>NC_058130.1:708071689-708133324 GCF_016433145.1 Gracilinanus agilis
AAGGAAGAGAGGAAGGAAGGAAAGAAAGAAGAAAGGGAGAGAGGGAGGGAAGGAAGGAAAAAAGGAGGAGATTATCAAGAACCTACTCTGTGTCAGGCTCTATGCATTGCTGAGTGCTTTTTGCAAATTTTATTTCATTTGATCCTCACAACAATCAGAGGCAATAATAATAATAATAATAGCTAACATTTACATAGCACCTACTATGTGCCAGGCACTATGCTAAGCATTTTATAATTATTATTTCATTTGATCCTCACAACAGCCCTGGCAGGTAGGTGCTATTATGCTCCTAGTCTTACAGGTGAGGAAACTGAGTCAGATAGAAGTTAAATGACTTGTCTAGAGTCATACAGCTCGTAAGTTTTTAAGGTGAGGTTTGAGCTCAAGGCTTCCTGACTCCAGACCCAGCATTCTATGCACTCCATCACATACCTCTACCAAGATAATGTAATACTCTAAGCTAGCATAGTACTGATCCCTTCAGGTGGCTTTCCCTTTTCCTTCTTATATCTGTATTTTGAGAATTTCATCCTTGAGAACTTCGTATAATTCTTGAGCCAATTTCTCCTGGGTTCTGCCTGTCCTTTCTCTGAAACGTTTGGAATCTACTCTCCCAATAATCCAGGGTACATGTCTTGGCTTTCCTTTCTTCCTTCTGTCATGAACTCTCTGATGGAGTAGTACCACCACTGCCACAGTCAGGTTCCTATTCTTTCTATTCAGCAGTGGTCAGAATCTGTGGTGGTCAGAATCCAGGCTACAGTAGCAGTTTCCTTGGTTACTCCCTCTGTTTCTTGGAGGATGAAATTCTCATTAAGATTTTGCCCTGGCCTACGACTTAGTGACCAAGAATGGGCAAATTTATCAGCTGCTTTCTTTTGGCAGAGAGTTCAGCAGATAACTGGACAGCAGACGGTCCTCATCACTGTTGTACTATTTCCCAAAGTCATCTTCCATTTCTTCCTTCTGTCCAAGTGGTCTACAGATTATTCCCATGATAATACATCCTCTGATTCTCATCAATGGTGATCCAAATGCTCCCCATCACTAGGGAGTTGGCAATCACTCTTCAGGTAGAGGTTCTATGAGCACCTGTTGGAGATCATTAGATTTACAGCTGTAAGATAGATAATCTAATCCAATCTCATTTTATGGATGAAAAAATTGAAACAAAGAGTTTTCAGTGATTTTTTAGGGGAGATTCTACTCAGGCATAGTTGTACTTGATGACCTCTGAGGACTCTTTCAATCTCAGATTCTGTGATTCTATATGACTTCTGAAGCCCAGGAAAAGATTTAGAGGGCAAGAGGGTCTCTTTATTACTGATAAGGAAAAGTCATAGAATCATAAATTTCACTGAGTCTAATTCTCACATTTTATAGATGAGGAAACTGAGGCTCAAAGAAATCATAGGAAAATAGAATCATAGATTTTAGAATTGGAAAAGACCAATGAGTCTAATCCCCTCATTTTATTGAAAAGGAATCTAAAGTCCAAGAAAGTGATGGAATTTTGAACTGAAAGGGATGTTATTGTCTATTGAGACCAATTCCCTCATTTTACAGATGAGGAAACTGAGCCCCAGAGAGATTAGAGGACTTGCCCATGGTCACACAGATAGTAAGCATCAGAAGTGGAATTCCAGTCTCTCACCCAAGGCTATAGACTCCCTCACTCTTGATCTGGCCCAAAGATCACACAGGCTGGATAACCAGTTAAGCCTCTTTCTACAGATAAGAGCCATTGGACAGTAGAAAAAGAGAAGTCACTGTATACTGTGGAGGCCACGGCATATGCTCTCCTGCAGAAACTGCAGCTTGGTCGGCTTGAAGATGTCCACACCATCACCAAGTGGCTCATTGAGCATCGGGAGTTTGGTGGTGGCTTCCGAAGCACCCAGGTGGGAAGGCAATTTGGAATCACGCCGAAAGGGTCACCAAACTGTGCATACCCTTTGACCCAGCAATACCACTCCTAGGTCTGTGTCCCAAAGAGGTCAAAGATAAGGGGAAAGAACCTACATGTACCAAAATGGCACATATATAATTTATAACATATTCCCTGCCATCTTGGGGAGAGGGAAGAGGAGAAAGGGAAGGAGAGAACATGGATCACAAAATGTCAGAAAACAATTATGAAAAACTGTACTTACATGTAATCTGGAAAAAATTTATATTTTTTAAATATAAGAAAAAATTTATATTTTTTAAATATAAGAAAAAAAACACAAAAGCATCCAGGTGTACCCACAGGGCAGTTGGCACAGGAAATGATCAGCTCTCTCTTTCCTCCACAGACCACAGTTGTGGCACTTGAGGCCCTCACCCAATACCGCCAGATCATCCCTGTTGGTGGTGTCTCTGACATCCGGGTCCAGATCACTTCCCCTAAGCGGGCATTCACAGTAGAGTGGAATATTGACCAGACCAATGCCTACCAGCTCCGCTCTCATAAGGTATATAATGCAGCAAGGAGGCAGTGAGGCTTGGGCTTCCTCATGGCCTGGCCCTCCCCTCTCTGCAGCCTAGATTCCTGGACTTCTGACCTAACCAATGCTGCCTTTCCAGGGCAAAAAAATAGGGCAGGGGAAAAGTGCTGGATTTGGAGTTGGGAGGCACCTGGGTTTGAATCCTGCCTCTCACACATACTCTCTGTATGACTGTGGATTTTATCCCTTAATCTCTAACGCTTAGTTTCCTCATCTATAAAATGGGGGCAATACCTCTGCTATGAACCTCATATAATTGTTATGAGAAGCAAATAAGATACTATAAATAAGGCACTTCATAAGAAAGTGCTATATAAATATATGCTATCATAATTCTACTATTTGGGACCTCATTGGACAAGTCATTGAGCTCATCTGTAAAATGGGAGTAATCACAGTACCATGAGGTCAGAACCAGACAGATTATCTAATCTAGGGGTTCTTAAACTGCTTTTGTGCCCTAGACCACTCTAATAGTCTAGTGAAGCCTATGGACTCCTCAAAATAATGTTTTTAAATGCATAGTATTACAGAGGAAACTAAATATATTGAAATTCAGTTATGTATTTTCCCATCCAAGTTCATGAACCCCATGATATCTATCCATGGACCTCTAATCTAGCCCAACCACCCCATTTTATCATTTTTTTAAACCCTTACCTTCCACCTTAGAATCAATACATAGTATTGATTCTAAGGTGGAAGGTAAGAAGAAGGCAGAAGAGGGGTAAGGGCTCGGCAATGGGAATTAAGTGACTTGCCCAGGGTCACACAGCCAGGAAGTATCTGAGGTCAAATTTGAACCCAGGACCTTGGCTTTCAGTCCTCTGAGCTCCCCAGATGTACCCCACAACCATTCCATTTTAAAGAGGAGAAAATGATGACCAGAGGATTGAAATCATTTGCCCATGGTCATCTATATTAACTGTATATCAGACCCTAACTCTATTCAATTTTTTCAAAAACCCTTGCCTTTTGTCTTAGAATCAATACTAAGAATCAGTTCCAAGACAGAAGCATGATAAAGCATAGGCAATTGGGGTCAAGTGACTTGGATTCAGTCTTGGGAGTTTGTCTCTAATAATAATCATCATGGCTTCTTTTTCTAGACCATCAAAATCTGGCTTGTGACTTTTTTAATTTTTATTTTTATTATCATGCAAAACACGCTCCCATATTGGTCATTCTTGTAAGAGCACACTCATACGTAACTAAAACCCCCAAATAAACCATAAAAACACTGATGTGAAAGATAATATGCTTCAATCTGCATCCATCTGACTCCAGCAATTCTTTCTCTGGAGATGGAGAGCATTCTTTATCCTAAGTCCCTCAGAACTGTCCTGGATTATTGCATTGCTGAGAGTAACTAGGTCTATCACAGTTGATCATTCCACAATATTGCTTTTACTGTGTACAATATTCTCCTGGTTCTGCTTATTTTGCTCTGCATCAGTTCATGGAGGTCTTTCCAACTCTTTCTGAAATCATCTTGCTTTGGCTTGTGACTTTCAAAGGGTTCTCAGCTTCCCTGCCAACATCAGACTCATAAGAACACTGAAAATAGAGCAGATTTATTGAAGGTTCCAAAAAGCACAGAGGGTTTCATAGTCAATCGTACAGTCAGCAGTAGGGTTGCCCTTCTTGCTTGGCCCCATTTCCCTCTCTCAAAATCTTGGTCACAGTCTCTGAAAAATGGAAACCTCTGTTAATAAAGACCTCATTTCTTGCATTGCTCCCATGGGTCTCGGGGACCTGTTGGGTTCTTCTTTGCCCCTCACCTTCTCTCTGGGATCTGCATTTGTATGTCTTCTCTCGGGGTTGGGTCTTCAAGAAATTGGTAGTTTTATCTTCTTCTTGGGGTCAATTCTCTCTTTTATACCAATCACTTATCCAATCACCAGTCCCCAGTCACCAATAGCTCTCTCACTCTGGTCTGTGCTCAGCCTTGTTCCCATATCCTCTAGACTCTGCCTTTCTCCTAGGGAGTCCCAAACTGCTCACCTCCTGGGTGGCCAACGACTTGGAATTCTCCATTTAGTGCCTTGGGTACATGGGTCTTGGGCTTTGTAGCCATCCTCCAAAGGGCCAGAGGAAGGAAAAGGAGGTTCCATTCCTACTGTGCAGAAATAGGAAATGGCAGCGCTGGATTTGAACTCAAACCCTGAGACTCCAAATATTGTACTTTTTCCTTTATATCATTCTGCTATCATTACTTCTCTCTTAATGGTGTTGTGTTAATGGATGGGAAACATTTAAAATGTGAGTGAAAGGTGGAAATCATGGTCTACCCATAGCTATCTTTCTTACAGTAAAGGGAATATGGATGGGCAGTATGGCAGGAAGTGACCTTAAACAAGTGTCTTGCCATTTGGGAGTCTGTGAAATTAAGGAGTTGGGTTAGCTTGTTTCTAAGGTTTGCTCATAACTCTGACTTGCTGTTATTTTCCCTCAGTTCTCAGCCCAGGATGACCTCATCATCAAAGCTAGCGGTACAGGGAAAGGTACTCTCTCGGTGAGTCTCAACTTTCTCTCCCTGGGTTCAAGGTCAGATGTTGTATGGGAAAAGCTGGGGTATTCTTGATCCCCTGGAGTCTCTCTCAGACCTTCATGATCCTGGTCCCCATCTCATCCCTCCAGGCCTAAGCCCCCAGGAATCTCTATCCTTCTTAGACCCCTGTTCCCTACTCTTAACCCTAGGATAAACCAACCTCCTTGCTAGCCCCTAGGAAGTGTTCTATTCATTTAGATGCCTGAGTCCCTTGTGACATTTCCCCCCACCAGTTTTCAGTCTTCCCCTGCCCTCATGAGCTCCCTTTCCTTGCCAATCAGCATATGGGCCAGAGGTGGGGTCTGCCATTTTCCATGGGGACATCTCCACTGCAAGGTTGGTAATGGGAAATCGGAGAACCCATCCTCCTCACCCCAGAAAAAGTCCTTATGCAGTAGGAGGATTGACCCCAAACTGGAAGCCCTGACCCCCTCATTCTTCCCTCTCCCCTCTCTCATCTTCTCACTGGCCCAGATCCTGACTATGTACAACAAACTCCCAGAGAGACAAAAGAGCCCTTGCCAGTCTCATCATCTGAATGTAACCCTGCATCCCGTCTCTGATGGTGAGCCCCATTCCCCAACCCTACCAGAGCCTTCCTGAAAGAGGATTAGCCTAATATCCTCTCCTGCCCCATCCCTGAGGGGAAGCAGTCACACAACCTTTTCCTGGGGAGTGTCCTGGGGAAGGTCTCCCCTCCTGGTTCCCAGGGGTGAGCACACAAATACCCCTGGGGTCTCAGCTCATCTCCATGCTTTCTCTTATGGATGTTCTCCACAGAGAGAAGTAAGGGGGAGACCTATCAGCTGAGGATCGAAGCAAGGTACCCCCATCTCTCTATCTCGCTTTGTCAAGTACTCAGGTTTCCTGTCTCTCCAAAAAAGGCATGATCTCTTCTGTCCCACCTTGGTGCCCAAGTACCTTGGCCCCGGAGGCCCTGTACCTCTCAATCTGAGGGATTATACAAGCTGGACTCAACTCTTAGATCCCACTCGGGGGGAGGTAAGGGGGATACCAATTTCCCTTTGGTGCCTTGTGACCTGTCTGTGGCTGGTTGTTCCATAGTGTCAAGTCCTCAGACTTGGCAGGAATCCTTTCTCACACCAAAGCTCCAACTCCCTGGACACTCCCATTGCCCAAACCCATAACCCCACCTAGGTAGCACTTTACCTTCAGGTACATGGGGCCCCAAGACGCCACAATGACCATCCTGGAGGTATTGCTGTTGACCGGCTTCTATCCTGACCAGGATGACTTACAGCAGGTGATTCAGAGAAAGGAAAAGGGGTCCTTGGTTGTATCTAGAATGACAACTACAGATGGTAACTAATCAGAAATTGGCCCCATCATTTCTTTATACCCTCCAGAAGGGTTTTTTTTCTAAAGCTTTCTTCTCCTGGTACCTCCCAGTAGCTGCTGAGGAGGGAAACAATAAACCAAGCAGTGTGTAGATCCAATTCTAGAGAAACTGAAGCCCAGAGAGGGACCCAACATTATTTAACAACTTGGTGGCATGACTGAGACCAGACTTTAAGTCTCCTGGCTCCTATTCCCTACACTCATTCCCACTGAAAAATAATACTTCCCCAACGAGGGTATCTCTGTTCAGTTGTAGAGAATGGGGTCACTCTGAGGCCTCAAATTTCTTATCTGTCAAATGGGTTTAGGAAAGCTACTCTCCCCAGTCTGGGAAGAGGAGTCAGATCTTGTTAAGTGAATACGTACTTGCCCTCAATGATGCCATCTCCTGCAGGACCTAAGGACCTTGCCTGGAACCCCAACATTCATGAGTCCCCCAAGTCTATGAGTTCCCATCTAAGTCCCTGATGCCCTCAGTATCTTCTGCATTCCTTACTCCCTGAGTCTCCAGCCTCCCTAAGTTCCTAATGACTCAGAGGTCCTGAATTCTTCATTTCCCTGAGTATCCAGTGTTCCAGTGTCTCTATCATGCCAAATTCCCTATTGTCCTCAAATCATCCATATTCCACATTTCTGATACCCCCAAATCCCCAAGTCTTTGAGTCCTGATATCCCATAGACCCTGTCACCTTAGTCCCCGACGTCCCTGAATCCTTAACTTTTTACAAGTCCCTGATGTCCCCATTCCTCTGTTTCAGCTCACAAACAACATTGAGATGTACGCCTTCCAGTATGAGACCAAAACCAGCTCCAGTAATAGCTCTGTCATTCTCTACCTGGAGAGGGTGAGGCCAGGCCACCTAGGAAGTGAAACACAGATATATGCCCTTTGACGTTCTCATCCCAGGGCATGGTGGGAGCTGACCCCCAAAATAGAATGTTCTCTGGACCACAGTCATTAAGATGCCCAAATATAAGGCTGACTCTGGCTTATACTCATTAGCACTTACTGGAAACTGATGCTTAGCCCCTGGTCCTCTCAGACTTATACCCACTAACGCAGAGCTCCTTCTGGTTTCCTAACCATTAATAGATGAAATCAGTCAGCTGGCATTTATTAAGTGCATCCTTGACACTTATTAATACACTTATTACATGTCTATTATGTGCTAAGTGCTGGGAATACAAAGAAAAAATAAAAAAAAACAATTCCTAAGCTCATGGTATAATTGGGGAGACCTCAAGCTAAAATTATGCACAAGCAATATAAATTCAGGGTGACCCCCAAGGGAAGGCACTCAGGAACCAACACCCCAGATACTCCTCTTCCCTGGGCTCCCATTGGTGTATGGGGAGTGGACACACTCTAACCCACAGCCATTAGCTCCCCGGGAGAGTGGACACAAGGATATGACCTTTCTGTTGGCCTGTACCCATTGGCACATTAGAATATGTGAGAGCAACAGCGATTTCTCTAGCTAAAGCACCAGGGCATAGATTGATGGAATCCATCCCTCCCAAGCAGGTTCTCTTCCCAAACTGCTTCATGATTTGCTATTTCTGGGCCAGCCAATCCTTTCCCACAGCTCCCCTTGTCTAGTGTTCCCAGGTTAGTGCCCTCCCTGGCTAGCATCTCTATAATCAATGTACCTACCCAGGATTCCTTACAACCAGAGACCTCTATGGTCATTGTCTCCCATGGTCAACACCGCCCCATGGGGAATGTCTGACCCCTCCCCCAGCTCTCCCACCAAGTGGACACTGTGCTTGGCTTCCGTATTCACCGACAACTTGAGACAGAGTTCTTGCAAGCTGCCCCTGTCACCATCATCAACTACTATGAGCCAGGTGAGTAGGACCTGAAGTGAGTAAGACTGATATCTTGAGAGAGTGAAGCTGGGTGCCTCAGTGGATTGAGAGACAAGCCTAGAGATGGGAGGTCCTGGGTTCAAAGCTGGCCTCAGCTACTTCCCAGCTATGTGACCCTGGGCAAGTCACTTGACCCCCATTGCCTACCCTTACCACTCTTCTGCCTTAGAACCAATACCCAGTATTAATTCTAAGATGGAAGATTAAGAGTTTTAAAAAATTAAAATTAAAAATTAAAAGATTGATGCCTGAGACCTAGAGGGCAAAGGAAAAGGAAATGGAACAATCAAGACCAGACCTAGAATGCTAAGAAAGCATTCAAAGAAGAGCTAAAGAGGGAACATCTGGAAGGGACCGAGGCAAGTAGAGGGAGCACAAGACACTCCACAGGCCTTCAAGGAGTATTTGAATAGGATCTGAGAACTCTAAGCAACCCAGGTCAGAGCCACAGTCTATAGCCTTGGGGCATGAGGAACAGGTCCCAGAATGGGAATCAAACATGTCATTCAAAGCCCCCTTTGGAATGGGAAGACCAGGAATGCTCGCTGTACGGAGTGGGAAACTGAGAAGCTAGCCTAGGAAGCCCAAGGAGCTTGGGTTGTGGAACACCAAAAATGACCTGCTTCCTCATTCTGCCCCTCCAGTGGGAGTGAGGAGAGGTGGGAGAAGGGAGAGGGAGGAAGACCACCCACTCAATTCAATTCAGGCCAGTAGAGGACCTTGATAGTGGAAAAGGTGAAGAATGGTGCCTTGAGGCCCGTTCTTCCTGCTGGGGAGGCAGCCCTGACCAGGGAAGGTCCTCACCTTTAAGCCCCTTGTTTCTTGACTGACCCATGATGGAATGGCAGCAGAGAGATGCAGTGCCTTCTACAACGTGCCAGGGGCCACTGTGTTCCTGAGGAGGATCTGCCACAAAGACGTGTGCCGATGTGCAGAAGGTGAGCCGGGGCTCTGGACCATCTGGGCCAAGGGGCATGGAGTAGAGGTGGGTAGGCAGGAGGATCTGTTCTGTCCCTGGTCAACCTGGGAGGCATCACTGATGAGATGGGATGGTCGGGACCTCTAGTGACTTGTGGGAGGCACAGTTGTAGTCAGAGGAATAGTTTATTGCCAGAATACATAAGATCAGAAACAGACCAACCAACACTGTGCAACCCTATAAATCATAGAGCTGGGAAGGCATCTAGAATCCAGTAATTTGGAGGCACCTGGATGGCACAGTCATTAGGGGGCCAAACATGAACAGGAAGATCCACAATTACTCTACTTGTCCATCTGTCTTTTCATCCATCTGCCCGACCCTCTGTCCTTCCCTCTATGTGTCTCTGTTTTCTTTAATGTACCCAGAAAAGTGCCCCTCCCTAACCAGTAACCATGATGGCATCAGCCAGGAATTACTTCAGGTCAAAGCTTGTCAGCCAGGGCTTGACTTTGGTGAGTATCGACTTCTCCTGTAGCTTAAGTGGGCCCAAAAGTTCTTATATCCTCACAGAAGGGCACCTTTGAAAGCTGGAGCTGGGTGGAATCCAGGGATAAGGGATAAGGGTGGCCAAGAGCTGGGCAAGGGTCTAGCACCAGAGCTACATGGCCTCATTTTCTCATCAGTCTATAAGGCCCACCTGGAGGAGCTGGAGAAGGTCGACACCTATGTCTACTACACTATGAAAATCCTGGAGGTCATCAAAAGTGGTGAGTTCAGGACTGTCTAGTGGCCAAGGTCTGGGGAGGGCAGAGGAAGGGTTCAGAGGGGAACATGCTGGGTTCATGATCAGGAACAGAGATGAGACTGGCCTACTTGGGAAGGGGGAACTGTTTATTTGCAAGAGGCAGAAGGATCATATCCATGAGCCTCCCCAAAGAGACTTGGTCTTCATGTCACCCATATCCAAAGCACCATCAACTCTTCTTCATTTTAGGCTTATGGAATGCTGATCTAGAAGGGAATTTACAGATTATCTAGTCCAACCTCCTCAGTTTAGTTTAGGTCAACAAGCATTTATTTTATTTTATTCTTTAAACTCTTACCTTTAGTTCTAGAATTAATACTGGGGGAGGGGATGGGGACAACTGGGTGGCTCAGTGGATCAAGAGCCAGGCCTAGAGATGGGAGGTCTTGGATTCAAATCTGGCCTCAGACACTTCCTAGCTGTGTGATCCTGGACAAGTCACTCAACCTCCCATCTTTAGGCTTGGCTCTCAATCCACTGAGCCATCTAGCTGTCCCCTTTAACAGAGTCTTGAAAGAAACCAGGAATCCTAAGGGGCAGAGATAAGGAGGAAGACAGTTCCAAGCATGAGGGACAGCCAGTGAAAAAGCTCAAATTTGGGAGAGGGTATATCTTTGTGAAAGAGACAACCTTTTCCCTCCTCCTTCTCCTCCTCCTCCTCCTCCGACAGACTTCACAGCCTGTGGGGTGTCTAATCTCAAAATTCTTGACAGAGCTGGTAGCTGGTGGTAGATTCTCCTTCCTCAACCTCTGAGCCCACTTCTTCCAGGGGCAATCTTCCTTCTCCAAAGAAGGTTCTGCTTCTTCAGCCCTTGGCCTGATCTGAATCCTGACATGGTCCAGGTTCCCTATAAAAGCTCAGGAGCCTTCCTCATTTCTCTACCCTACAGGCACAGATGCTGGAGTTCTCAACAAAGACAAAAAATTTGTCTCCCACATAATGTGTTTCCATACCCTTGAGCTGAAGGCCAATGAAACTTATTTAATCATGGGCCAGTCATCAGACCTTTGGAAGACCAAAGACGAGTAAGTTCTTGCTCATTAGGCATTGTTGGGGTTGGAGAGTCCCCAGTCCATGGCAGAGATCCTGTCCTGCCCTGATCTCAGGGTCCCCTATTGGAAGAATGATGGGACTCAGGTATGAGACTACGCAGGCATTATGGGCAGGGGCTTTTGGAGGGGAACTCTTGGGGCCACGGTCTGAGTCCCAACCATCAGACCAATCTAGCCAGCTATTCAAACCTCAAATCTGCAACATTCCAGCCCCCTAAAGCCCTTTTTTTCTTGTCTGACCAGCTATAGCTATGCCTTAAGCAAGGATACCTTCATCATCAAGTGGCCAGAAATATCAGATGTTGCATTTTTGGGATTCCGAAAAAAACTAGAAAGCTTTTCAGAATATCTGCGTGTTCATGGCTGTGAAAGTTAGCTGGTGTGGCCAACTGTGCCCTCCAAGAGTCGACTGAGGGTGAAGAATGCCTCCTCTCTCTCTCGGCAGAGATGGGGAAGACTACAGGCACAGAATGCGGCATACAATTTCACACCTGGCTATCATAATGATTCGTTCTTCTTGGTTGTTTTCATTTTTTTTAAATATTTGTTCTATTTGAAAATGGGAGAATCATTGAGTTGGACAATGATATTTGAAAAGAAAAAACATCAATAAAAATTTGAAGATTTAATAAGTAATGTCGGACTATTTATTCCTTCCTAGCAACTGGATCACTCTGGCCAGAAGGCACCATTAGTCTTGGGACTATCCTGCTAAGGTATTTCAGGATCAGCATTCACAGAGTTGGGGTAGGCTAGCTCCTAAATAAAGGATATGAAATATCTCCCAGGGGGCAGATAGGTAGTACAATGGTTAGAGAACCAGGTCTGGAGACAGGAGGTCCTGGGTTCAAATATGATCTCAGATACTTCCTAGCTGTCTGGCCCTGGGCAAGTCACTTAACCCCATTGCCTAAGCCCTTCTCACTCTTCTGCCTTGGAACTGATATTTAGTATTGATTCTAAGATGGAAGGTAAGGGTTTAAAATAGAAAGAAAAGAAATACAAGCCAGGCTCAGCAGACAGGTTTGTCCCTCCTACAAGTAGACAAAGGCTTAGGGTAAGCTTCCCAAGAGGTTTCAGGTGCCTCTGGGCCTGGGGACTTCTATGGGTTAAGAACAGAAGGAAGCCTATCTCAGCCTGAAGCTGACCAGAAACTGGTCTTCCCTTCTGATCCCAAGAAGAAGAGAATTGTGACTTGGCAGAAAATAGCAAGCCTATCAAAGACAGAGAAAAGGCGTCCATATGTACAAAAAATATTTAGAGCAGTTCTTATGGTGGCAAAACCATAGGCAAAACCATGCAAACTAAGGCACTGCCCTTCAATTGGGGAATGACAGAGCAAACGGTGGTGTGTGGAGTGAGAAATTAGTTATTAAGTTATTAAAAGTTGTTAATATCTAAAGTTTGTCGTTTCCCCCAGTTTCTACCCCACGCAATGGTATATGAATATCATGAAATATCACAAAGGGACAATTGCAGAGATACCTGGGAAGACTTACGTGAAAGGAGAGGATAAAGTGAACAAAACTGGGAGAATGATTTATACGATAAAAAAAGAGCATTGTAACTTGGAAAGACTTGAGATCTCTAAACAATGCAAATGACCAAGCACAGTTCCAAAGGACCTGTGATGAAGCATTAATCCATTTCCTAACAGAGAGGTAATGGATTCAACATATAGAATGAGACACTTTTTTTGGACATAGGCAATGTAGAAATGTGTAAGTTTGGATATTCATACTTCTTGCAAGGTGTTTTTTTTTCTTTTTTCTTTTTTAAATTTTATAAGGGTAGGGATGATAATACAGTGATCAAGTTGTCAAAGAGAGAGAGAGAGAGAGAGAGAGAGAGAGAGAGAGAGAGAGAGAGAGAGAGAGAGGAAATAAAAATGGGTCATTAAAACATTTCTTTTATATACAGAAGAGAACAGCAGGAATCACAAACAAGTAAAACAAACTTTAAAAGGTATATGTTGAGGCAACTAGATAGGTTGCTCAGTGATTAGAATGCCAGGCCTTGAATAGGGAGGTTCAAATCTGACCTCAGATACTTCCTTTACTGTGTGGCCCTAAGTCATTTAACCCTCCTCAATAGTTCAGACCTTACCACTCTTCTGCTTACTTTATATTGATTCTAAGACAGAAGGAAAGGGGAAAAGAAAGAAGGAAGGAAGGAAGGAAGGGAAGTAGGGAGGGAGGGAGGAAGGAAGGAAGAAAGGAGAGAGGGAGGGAAGGAGGAAAGGGAGAAAAGGGAGGGAAGAAAAGAAGGGAGGGAGGGAGAGAAGGGAAAGAAGGGAGAGAAGGGAGGGAAGAAGAAAAGGGAGGGAGGGAGAGAAGGGAGAGAAGGGAGAGAAGGGAGGGAAGAAGAGAAGGGAGGAAGGAAGGGAGGGAGGGAAGGGAGGAGAGAAGAAAAAGAAATACTTCCTAGCTGTGTGACCCAAGGCAAGTCACTTAACCTCAATTGCCTAGCCCTTTCCTCTAGGGCAGTGGTTCCCAAACTTTTTTGGCCTACTGCCCCCTTTCCAGAAAAAAATATTACTTAGCACCCTCTGAAAATTAATTTTTTATTTTAATAGCAATTAATAGGAAAGATATATGTATTAATGTTTCTACCTTTTTTGTAAAATATAGTAAAGAAAGGTATAAATTAGAAACATTGAACTTTGAAATTATGAAACTATTGAACTCAGAAATGCACCTGTGGCCATCACCTTCTCCCTGGATTGCTGCAGCACCCACCAGGGGGCAGTGGCACCCACTTTGGGAATCACTGCTCTGGGGAATCTAATAACTTCATGAGTTGTTATTAGAACAGAAAGGAAAGGTTTAAAAAAAAAAAGGAAAGAAAATTATATATTTTTAAAAGAAAAACAAACTGTACATAATAGAAATGCATCATTTTGTGCATAATTCTTTTATTATAATATTTTATGGAAATACTTGTTTTGTTTTGTATTTGTTAATGTCTGAATAAAAACAAAACGAAATAAAATAAATCGTGACATGGCAGAGACAGGAATAGGCGACCAGGCAAGGCCCCTAGAAGCAGAGCTTGAGAGCAGGAAGTTTAACTCTGGGCAGAGAGGCCCCAGGGGCAGGCCCATATGTAGCATAGATGCACAGGAAGTGACCACAGGAAGCACTCACAATTCTAGTTTTAGGTGAGGTTTCTTGCAGGTGTGACTGTGTATATAATATAGGATACTTGGAACTCTGCATTAGCAGCAAAGTAATATAAACAATCCAAATTAGCTTATGTTTGGGCCTCCATCAAAGCCTTCTTGATGGTAGTATGCTACTATACAAATTCTTCATATAAGAAGCATAATATCTGAGTTTTCAAGTGGTCTCTTCAGAGTCTCGCTAGCATATGTGTGTGAGAACCTAGCCAAAGACTACAGCCTTCATTCTAGCCCCTACAGGGTCACTCTGCCCTTACTCACTACCTCCGTGGTGTGTGCCCAGAGTTAAAAAGTCATGCTGGGGGGACATTGAGGTGACTCAGTGGACAGAGAGCCAGGTCTAGAGATGGGAAGACCTGGATTCAAATATAACCTCAGACACATCCTAGCTAGGTGACCCTGGGCAAGTCACTTATCCCCCATTGCCTAACCCTTACCACTTATTTAGTATCATTTCTAAGACAGAAGGTAAGTTGTTTCTTGGATTGTTTGTTTTTTAAGCTGAAGTGCCTAATTTCACATTTTAGCCAAGAGATGATTTGTCCCAAGTATCAAAATATGGAATCCATGATTCTGGAGTCCCCATCCTATACCTGGAATCTCCACAGTTAGTCATTACCTCCACCAGGCTTTCAGCACTACATTCACAGGAAATGGGTATTCACATACTGTGACTATGTGATTTATTAAACATAGCAAAAGCTAAGGGTCCTATGTGGAGCCATTCATCTCCCAACGTATCTCCAAATATCCTCCAGTTTGACCTCCCAGTTATTTAAGGTGACCAATCACGGGAGAGAGCAGTAGGGAATCCTGAATCTACCACCACCCCACCTAAAGATTTTAGAAATTTAGGAATTTGGGATTCCTTCCATACAATTATGAAACCAGGATGTGGATGTACTTTTCCTAAAGTACAAGTCACCTATAGCCATCCTGAAAGAAATTATTCCATTTTCTACAGAAAGCTTTTTCCAGTCCCTCTAAATTTTAGTACCTTCTCTCCACTGGTTATTTCCTCATTATCTTGTATATAACTTGTTTCTACATAGATGTTTGCATGTTGTCTCGCTATTAGACTGTGAAGTCCTCGAAGTCAAGAACTATCTTTTGGGTATCCCTAGAACTTACTCCCTCCTACCTCCAAGCATGTAACACCTTCCTCCAGCAGAATGGTCGGATAAGAACAATTCATTCCAGTGATCTCATTCCAATGGCTAAAGCAGGCATTGTGCAGTGCTTAGAACTTGGTCAGACATCCAAGATGCCAAGGTCATCTACCACATCCTGGGCCATGGCCATTCATCCTGACTTTTGTCCTACTGCTGCACTTTGATGACTCTGGAAGAGTCAGATGACTTTATGCAACTCTGCCTCACTCAAATCTAATTCACATACAAGTCAAAACATCACCCGTTTTCTGTTGCCAATAGCAAACTGCTTTTCCATGAATGGAGAATCCATATGCCTTTCAATCATTTTAAATATGACAATATTTATAAATGTGTGATTTTGGAGGAATTGTTTAAATTCTTTTCCTAATTTCCTTTGTCTTCAGGATAGATTCTTTCAGCAAGTACTTTGTAGTAATGACTGTGTTGAGTTCAATTTTTGGAGTGTAGTAGCCACGTTAATTATTAACTCTTTGGTCTTATTGAAGCCAACACAGTACTTGCTGCTGTGTTTTTTCTTCAATGATAAATAAAATACTTACAGAAAAAATAATAAAAACATCACCTGTGATGTCATTGGTCCTCTTCAAAAATGGCGGACAAATAACAACACCTACTAGGTACTTAATAAATGTTTACTGACTGATTGACCTTAAGCTCCTACATTGCTTCTTGGGAAGAAGCAATCAACTCCAGGGTGTTTATGGGAGATTGGAAGGAAAATTGGATTTAGTCCAAAGGCACCTGGCCATATCCAACGAGTCCCATTTGGGATCCAGAAGAGTGATTGCTTCAGTGGTCTAATAAGATGGACTTGAGATAAAGTTGGATAGAGTACCTTATTAATTGGATACCATTAGATTAGAGATGGAGAAACGCAATATTTTGCTTATCTGCATGGAAGCTTGGTCCTTTACAGAAAGGGTTCTCTTTGTGCTTTCTCTTTCTGATTCAGCTTTTTCTAATGGCAATAAATTTAATTTTTCTCAGATCTAAATTAAGATTAATTAATTAATTAATTTAGGATATTCTGAATTCTAGAAATTTCTAAATTCTAGAAAATTCTAAATCTATTAATTTAGATTATTCCATGGTTCCATGATTCATGTTCTTTCCCTCCCCTCCTCCCACCCCTCTCCCATAACCAATGAGCAGATCCACTGGGTTTTACCTGTGTCATTGATCAGGACCTATTTCCATATTATTGATATTTGCACTAGGGTGCTCTCTAGAGTCTACATCTCCAATCATATTCCCATCTACCCATGTGATCAAGCAGTTGTTTTTCTTCTGTGTTTCTGCTCCCACGGTTCTTTCTCTGGATGTAGAAATAGATCTAATTCTGATGGATGAAAGGGCAATCTTATCTATTTCTTCTTCTCCTACTGTTTTATGTAGGACTAGTACCTTCCTCTCCAGCTCTTCTATATACATTTAACCATTTTGTATATATTTGTAGTTATTCTTTTTATGTTTCTTCCATATACACATAAAAATGTCCTGAAGTCCCCCCCCCATGAGATCATAAACTCCTTAAGAGAAATGCTTATTTCATTTATTGTAATAAACATATACATGACATTTACTACACTTTATACAATTTATTAAACTTTCTCCCCTGGGTCTGGCACATAGTAGGTACATAGCAAATGAATTACTAGCATGTGCTGGACAATATAATTCATTTCTTCCAAAGTTCCATACCTTTCCCTGAGGCAAAAAAGACTTCAGTTGGTGCCTAAACGGGTATAAGAGGGAGCAGTGGGTCAGTAAGAGCTGGCCATAGAGTACCTCCTGATGGGCACAGTCCAGTTGCATATCCCAGAATATAGAATAAGGGAGCCAGGGGGCCAATGCAGCTAGATCACATTCTGACCACTCCTTCCCCCTCTATTTTTACATAACGGAGAAAGGGTGTCCTGGTATAACCTGCACCCATGCATATACGGCTTCTTATTTTTATTCATGATTATTTACCTCTGGCCACCGGGGATGACTTTTTTTGAAGGGGGGGGGGGGAAGGAAGGGAAGGAGAAGAGATGAAATCTTCCTGCACATTCTTCTACTGGGAAATCTGGAGAGCATAGCCAAGAAAAAGGAATTTAAAAAATTAAAGCAATATCTGTTTTAACATTTTAAAAATATCTTCATCTTCCTTAGATTTAAACTAAGGAAGCAGAAACTTGCCCAAAGGGGAAACGCCTTTTTTTATTCTGAAAATGAAAGGCAAAACTGACAGCCATTAAGAAGAAACAACTCAGGCTCTGGGCACCCCCTCGTGTCCATAGGTGATATTGCATTCTCCTGCTAGGCTGAAGCTCTAAGTCAATAAACATTTATTAAACACCAGCTATGGACCAGGCACTCTGGCAAGCAATGCGGATTCAAAGAAAGACACAAAACAGATCCTGTCCTCAAGAGCTCACAGTCTAGACAACATGCAAACATCTACGTTCGATCAAGCTATATACAGGATAAAATTGGAAATAATCCCCAAAAGGAGAGCACTAGAATTAAATGAGATTGGGAAATGCAAATCAAGACGACTCTGAGGTACCACCTCCCAACTAGCGGATTAGCTAACCTGACAGCAAAGGAAAGTAATGAATGTTGGAGGGGATGTGGCAAAATTGGGACATTAATGCATTGCTGGTGGAGTTGTGAACTGATCCAACCGTTCTGGATGGCAATTTGGAACTATGCCCAAAGAACACTAAAAGACTGCCTGCCCTTTGATCCAGCCATACCACTGCTTGGTTTGTACCCCAAAGAGATCATAAACAGACTTGTACGAAAATATTTATAGCTGCACTCTTTGTGGTGGCAAAAAACTGGAAAATGAGGGAATGTCCTTCAATTGGGGAATGGCTGAACAAATTGTGCTATCTGTTGGTGAGAATACTATTGTGCTCAAAGGAATAATGACCTGGAGGAAATCCATGTGAACTGGAAAGACCTCCAGGAACTGATGCAGAGTGAAAAGAGCAGAGCCAGAAGAACATTATACACAAAGACTGATACACTGTGGTACAATGGAACATAATGGACTTCTCTACTAGCAGCAATGCAAGGATCCAGGACAATTCTGAGGGACTTATAAGATAGAAAACTATCCACATCCATAGAAAGAACTGTGGGAGTAGAAACACAGAAGAAAAACAACTGCTTGATCACATGGGTTGATGGGGATATGATTGGGGATGTAGATTCTAAGCGATCACCCTATTACAAATGTTAATAATATAGAAATAGGTCTTGATCAATGACACATGTAAAACCCAGTGGAATTGCTCATTGGCTGTGGAAGGGGGCAGGAGGAGGGTAGGGAAAGAACATGAATCATGTAACCATGGAAAAATATTTTAAATCAATTAATTAAATAAAAAAGTCATTTCAAATTTGAAAAAAAAAAAGATTGGGAAAGGCTGCCTAAAGAAGGTGGGGTTTTAGTTGGAACTTGAAGGAAGTCAAGGAAGCCTGGAGATGAAGATGGGAAAGGAAGAAATTCCAGAGACATGAAGGACAGCCAGAGAAACTGCCCAGAGTCAAGAGATGGAGTATCTTGTTCAGTGATGTGGAGACTAAAATTAATATGCAAAATGTTAAATATTATATTTATGAATACTTTATTAATAATAAACTAACAGAGACCTAACTAAAAGGTTACTAACCAGCCCACTCCCAGGAACAAAAGAAAAAGAGGGAGGAGTTACGGCCAAATATAAAACAATAACGTGACCACGCAAACTGGAGAGGCAGAAGAGATTAAAGGGAATTTTGGGAAAACTAAGGGACTTATGAGGGATGAAGTCCAAGGTTCAAAATCTTCATTTATACAGTGAACAGCAAGGAGGCCAATGTCACTATATTAAGAGTACACAGGAGCAGCCAGGTGGCACAGTGGATAGAGATCCAGACCTAGAGATGGGAGATCCTGGGTTCAAATCTAGTCTCAATTTCTTCCTAGCTGTGTGACCCTGGGCAAGTCATTTAATCTCAATTACTTAGCCCTTACTGCTCTTCTGCCTGGAAACCAGCACTTAAATTCTAAAACAGAAGGTAAGGGTTTGGGGGGCAGGGGGAAGAGTACAAAATGTGAGTGGGAGGAGGGGTTGGTATGTGTATGGTATAAGAAGACCAAAAAGATGGAGGCAGGGGCTAGGTTTGAAAGATGAATATCAGAGTTCTCACCTAAAATCCAAGACTAGATTTTAAGCTAAGATTCTAAGCGAGACAACTGTCTCGCTGAATGTTTATTTTTATTCTTGTAAAATCCTTACCTTTTGTCTTAGAACATCCATTCCAAGGCAGAAGAGTGGTAAGGGCTAGGCAATGGGTTAACTGACTTGCTCAGGGTCACACAGGTAGGATGTGTGTGAGGTCAGATTTGAACCCAGGATCTCCCATCTCTAGGACTGGCTCTCTATTCCCTGGGCCACCCAGTTGCCCCTTCCCTATATGTTTAAAAGATATAACATAAACCAAGCCTTCATGGCCTCAAAAAAAAGTCATAACTATTTTTTTCTTATTTCTTTCTTTTTTCTTTTTCTTTTTTTTTAATAACTATTTTTAAAAGACAAGAAGTGATTAGTTCCCTACAGGAGTAATCAGGAGTCATTTCTGAATTAAATGCCCATGTGTGATCAGACCACTAATTTATTAGTCAATGAGTCAAAATCAAAATCAAACTAGGAGAAAAAAAGAGAAGATATAAAGGAGACAGCATGGTACAGCAGACAAGGTATTGACTCTGGAGTTGGAATTCCTGGGTTCAAAATCCAATTATGAAGGCCTAATTAGCTGTGTGATCTTAGGTTAGTAACTTAAACTCCTTGAAACTCTGTTTCCTCTTGTGTAAAAAGATTAGAGGGTTGGATTAGATGATCTTTGAATTCCCTTATAATTCCAATATGGTATAAATTGAATCAACACCAACTTGATCTATTTAAACTAGATATTGATGCTAAAAAATGAAAGATGGATAAAGGAATGGACATAGTAGTTAATATAAAGATCCCTCTATATTTATTTTTTACCAATTATTGTAGTCAAGGATTTTTTTTAGTAGAGAAAAATATTGCCCTACAATGAAGTTATTTACATGCATTTGTCAACATTACCTTGAAAGATATTAGAGAGAGAATTTTGTTCCATGACCCCCTAAGCATAAAATGGAGACATATGTTCACCAAAGAGGTTTGCCATTGTCATAAAGGATGATCAATACAGCATCCAAATGAAAAAGCAATTCTCTTTAGATGGCAGCCTCAAGATTTGTGGTCATTGTATCAAGTCCTAGAGCATTGCATAACCTTTTAATTAAGATCCATGATGACTGAAAAGAGTTCATATATATATGTATATATATATGTATATATACTGTATATATACATATATATATATATATACTGGAGAAACCAAAAGGAAGAAGAATGATTGTTATTCAAATTATAATAATTCAAATTATAATAATAATAGAGATAGAAATGAAGACTGGCCTTATGATTCACTGGTACATACAATTCTAAGTTGAGAAAGGCTGCTTATTCTTATTCCCTTGTAATAGACTCATTGAGGATGTCCTTAATTCATGTATAAATTACTCTCTTGAAGATTTTGTATTAGATAGGAGAAAATACGTACATAGAGATCATTATTAATGTCCTCTCAGGTGTCTTTTTTAGGTATTATTAGGATTCAATATTTTTACGTGTTTTATCTCTTCCCCCTCACCCAGGTACCTCATCTATTAAACCCTCAAAAATATCATAATTGTGTCAAAATCTCCTTTATATGTTGTTATTGTTCAGTTGTTTTTTCAGTCATGTCCAAATCTTTGTGACCCCTGTGGGATTTTCTCAGCAAAAAGACTGGAGTTGTTTGCCATTTCCTTCTCTGATTCATTTTGCAGATGAGGAAACTGAGGCAAAGTTAAATAATTTGCCCAGAGTCACACAGCCAGTGTCTAAGGCCAAAGATTAAGCTTCCTGACTCCAAAACCAGCACTCTCTCCACTGTGCTACCCTGCTCCCTTCCTTTATATATATAGTCTAATCCAGTAGTTTTACCTCTCTTTGTTTAATGCCATTTCTATCTCCTCTATAAGCATACACCAAATTTTAATATGAAAATCTATGTGAAGTAATTCCACTGTCTTTCATGCAGAAAAATAGTCTGTTAGTGATTTTTGTAAATCTTTTTCATTTGTTTTCTTTCTATAGTTTTTCTTCCATTTTCATTCTTGGTTATATATTATATATGTACATATGTAATGCAAGTTATATATTATATAGTACATACTATATTAGACAATACCCATGGAATATTTTTTTTAAAGCCTTTACCTTTTATAGTACAGAGCCAAGATGGCAGCTTAGTAGCGGCAAAAGCTAAAATCACTCTGAAAATCCTTCCAAACCATCTTTAAGAAGCTTCAAGAATTCCACGTGAACTGGAACAACCTCCAGGAACTGATGCAGAGTGAAAGGAGCAGATCCAGGAGAACGTTGTACACAGAGACTGATACACTGTGGTAAAATAGAATGTAATGGACTTCTGTACTAGCAGCAATGCAATGATCCAGGACAATTCTGAGGGACTTATGAGAAAGAAGACTGGCCACATTCAGAGGAAGAACTGTGGGAGCAGAAACAGAGAAGAAAAAGAACTGCTGGATCACATGGATTGATGGGGATATGATTGGGGATGTAGACTCTAAACGATCACCCCAGTGCAAATATTAATAATATGGAAATAGGTCTTGATCAATGACACATGTAAAACCCAGATGAACTGTTCCTTGTCTATGGGAGAGGGGATGGAGGAAGGAAGGGAAAGAACATGAATCATGTAACTATGGGAAAATATTTAAAAACAATTAAATGAATAAATGAATTATTTTCTTTTTTGAATTGAAATTTTTATTTAATTAATTAATTTAGAGTATTTTTCCATGGCTACATGATTCATGTTCTTTCCCTCCCCTCCTCTCCCCCAACCAATGAGTAATTCCACTGGGTTTTAAATATGTTAATAAATACATTTTTAAAAATAAATAAATGAAAATAAATAAAAAGGCCTCAAGAACTTATGAGAAAGAACACTATCCATATCCAGAGAAGGAATTATGGGAGTAGAAATGCAGAAGAAAAACATATGACTGATCACATGATTCAATGGGGATATGACTGGGGATCTAGACTCTAAATGATTACTCTATTGCAAATATTAATAATATGGAAATAGGTTTTAAACAATGATACAAGCGTAACCCAGTAGAACTGCTCGTCAGCTCAAGGTGGGAGGGAAGAAGGGAGGGAAAGAAAAGGAAACATGTAACCACGGAAAAAATTATTAATTAATTAATTAATTGATTGATTGATTGATTTTTAAAAATAAAAAGACCTCAAAAGACAGGGGTCAAAAAAACCCCTATACCTTCTATCTTAATATCAATTCTAAAATAGAAGAGCAGCAAGGGCTAGACAAACAAGGTTGAGTGACTTGCCCAGAGTCACACAGCTAGGAAGTGTCTGAGGCCAAATTTGAACCCAGGACCTCCCAACTCCAGACCTGTTAACCTATCCATCGCTGCCCCTCTTGGTTAGATATCTTGACAGGCTTTCTTTCAACTGGTTTACTTTTATGCTGCTTCTCACCTATGAAACACTGACAAAATTATTAATGATACTTACTACCTACATTTGTATAGAACTTTGAAGTTTTGAAAATACCTTTATAGACATTATTTCATTTGAGTCTCATGGTATAAGGACAGCATGTTGGATTTGGGATCAGAGGACCTGGTTCTAATCCTACCTCTCGTTCGTTCATATCATCTGTGTTCTTACTGACTTGGGACAAGTCAATTCACATCTTTTGGCTTTGGCTTCCTCCTTTGTTTTGGGGTTTTTTTTTTAACCCTTTCTTTCTGTCCTAGTTGACTCCAGGCTTGGCATTCTAACCACTGTGCTACCTAACTGCAGCTTCCTCCTTTGTAAAATAAAGGGGTCCGGCTAGATAATCTCCAAGGCCCCTTCTAACTCTAAATCTATGGATCCTCTGAATTCTGGGAGTTGGGTATTTCAGGTTTAGTTAGCCCCGTTATACCAATAGGAAAAATTAGTTGAAGTGATTTGTCCATTGTCACACAGCTAGTACGTGCCAGAGGCGAGATTCAAACCGGGCTTTTCTGCTCTTCTTCCAACACTGTATCCACTCAGTTCACCTTTTTCATCCATCCAGATACAGAGAAAGAGAGGGAGAAACAAGATATGCCCAAAGAGATACAAAAATAAATACAGAGAAAAGGAGATTGATATGGAGAAAGGCCGACGTGTACCCACAGAAATATACAGTCGGATACATGCACATAGATATTCTTTTTATAATTTTTTTGAGAGATTAAGCACTTGGAGATGATTGCTTGGAGTTTCTAGATAATAAGTAAATCCTGTCCTTATGCAGAAGAATTTCATGATAAAGAAAGCAGTCCAGATCTGCTGAAATGCAAAAAAAAAAAAAAATACATTTCTGAGCTATGATATTTTTTAGGTAGTTCTAGACACCAGCACTTTAGGAAGGCAAAATCCACGTTGTTCTTGCTTGCTTCAATTGTGGCTAAGTAGCTGGGTGATCTCGAACAATGGAGTACAGTAATACAATGGATATCAAATGAAGGTCTCCAAGGCATTAGTCAGGCTTGAAAAGTCAGAAAAGACATCAGAAAACAAAAATGTTAAGGGGCAGCTGAGTAGCTCAGTGGATTGAGAGCCAGGCCTAAAGACGGGAGGTCCTGGGTTCAAATCTAGCCTCAGATACTTCCCATCTGGGTGACCCTGGGCAGATTACTTAACCCCCCATTGCCTAGCCCTTACCACTCTTCTGCCTTGGAATGAATACACAGTATTGATTCTAAGACAGAAGGGAAGGGAAGAGAACAAAGCTAATACTCCTCCAGTCACCCAACTCCCATTGCTTAGCTCTTATCACTTTTCTGCCTTGGAACAAAAACTTAGTATCAATTCTAAGACAGAAGATAAAAATAACAAGAATTAAAGCTGGAAATGTAGGTTAAGAGTCAGATTGTGGAGAGACTTAAATGCCAGGCTAACAAGTTTACATTTTATTTTACAAACAATAGGGAGCTGCTGAAGATATTTGAGCAGAAGAGTCCCTGTACCTTAGGCATATTATTTTGGCAGCAGCATGGAGAGAGGAGAGGCTGGAAGCAGGGAGGCCAATGAGGAGGCTATTTCAATGGTCCAGGGTAGAGATAATGATGGTCTAACATAAAGTAGGGGCTGTGTGAGTGGAGGAGATGAACTTGAGAGAGATAGCCTAGAGGCAGATCTGATAAGACTTAGCAATTGCTTGGAGATGGGACAGGAGGGAAAGGGAAGAGCCAAGGATACTACAAACTGAATGATGGGAAAAACAAAAGTTTGGAGAAAGAATTTTAGAGACAAAGTTAAATGAATCTGTTTGGGACAAGTCAAATTAGAGATACTTATGGGATATCCAGGAGGAGCCATGAAACAAGGCAGCTGATGATGCTGTAGTCCTGGAGCAAAACAATGACCATGTATATAGATGTGAGAGTCATGCGCATAAATGGAACACTTGATCCCATGGAAAGTGATGAGATCTCCAAGAAAAAAAGTGTAGGCACAGAAGAAAAGAGAACTTGCTACAAAAGAGTCCTGGAGAATAACCATGGGCAGGAGGTAGGACATAAATGATCACAGAGCAAAAAAATCTGCCCAGTCAGGTCCAACCCTTTTTGAACCCATGCATTTCATTTTACAGATGAGGAAACTGAGGCAAACAGGGTTAAGTGACTTGTCCAGGGTCACACAGTTAGTAAGTGTCTGAGGTCACATTTAAACTCAGGTCTTCCTGGCTCCTGGTGCTCTATCCACTGCTCCACCTATATGCTCATGGGCCTGGAAATGGGAAGACCTGAGTTCAAATCCAGCCTCAGACTGTAAAAGGGAATTCTTGGTTCTCTTTGAGTTCACACTTGTAAAAAGGGAATCCTTTGTTCTCTTTGCCTAGTTGGAGTTAAGACTTTGGTTGCCAATAACTTTGAACCAACACAAGCTTGAACTAGGTGGGAGAAACTTGAAAACCACTTAGTGAGTTCACACCTTACTTGATGCTAGCTGAGAAGAAGAGTTCACACACTCATAAAGGTATAAATCCAAAGGTGATAACTCAGACAATTTGGAAACTGTGATTGGCCCCCATGAAAAGGGGCAGGGACAGGAAACTACTATAAAAGCAGGAGTCTGGTGAAGGAGTTGGGTGTGGGAGGCTAGGAGAGAGTGAACTCCAAGAAGAGAGTCACTCCAAGAAGGAAGTCGGCTTCAAGAAGGTCAACTCAAAGAAGAAAGTCTGCCTCAGGAGTCACCTTCAGCTCTAGTCATTGTCTTGGGTGAGTGGATAACTGGTTTTCCTTTCCTGTCTTCTGGAGATAGTTTAATTCTGATTGAAGGTTAAAAAGTCCTGGCTAATGGGGGCAGCTGGGTAGCTCAGTGGATTGAGAGCCAGGCCTAGAGACAGGAGGTCCTAGGTTCAAATCTGGCCTCAGACACTTCCCAGCTGTGTGACCCTGGGCAAGTCACTTGACCCCCATTGCCTACCCTTACCACTCTTCCACCTATAAGTCAATACACAGAAGTTAAGGGTTAAAAAAAAAAAAAAAAAGTCCTGGCTGTGCCAAGCACTGGAACAATATTTAGTTAGATAGGTTAATGTCTTTTCTACCCTTTTGTATTTCTCTACTATAAATAAAAGATTTATAATTTTCATATATTTAGCCAAACCACTAATTTTAACACTTACAAGTTATGTGACCCTGGCCAAGTCTCTTAACCCTGTTTGCCTCACTGGTAAAACTAGCTGGAGAATGAAATGACAAACAACTCTAGTATGTTTTTGTTTTTGTTTTTAAACCCTTATCTCCTTGTCTTAGAATCTATACTAAACTTGGTTCCAAAACAGAAGAGCAGGAAAGACTAGGAAGATGGAGTTAAGTGACTTGCCAAGGGTTACACAGCTAGGAAGTGTCTAAGGTCAGATTTTAACCCAAGACATCACATCCCCAAGCATGGCTCTCTATCTACTGAGCTACCTAACTGTCCCCACTCCAGTATGTTTGCCAGAATCTCAAATAGAGTCACAAAGAAACCTATACAACTGTGGACTTGAAATCTGGAAACCCCAAGTTTACTCCAATCCCTTGGGAACATACCTTAAGGGGAGTCCCAGAATGACTTTGTTTCAGACTGAACAATAGACCTTAAAGTACTTAATGATCTCAGTTTAGGTGAGACTAGTAGATATAATCAAATGTTAAGTACCTTTTTTGTCTTAGAAGTTTCTCCTATTGTATCAAAATCCTCTTCCAGGAAGTCCAGCCTTTGATGGAAATTTTCTTTAGTATCCATTGTAAAGCATCAACCTCTCTGGGATAATCTCACCCTGGATTTCTCATTTTCTTGTAGCCATTGTAAAGGCAAACAAATCATCCTTCCCAGTCTTTAGTTCCCCAAAAGGTATATAAGATCCCTATGTACCATTGTTCTTTGGAGAATCACCTAGTAAGGTGATTCTCTCAGAGATACTTCCCCCAGAGTTCCACTCTGTAGTATTTAGCGCTTGGCTCTGTGTGGCAGACCCATTATTAAGGACCTGTCTCTTTCTCGATTAAAGACTTGGTTTTGCTGACTACTTTAGTGGTTCTATGTCTTTCCAGGTTGACACAACTAAACGACAAGATAGAATAGTGTCTCAAAATGTCAGAGTATATAGCATCAGTTGTTTCTGGGAAATCAAGAAGAATGAGGACAGAGAAGAAACCACTGAACGTGGCAATTAAGAGATTCTTTTTAACCTTGGAAAGAGCAGTCTGATGAGTATTGAGATCAGAAGTCAGATTGAAAAGGGATCAGAAATGAAAAGAAAGCAAAGAATTAAAGTCAAGGGACATAATTTGTTATTTCTAGTTTGGCAATGAAAGAAAGGAGAGATGATGAGGCAACAGCTTGAGGGAAGACAGGGTCAAATAAGGGTTTTTAAAGGGTGAAAGAGATCTGGGTATAGTCATAGGTTGAAGGGAAATAGCCAGTACATAAAGAAAGATGCCTTTGACCAATCTAAGAGGCAAGCCTCTGAAGGACTCAGGAGAGCATGGGATCTAGAAATAGGTAGAGGTTTTGGCTTTGGCAAGGGGAAGGACCACTTTGTCTTCAGGGAAAGAAGTATAGGATTGAGCTTTGATGGGCAAAGTGGAGAAGAAAAATAACCTCATGACAAATGGCTTCTATTTTCTAAGTAAAGTAGTAAACAAGTACAACCGATGAGAAAGAGTAAGAAGGAAAAGATAATGGAAGGACTTGAAAAGAGATGAAAAAATTTGGAAGTCTCTGAGGACAGTGAGCTAGAGAGAGCAAGTAGTATGCTGACTTTTCTCATCCTGTAACAGGAGAAACAGATCATGTAAAGAAAGGCCGGTGGCCATGGTAGCACCTCATAGGGTGTAAAAAATGATACACTACTCCTTTACTCATTAATGGTGAATTGACTGTGTCTTTATATGGGCTTCTAAAAGATAGGACCTGAACAAGCTTTTACCGCTAAGCCAACTCTTCAAGTGTTTGGTCTGACCCAATATCCCAAATATAAAGGGCTCATAAAGCACATTTGCCTATCCGCAGCTGACAATCAGTACTTTCTGTACCTTCTAGGAGGGCATGACTAGAAAAGCCAATTGGAGTCCAGTGTGTATGCAGGTGACCAGTTGGTGTTCCAAACTTGTGCTGTTCCAGTTCACTCACACTACATATGTGTGAGAAACTCCTAGATCCTAATCTTGAGTAATGTGATGATCACTCCCAAAGAAGCATGCTCTGTCCATACACATCCCACCCCTACCCCAACTTGATTTTTCCAAAGCTTTCTGTATTGGGATATACATAATTGAAAAATCCCAGAAAACTGCTCAAATAACTCTAGCTTCTGTTCTCACTAGATTTCAACCAGGTTATCAGGGTGACCTGTAAGAATGAGTCACTCAAGGGACAGAGTGCCTGGCCTGGAGTCAGAACTGGCCTCAGATGCTTCCTAACTGTGTGGCCCTGGGCCAATCATTTAACCCAATTGCCTAGCCCTTACCACTCTTCCACATTGGAACCAATTGTTTTCTGAATGTAAATAAAAATAAAACATTCAGTATTCAAACTCTACCATTCTTTTTTTAAGTTTTTGTTTTTGTTTTTGTTTTATTTATTTTTTAAACCCTAACCTTCCATCTTGGAGTCAATACTCCCACCATTGGCTCCAAGGCAGAAGAGTGGTAAGGATAGGCAATGGGGGTCAAATGACTTGCCCAGGGTCACACAGCTGCGAAGTGTCTGAGGTCAGATTTGAACCCATGACCTCCCATCTCTAGCCTGGCTCTCAATCCACTGAGCTACTCAGCTGCCCCCTTACGTTTTTATTTTGAATATTTTCCCTCTCCCCCAAGCCCCTACTCCCTCCTCCCCTTAGCCAATGAGCATGGGTTTTACATGTATCATTGATCAAGATCTACCATTCTTGAGTAAATCACAGCTTCAGGGGTTAGCCCAGAAGTCATTCAAAGGGGCAGCCTGGGGAATGGCTAAGATAATTGTGGTATATGGATACAATGGGATATTAGGAGGCTATAAGAAATGAAAAAAGTCAGAGATATGGGAAGACATAATAACTGATGCATATAAACCAGGAACACAATATACATGACTATCACAGAGTTACTAGAAAGGATTTTTTTTTTTAAAGACTATGTAATGCTATGATGAGGCACTGTCTCTTCCTTCTTTACAGAGGGTAAGGGCTATTGTTTGTTATGTGGGTTGGTTTTGCTGAGCCATTTTTTCTTCCTTTTTCTTTGTTAAAAGAGATAACTGACTGAATAGAGGAAACGATAAATTCAGAAATAGAGGTGATATAAAAATTGAAAATGGGGGAAAAAATTTGATATGAGTCTTGAAGTTGAACTGCCCTGGCTAAAGACTAGACAGTGAATATCTCAAGCATATTTTGCCTTTCTATAATTAGCCAAGACCCAGGTATCTCCTGACCATCTTATAAAACAGGAGCCTAGTTATCTGCCTTACTACTGTGGGCGGATCTCCCTCTCCCACATCTTGTTTCTTGCTCTGGTGGTGTAATCAAGTCAACATTAACTTTGGACTATGAAGGGCATGACAATTTACTGCCCTATTAATCAACTCAGAACCCCTGTGATTCCACTCTGGTCCCTCATAGCTATTTATATCAACACTATCCCTTCCGTGTCTCTACCCCACTTTACCCATCCTGTCCTCTGGAACCCCCCCTCCATTGAAGAGCTATACCTATGAAGAACTTCATGAGGACTACAGAAGGAGAAAATGCCTCCTAGTGACCAGGATTTGTTTATTTCTATTCCATATGTGTTCATTCTTTCTCTATATGTGCCTCCCTATCTTAATGTGTTAATTTTGAGACCACAGACTTGTGTGCCCAAGGGGAGAACATGCCCCTAATTTGGATGACTTTTTTTTTTCTGATAATTATCCTTGCCATACTTGCACAGTAAATGCCCTTTCTAAAAGTTAATTAAGCCTGGCTGATAATCAATGGAAAGTATTCTGGTGGGGGTACTAGATAAACCCAGTTGCAGATGGTTTACGCCTAGGACCTTGAGAAAAGTAATATTCAACCACCCTTGGGGAGCGGCCAATTCAAGTGGGAGTTGGAGAAGTAAGTAATTTAGAGGGAGTGACACATATTTTTATAATGCTTCGGAATAGAGTGGGATCTCCTCAAAGATGGGGTCTGTTTTCTTGTTTTTGTAGCACTGGGTGTGGTGTAGAGCAGATGTGGAAGTAAATGCTGGTGGCAGTAAACTGAATTCTTTTTAGGAGGGCGATTGATAAACTGAAGAAGAGTATGATCAGGATTGGGGGTGGGCAGGGGCAAGTAGTTCGTTGTATTTAGAGGCAGAAGAGCCTTTAGAGTAAAAAGTCTAGAGTCCATGCTCTAGGAGGGTCAGTTAATGGAACTGGAGATGTTAGGCTGGAGGAGAGAAGATTTGGGAATGGTACCTGATAGCTTTCTCCTGCTATGTGAAGGACCATATGGAAAATGCCCCAAGGGGCAGAACTCAGAGCCACAGGATGGCCGTTAAAGAAGCCGCTCTGGGGAAATGCTCTTAATAATTAGAGCCATCTAGACCGGATGACCTTTTTTAGAGATTTCTCCTCAGAACCAGGTTGGACTAGAAGACCCCGGGGAGTCTTCCAGCTTTTATGCTCCTGGCTTGCTTGAGCGAGGGACTTCTTCAGCCTGGGAGGAGATTCTGGACGTTCCGTTCGCGGTCCGTTCCCCGGTTCTGACCCCACCCCGTTTTTTCACCTAAGCCGCTAAGCCGGTGCAGAATTTATTCAGCTTGAATTAGGGGGCTGGGCAGGACTCGGAAAGCTCCAGGTCTAGCCTCAGGCTCTGACAACCCCCATCCCTCTGAGGCCCCGCCCTTTTCGAGAAACTGAAAGCGGAAAAGCGGGGAGCGTGGGGGGGTGCTATTTGTTCTGCGCAGAGACAAAGGCCTGGGAAACAGCTGGGAAATCTCAGTCCCCTCTTTCCTGGGGCCTGTAAGGTGAGACCCTCGGGAGCCGCGGGAGCCACGGGAGCAAGGATGGCCGGAGCCGGGTCCTCCCGAGTGGAGGTGAGAGGACCGGGGACAGGACCCCGGATGCGCTGCGCGAGAATCCCAGCTCTGCCTCCCCCAGCTGCAGGCTTGGCCTGACTGGGAGGAGAAACCAATGGAGATCAAGATTGCCCGGGCCCGGGAGGGGACCCCACCCCTGCCCCCAGCCCCTACCTGATCCCTTTCCTGGAGCCTGGGGAGGTGGGGAGCAGGCAGGTACGGCTCAGGAACCAGCCCTGCTGCTCTAGTGGGCTCTGGCTGAGAGCTTCTCATTCTGCCTTCCACTGGGGGCCCCACTGAACGAGACTTTGGCCTTTTCCAAGAAATGCCGTCTGCTTAAGGGCCAAGGGCCCCGCTGACTGATGGCCCTACCTCTCTGCAGACTTCTTCCTCCCCCAAACAACCACAATGGAAAGGAGAGGGGATGAAAGGGGGGAAAAACCGACATGAGGTGCATATGCGACCTCTCTCCCCCATCAGACTAAGGACCTGGCCTGTGTGCCCATTTCATAGGTTAGGCAACTGATACCCAAGGAAGAATGGAATTTACTGCCTTAGCCCAGATCCTGTCCACTGCTGGCCTTCAGGTTTCTCAAGGGTTTCAGCAGTGGTACTAATGATGTTCCTGTGTCTCCCTCCCTTACCTCAACCTCCTAACAGCGGGAGAAATGTGTCAGACGCTTGAGGGAGAAGTTTCATGGCCACGTGTCAGTGAAGAAGGCTAATGTCTTAATGCAGAGATACAACGACAACCATAACCTTGTTGCTTCCTGGCTGGTTAAGCAAATGAATGGTTAGCGGGGGAAATGCTGTGGGGGTGGAGGGGGGGTAAAGGGAGCCCTGGAGGGTCCAGGACTTATTGGGTGCTGGGGTCCCCAGAGGTACTGGGAGGGGACCCAAATGCCCAGCAACATCACGGAAGGCTGGTCCCAGGGACTTCCAGTGTCCAGAATGGGCAGTAGAAGCAAAGACCAACGGGGTTGGGTGACTCTTTAAAAGTATATCCTGTGACGGCTCCTCTGCTCTCCAAACTTTTTCTCTGAAGAGATCAGACCGGAAGAAGGAGATGGGCACCAAGCAGACCCAATTGTCCAGGTAATTTCCCTTCCCCATTTGTCCTACAGTTACAGGAAGATTCAATAATCCCCTACTCTTTTTTTTTTTTTAAACCCATACCTTCTGTCTTAGAATCAATACTATCTATTGCTTCCAAGGCCAAGTGGTAAGGGCTAGGCAGTGGGGGTTAAGTGACTTGCCCAGGGTCACACAGCTAGGAAGTGTCTGAGGTCAGATTTTAACTTAAGACCTCCTCTCTCTAGGACAGGCTCTAAATCCACTGAGCTACCCGGCTGCCCCCAACAGTCCCCAACTCTTATGAGGCAAATGCTGGAGGAGATGAGGGCACATGGCCCAGGAAGAGACACAATTCTGACCACCTTTTTTCCCAGTCTCTCATATTCTCTTCTTAGTACCTCAACAATCTCCTTTGTCCAGTTTTATATATGTATTCTTTTCCCTCCTATCCCTCAGTGTAGTATCCAGTCTGGCCCAAGAGATAGTACCATAGGAGTTGGTGGGAATGGGTTAAGGGTCTGAATTGTGGGCTGAGGACTCTTCCCCGGTCAGTCCTTGCTTCAGAATTTGCTTCTTTGCCAAGTGAAAAGCTCCAGGGATAAGGACATAGGGGCACCTGGATGTCTGAGAGGTCAATGCAGACCCCAGCCCAGACTCCTATCTCTATCTCCCTACTCCCTGCCCAGGATCGGCAAAATGTCTTGAAGGACAGAGACATTGAGGTGAGACGGGATCTGGGGTGAGGGTGAGGATGTCCATTGGATCCACGCTGGAGGTAGAGGTGCCCTGACCCCATCTCTAACTTCCCGTACAGGAGGTAGCAGCCACCATGAGTTTACCCCTGACGGAGAAAAATCTTCGTATGTTGGATGATGCCCAGAAGGGCCATATCGCCAAGGAAGACTGCCAGTTTGCCTGTCAGCCCTGTGATTTCATGTGGTGGCGCCGGGTGCCTGAACGCAAAAAGGTGAAGGTGCCAGGGCCAGGATTGAGGCTGGGCTCTATGGGGTCCCTGGGAGCAAGCCTGGCCCTATCCACACTGCCTTTTTTCAGGTGTCCCGGTGCCGGAAATGCAAGGTGAAGTATGATCCAGTGCCCAAAGACAAGATGTGGGGTATAGCTGAGTTCCAGTGTTTACAGTGTGGCCATACCTTCAAGTGAGTTCTCAGATCCCTGATTCCTGATTTTTGTGCCCAGACCTCATAAAGGTCAATGCCATAAAAGGATGACTAGCTTGGAGCCAGACAGTTATGGTTAGAATCCAAGCTCTATGAGCTTGGACCCCCTTCTGGGTCTCAGTTTCCCTTTCTGTAAAATGAGAAGTCTAGCGGTAGATGATCTCCAAGGGTCTTTCTCACTTTAAATCCCCCACCCCAACCTCCAATCTCTTTCTTTCTTTCTTATTTTATCAGTTCCTGATCCTTGATCTCAGACTCACACTTCCTCCTTGACCTCCTATCTTTATTACTTTCTCCCCAGGGGTTTTGCCCAGATGGGGAACGCATCTCCATGCTACAGCTGTGGCAACCCTGTTCTGCCAAACCGAATCCTCCCCCCACGCCGACCTCAGAATGAGAGAAGCAGAAAACACGAACATTCCTGCTTTGCTGAGACCTGCTACAATCGACAAGGTCAAGCTCCCAGCCTCCCCTTCCCTCCCCCTCTCCCCTGTCCCTTTTTCCTAGAATGATAGAGCTGCCCCTTTGCCCCACTTCTCCCTGGTGCCACTAGAGAGATGACAGTCCATACATACCCTGCTTCCCTGTTAGCAAGCTCCCTGGGGGCCAGTCTCTAGCTAAGCAGAAAGAAGCCTCAAGACCTCAGTCTTAGAGGGGTTCAGGACAGAAAAGGCTCAGACCCTACATCTGCCTCCCCTCCAGGATCCTACGAACCAGGGACTTCCTGTGTGCATCCCAAGAGCCGGAAACAGAAACACATGCCTGTTGTCTTGTTCCCAAGTGCTGTTCATGACAGTAGTGGCTCCACTGTGGCCACCTGCCTTAGCCAAGGCAGCCTCATTGAAGATCTAGACAGCATCATCCTGGAGGACATCAAAGAGGAAGCAGAAGAAGAGGAAGGCAACTAGGCATCTTAGACCACCCCACCTTCCCACCCAGATATCCCCTACCTACTTGGAGGACCAGTGTCGACCTATGGGACCAGCAGAAGTTGGGGGTGGCTCCTAGGCTGTGGTCTAGGAGAAGGCTGTCAAGTCACCAGGAGGAAGTCTCAGGTTATTCAGGCCTTTCCCCGTGATGTAGGAACTTCTACGTGTGTGTACTCTTGCATTGTGGAAGGGGGTAAGGACCTCCTGACCACTTCCACAAGGGAGACAGCATAGCCCCCACCCACCTGACATATTCACAGACATATATTATGTTGCTGATGTTTTATATACCATGTTCAAAATAACAAAGGGACATTTCCTGTTTCTGAATGGCAGTATCTCTCATTCCTGCAAAGTTGAGGGTTGGTGGGGAGGGTGGTGTTACGGGCTTGATGGGGTATGATTGTGATATTGGGGGAGGGGGGTTGTTGTTTATAACATTCTGGGCTTTGCAGACCCCAATGCATTCAGACTCTAGGATATAAGATAACAGGCCATCCAGGATGACCAAACCCACCCCCCACCCCAGCAAGATCCACAGGATAGAAGTCAGGAGTCAGAGGGGCCGAATTAGCATTGCCACCTTCTTGAGTGAGTAGGCACCACCCCTAAACTCAGCCCAGTAGACACCATCTTGATAACGGCTTCGATAGTGGCCTCCTAGATGCCAGACACCATTGAGGTTGGAATGGGCACAGGCATGATACCACCAGCCACCCCGCTGGTAGAGAGCACAGTTACCTGGGAGAGGAGAAAGAAGAGAAGAGAACAAGGGCTGCACAACCTATCACTAATATCCCAGTCCCCCAAGTTTATATATTTCTGGAGAGGGAGGAGAGAGAGATTGTGCTGAGCAAAGCAATGATCCCCAAGACTGACTCAAGCAGAGCCCTGGGAACCTTCCCTCCCCTTCAACTGTGCCATGCTTGACAGGGTGGGATCCTAATCCTTGAATGTCCTCTTTTTCCCCATCCTCTTTCCCTTTACTGGAATAGAAGTCCCAGACCTCTGGCTCTGTCAAACATCCCCCACCCCTTCCCTTGCCCCAAGGCCTTATTCTCCATCACAGAATATATTGGATGGAAATTTAAAGGCCATCTACATTTAGTTCAACCCAGAGCTGGCTAAAAAGACCTATGAATCACATGATAAAAGAGTCATTGATCCTTCACCTGAAGATAACAAGTGAGAGGAGATCCACTACTTTCACTGGCCCATTTCACTTGTGGAGAGCTTTAAGAGGTAGAAAATTTTCCCTGATATCAAGCCCAACCTTATCCCTGGAACTTCTACTCTTCCTAGGTCTATCCTTTGGGGCCAAGCAGAACAAGACTAATCCATCCTTCTTCCTCATGACAGCATCACACAGCTAGGATACATCTGAAGTCAGATTTGAACACACTTCTTCCTGACTCCAGGCCCAGACTCCTGTCCACTATACCACCTAGCTACTCTTCAAACAAACTTTAGGACTAAGTTGTCTCTAAGTCTTCTTTAGATTAAATTCCCCTATGTCTTTCTATAAATTTTCATGTGGAATCTCGAGATCAAAGCCCTCTATGTTCACTGGTTTGTCGATGTCCTTACTAAAACATGGTGTCCAGAACTGAAAATGTCCCAGAAAAAGTGGGCAGTGAAAGTGGGTTTATCACTTCCCTCATTTCTTGGCCCTGACTATCAATGCAGTTTAACTTCACTAGATAACAGATCTAGAGTTGGAAGGGACTTTCGAGGCCTTTTAGTCCAACCATCTCATTTTACAGAGGATGACATGTGTTCTAGTCTTTGGCGGCTAAGTTATAACACTGTTGGTTCATATTGAGCTTCTGGTCCACTACAATCCCTGTCTCTTTCTCATGTGAATTGTTACTGCCTCCCATCCTGGACCTGTGAAGTTGACTTTTTGAATCTCAAATGAAGACATACAAGAAGAGATTTGGCACACTTTTCTGGCTGAGTCTTGTCTGAGCTGTCCCTCCCAGCTTCACATCAATGGAATTTGATAAGCATTCTCTCTACATCTTCCTCTAAGTCACTGGTAACAGTGTTGGACAATTCTAAGCTAAGGATCTAAGCCCCCAGCTAGGGACATCCAGTCTCTAGGTTGGCATGGAAATGGCATTATTTACAACTGTGGATCAGGCCTTTCAGCTCTCTATGAATCTGACAACCTGTACTGTCTTCTAGTTCGTACCTTTTATCTTTCTTTTTGAGTATATGTGTCTGCAAGATTGTCTGAGAAATTGTGATTGTTAGTGAGTCTGATTCCACAGCCCTGTGGGTAGGAGACTGCATCTTTTGGGTCTAGAGTCTGTGACCCTGAAGTTGTATCAAAACTGTCGGACTGAGTCTAAGACTTTGTGTTCCTGATAGTCAACAATTCCATTGTTGAAAGGGAGTATAAATCCTCTCCTGGCCTGGGACAGATGATTTCACCATCCCCTACTCCCTATTCTTGAACCCAGAGGCAGAGGTGATAGATGGCAATTACAATGGGTGACAAAAAACAAGTGATAAAAGTGGAGTGACTTCCTCAGCAGTTTAGGTCCCTGACTGCAGTGAGAGGATATTCTCTCAGAGATCTCCAGGGCTCTGTTTGTTCTGGGCAAGGAGAAGGGGACAAAGGAGAGAGAGGGAACTAGTCATCTGGATCAGATGTCGCTCCTACTACAACCATCTCCTGGCATTCTCTGGCTAATGTCCTAAAGTGGGCTCCCGGGAGAGATTAAGTCTGGGACTATTCCAAGATTTAACATAGTTGTCCACCTGCTGGTCTGGCTCCTAAGTGATCTCTACTCTATATAGTCTGGCTCAGCCTTAGCAATGTCCAACCCAGAGGTTGTGATTTACCCAAGGTCACAAAACCAGTAAGTATATGAGACTGGATTTGGTCTTCCTGACTGAAAGTCTACCACTCTATCTAATCTAGCTGCATTTTTCTAAGTTCATTCACCCATAAATCATCAGAAGTAATGGCAGATTTGACAAATATTAGGGAGATTTACCCCATTGACTAGACAGCAGTACTCTTTATTGTTGACATTAGATTAACAGTTTTTCTGCAACTGCTTGAACACATGGGATGATGGGGATATTATTGGAGATGTAGACACTAAATGATAACTCTAGTCCAACTATCAATAATATGGAATTAGATCTTGATCAATGATACATGTAAAACTCAGTGGAATTATGTGTCAGCTAAGGGAGGTTAGGGGGGTTTGGGAAGAGGGAAAGAACATGAAATATGTAACTGGGGAAATATTCAAAATAAAAACTTTAAAAAAATAGTTTTTCTGGTGGCTATCACTGGGATTCACTAAATACCTTGTCACCTTGGACATCTACTAGATGGCATATCTAGAGTCACTCTTTAGAGCACAAGCAATTGCTTCTTCCTCAAAGGTACATCTCTTCCTATTTATGTAAAGAGCTCCATATTGGTTACTTAGCTCCAAATGTTCAATGTCCACCTTTCCTTTCTCTTCTGTGTCCTATTCTCTGACCTATCACCATAAGCGAAGATTCCCTTCTGCCTCTTTAGCACATTTTTCTTGTTTTTATCTGGAAGCCACTCCACCATGCCCCCACACATCCAGACACACAAGGGACATTCTCCTTGATAAATAGAAATATTTCTTGAGTCTTTTTCTCTTCTCTTTTAGGAGTAAAATACCTTGCACTTAGGTGTTGCTAATAGTTATTTCATTGAGATGCATTTGCTAAGAGGTCCCTTCCTACTAGCTATCATCCTATCTCCCTCCTCTCTTTTGTGGCTAAACTCCAAAGGAAGGCCACCTCCAATCAGTACCACCACTTTCTTTCCTCTCAATTTCTTTTTAACTCTCTACAGTCTGGTTTCTAATTTCATCATTCAATTGAAACTGCTCTTTCTCCAAAGATACTAATGATCCCTTAATTACCAAATCTCGTGGTCTTTCCACAATATTCATCTTTCTTGATCTTTCTGAAGACTTTGATACTGTCTGTCATTCCCTTTTTGGCATTCTCTTCCCTTTAGGTTTCAGTGAAACTACTCTCTCATGGTTCTTCTATTGCTTATTTGACCACTCCTCAATGTCCTTTGTAGGATCTTCACTCAGGCCACACTTGATAATCTTGGGTGGGCTCTGTACTGTATCCTTTTCTCCTTCTGTATTATTTCACTTTGTGATCTCTTCCGCTTCCATGGATTTAATTATTATCTCTATGCTGATGATTATCAGATTTATTTATCCAGCTCTAACCTCTCTGCTAACCTCCAACATTGTATCTCCAACTGTCTACTGGACATCTCAAACTGGATGTTCTATAGACACTTAAAACTGAACATGATCAAAACTGGCCCCATTATCTTTCCTCTGAAACCCTCCCTTCTTCCCAGCTTTCCTGTTACTATTGAGGGTGACACCATTATTCCAATCACTCAGGCTTACAACCTAGATGTCATTCTTGACTCCTCAGTACCACTCACCCTCCCATTTCCCATCTGTTGCTAAGGCCTACTGATTTTACTTTCATAATTTCTCTCAAATATGTCCCCTTCTCTCCTTTGATACTGCCATCACACTAATGCAAGTCCCTCATCACCTCACACTTGGTCTATTATAATAACCAGCTAGTTGGCCTCCCTGCCACAATTCTCTTCCCACTCTAGTTAATCCTCCACTCAACTCCCAGAAGTGATTTTCTTAAATTGAAAGTCTGACCAAGTCACCATTTCCCACCAACTCAATTTAATAAATTCCAGTAACTCCCTATCACCATCAGAATCAAATATAAAATCCTTCATTTGGTGTTCAAAGTCCTGCATAACCTGGTCCCTGTCCACATTTCCAGTTTCTTGTTTCTTACAATTCCCCACCAATGTACTCTGCAATCCAGTGACATTGGCCTCCTTCTAGGCCCTCACATAAGAACTTCATCTCCTGACTCTGGGCATTTTTACTAGTTATCTCCCAGGCCTGGAAAGCTCTTCCTCTTCATCTCTGCTTCCTCTAAGTTCAAGGTAAAATCCCATCTTCTACCCAGGAAGCCTCTCTGGAACACCCCTTAATTCTAGTATCTTCCCTCTGTTGATTATTTCCAACTTATCCAGTATATGGCTTGTTTCTACATAGTTGCATGTTGTATCTGCCGTTTGACTCGAGCTTCTTGAAATCAGAGACTATCTTTTGCCTTTCTTTATAGTCCCAGCTCTTAGCAGCACTTATGCCTAGACATAGTAACCACTTAATACAGTCGAATGTTTATTGACCAACGAGTCCTCCATACTTGCTGTAATCAAGATCTTTGGTCTCTGACCTTGTTAGTAGGTTTTGTTGAATGTTCAATTGCTCGGTCCCCAGGCCCTGTCCCCTACCTTTTATCCCTTTCCCTCATCATTCTTTGTCCCTCTCCCTTACAAGAAAAGGAAGCTAGGTGGCATTGTTGGTAGAATGTTGGACTTGGAATCAGGAAAAATTGAGTTTGAATCCTGCCTCAGACACTAGCTATATGACTTTTCACAAGGTCACTTAACATCTAGCTGTCTGAGTTTCTTTACCAGCAAAATGATGGTAATAACAGTGCCTGCCTCATAGAGGTGTTGGGAAGATCTGACAAGATCTTATGAAACATATGATTCATATTAACATATGAAAAATGTTTTGCCTAGGGGCAGCTGGGTAGCTCAGTGGATTGAGAGCCAGACCTAGAGATGGGAGGTCCTGGGCTCAAATCTGGCCTCAGACACTTCATAGCTGTGTGACCCTGGGCAAGTCACTTGACCCCCATTGCCTAGCCCTTACCACTCTTCTGCCTTGGAACCTTTAATCAGTATTGACACTAAGAAGGAAGGTAAGGGTTTAAAAAAAATGTTTCGCCAGACTTAAGGCTCTGTATAAATGCTAGGTGTTATTATTACCATAACATCTGAATCTTAGTCCTCTCTCAGTCCCTGAGCCCCATCTGCCCTCATAGGAGTAGGAAGGCTGGGTCCCAGCCCTCCTGTACCCCCTGGGTCCCAAGCCAGGCCTCACCAGAATAAGAGTCCCGGTCTCTGTCCACAGTGCTGAAGGGTTTGTCATTATGCCAGGACAGAGAATCGCCAGCATCGCCTCTGTAGTTGCCAAGCCTCAGGCGATAGTGGTCACTCTCGGGCTCCAGGGAGAATCCGTCATATCGGGCATGGGCCCGGCGGCCTCCCCAGTCCTCCAGTAGCACCAGAAGCTCGTGGTCCCGGAGCTGGGTCAACAGGTGTATGGTCTCAAGTCCCAGCCAGTGTTCGCCATCAGGCCTGCCGAAGCCCATCTTGTAGGAAGGGAGACCAGTCTTCAGTGGCCCAGAGCTCCAGGGAGGACCTTAAACCCTTCAGAGCTCCCAGCCCACCCCTCCTGCTGCACCTACCTTGTAGTTCTGCCAGTTGGTGAAGAAATTCACAGACCCATCCTGTCGCCGTTGAATGACCATCCAGCCTCCCCCCTCTAATTGCTGGTCACACCACACAGGCACTGACTTCTGGCCCAGTCTCACTTGGTAAATCCCACTGATCCCCTGTCTGCCCCTTTGGGCCTCCAGGCAATCCCGCCATGGGCCTGGGGATCATGAGGACATACATAGTCTGTCCTGGCAAGGGATGAAGGGGTCATGGGAGGACACACAAGATGGCCAGGATAATGGGGCGTGGGGAGAAAGGTTGCCCGGGGTGTGGTCTTGGTTTAGATTTGGTGAAGAATAGAGGAAAGGGCTTTCCAGGAGAGGCCCCATTGTAGCCACTGCCCCCTCCCTATTCCCACCACCCCTGATGGAGACTCAAGATCTTCCCCCCTCCTCCAAGTCATAAACCTGAGCCACTCCTTACCTGTTGTCTGTGTCGGTGTTCCTGGGTGGCTTGTGGACAGGGGAGAGGCCAGGATTCCTTGCTGCCTCTGTGGTTGGCCAGGCACCCTGCTCTGCTCCCTCTGCAGCTCCCTATCTGGTCTTCCACTACCATTGCTGCCACTACCCATCAGCCCTCCAAGCCCTGAGGGGCTCAAGGGAGGTGGTAGCAAGACCTGTAGAAGCCAGTGACTCACTAGGGGTGTCTGACCATATTGACCCAAACCCTAAAGTCTAGGATGACCTACCTATCCTAAGGGACTAGAGAAAGGAGAGGTCATCTCTGTCCTATTTTTTCCACCTAGCTACCCTTCTGTCTTGCTTTTTCCTGAAGGATCTACTTTGTGTCCCTGTTCCTAAGGGATTTAACACATTTATTCCTAGGTAACTTGTCTCTGCTCCCATCCAAATCCTGGATTTGGATCTCAGATTGCTCATCCTGGGATTAAGGGCTAGGCAGTGCCAAAAAAAGGATACCTCCATACTCACCCTCCAGCTTTCATTGTAACCAGAGCCTCACAATTTCATCTAACCAGCAGAAGAAAGAGCTAACCTGATAATGAATGCTTCTAAAACCAAAGCAATGGTATGGGCTTCAGGGAGAAGAACACTTGATCCAGAGGAGGACAGACAATCTAGGTCCCCAAACCTGCCCCACTGCCCCAAATTAATCTCTCTCTCTCTCTCTCTCTCTCTCTCTCTCTCTCTCTCTCTCTCTCTCTCTCCACACACACACATATCTCTCACAAATTTGGTTATGAGATAGAAGTTAGAATGAGTATAACTGTGCTTGGGTGGTTACCCTCCTTCCAGGACAATAATCATTTTATAAATAATCACTCTCAAAAAGTTGCACATCCCAAGATAATGACCATTCCCTCAATAGTGACCATTGCTGGTCCTATACCTGTTGCCCCCTAGGCTCTCCTGGACACCGCTGCTCCAGCTGGGTAATGATGGCGCTCTGGTCATTGACTAGCATAGCCAGAGCACGATACTTGGCATCCAATTGGTGGTATTGAGCAGTGGCATTCTGGGCTTCTGCTAAGGCATTAATGACCTGGCCTTCTAGTTGGGCCAGTCCATCCCCATGGTAACCCTTGACTTTTCCATGGATTAGGTGGCTAGGTTGGGAGCCAGGACCCCGAGTGTCCCCACAAAGGGCCCGAACTTCACGGATAGCTACTCCATCTGCAGCCACTTGTTCTCTTAGTTCCTTGATTAGCACCTCCTGCTGTCTCAGCTGGGCCTGAAGAGCCTGTAGCTCATCTGCCCTGGCATTGTCTGGACTAGGGGCTGCTGCCCTTGCTCCACTCCAGCACACAGCACTCATGAACTTCTGCTGGGGGACCACAAAGGTGTAAGTGCAGCGTGGACTGGACACTGTGGATTTCTGCTCACCCCGGGCAGGGTCCAGCCCCCTCAGTGTGGTCATCAAAAGCAGCAACCACATCCAGATGTGGGTGTCCATTGTACCTGCCTCCTGTAACAGAAAGGGACCAGACTCAGCCTGGGTGGACACAGAACTTTTATTTCAATAGGCTCTGGACTCACTCAATTGTCCCTGCCAGAGTGTTTCCCTCGTTTGGGAGAATCCAGTAGCCCCAAATGCTTGATTCTAATTTTGAAATTTAGTAGTTTCATGATTCCAAGTGAGTTATCTTACCACTATGTGCCTCAGTGTCCTCATCTGTAAATAAGTAATAACATCTACAATGCCCATCTTATGAGCTTACTGTGATGAAACATGTTTTAAAATCTTATTTATAGGGGCAGATAAATGGCTCAGGTCATAGAAAGCCAGGGCAAGAAACAAAGGGTCCTGGGTTCAAATTTGAATTTAGATACTTCCTAGCTTGTGAGATCCTGGGCAAGTTACTTAACCCCAATTGTTTAGCCCTTACCATTCTTCTGCTTTGAGACTGATACCCTATCAATCCTAAGACAGAAGGTAAGGGTTTAAAAAAACACCTTATTTATAGTACTAGCAATGGTAATAATGATAATATTGATAATTATTAATAATAACAATAATGTAATTTCTTCACTAAATCCATCTTCTGATACCTGCTGATTTGGTCTCCTTACTCTGCCTTGGTCTGGGTCACTGACCACCAGGCTTTGTTTATCTTCAGGTCTGCCTTGGATTCCACACACACAAAAAATGAACATTGCTGCTGACTTGTTAAAGGTCTTCATTAAACATCCATAATCCTCTCCTGCCCAGAGCTCCTCTCTACCCTGGACACTTTGAACATTCCAGGGAGGCTGGAAGCTGCCCCGGGTTATGTCCCGGTGGGACATGCCACTTTTATTCTACACGTGGCCAAAAGTCCACTCAGACAAGTCGATCAGGACACCAGGGTCACCTTGATCCTGCTAGTCCTCTCACTCACAGGTAGAGTCTTCAGACTAGAGATTGATGGGACTGAGAGGCCAGAAGCTGGGTCTATTCTCCCCCTTCTCCTTCCCTGATCACAGATCCCTCAAAAACAGTAAACTCTCAAAGGAAATTCCTTAGCTACAGGAATCTATCTGGGGGAAGGGCCGGCACAATTCTCTTGTCCATATCTATCTTTCTGTTCCCCAGAGGAAAAGGCTAGGCTGCCTGGCTTTCTCTGGTGACGTTCCCATAATATGGTGATGAGAGGGATTTTTTTTTTATATTCATGTATTATTTGTACAATGCACAAGCATGCACATACATACCTGGAGTGGTCCTCAGAGGGGCCAGTTTATCACTCAGATCCTACAGCACACACAGAAGAGTCTAGCTCCAAGAGTGAGCAGTATTTGCCATTCTGAGGTCTGGCCCCAACTTAGGTACAATGAGAATGGCCCACTCATCCCAGGGGTTCCCTAAGTAGTCCATGGCCTGTAGGCTCTCCTCTGATTCCTGAGGCTGGACTTGCTTCTGTGGAGAAGGGGCTGTCCTGGATAGGTCTGGATGGGCTATAGTCAAGCCTCAGAGGGTCCAAACATCTACCTTTCCTAGAGTGAAGGGAGTTCCCCATCCACCCTGGGGCTTCTAGATTAGGGCACTCACCGGTCACAGCTCACAACTCCTCAGGCTCTCCCGTCTGCCCTGGATCCTCACTTTCTGTGATGGGGAGAAAAGAAATCTTGTTGCAGATAATGCTGCTGACTGCCCAGGCCTGGTGGCTGCTCCCCATGTCCCCGCCCTTTCCAGGCCAGACTCTGGAGCTGCACAATCTCTGCCCAGGAACCCAACTGTAAACATCTATGGGGTCTGTTTGTAAGAATCTCTGCAGATGCTCAGAGTCTCCCCCATCTCTGCTGCCCCTCCCCCACTGGTCACTGACTCCCTATCCTGCCCCCCACCCCCTCCCTCTCTACTGGCTCTTATTAGATCTTCTTCCCCACTGACCACTCCTCTTCTGATTGACCAGTGACTGCCCCTGATCCAGAGGCAGCTGCCCTGGGGCTCAGGCAGGGTTGATGGCTGTTGTGCCTGCTTAGAAGAAACATTCTCCAGCACAGGGTCTCATGATGTGAGCTGCAGAGGTCATGAAGACCCCACAGACATAGACAATACCAGTACCAACAGGAATACAGATGACTTTTTAGCTACAAATAGTCACAGACTCCATCACAGGAACACACATGCTGGCATGGAATCAGGAATAAAATTTTATGCCCAAACATGGGCATGAACCTATATGCACATATACTCATGCAGAAATATGAGCATAAGATAATACTCTCTCACTATTCCCTTCTCTGAGATTTAATAGCCAAATCTTGTTCCCAACATCCTCTTCTTAAGGTCCTCCCTAGACACAACCAAAGCCCTCCCTGTTCCCCTGTCACAGGAAATAAAGACCAGGAGTTCACTGAACCTGAGAGGAATGAAGGCTGGAGGGGGCACCGGGGCAGGAAGAGAGGGGAAGAAACATCAGAGACAGGAGAGAGGGACAAAGAAGACCAAGAGAGATAGTTTAATAAAGAGAGACAGAGAAAGAGATAGAAATGGAGAAATGTACAAGAGTAGAATAACAAAGAAAGAAAAAATAGCCCTAGATTTTAGAGTCTGAATTAGAACTGAATTTCTTCTTTTTTTTTAAATCTTTCCTTCAATCTTTGAATCAATACTGTATATTGGTTCTATTGTAGAAGTGTGGTAAGGGCTAGGCAATGGGGGCTAAGTGACTTGTCAGGGTCACACAGCTAGAAGTGTCTGAGGTCAGATTTGAATCCAGGACCTCCCATTTACGGACCTGGCTCTCAATCCACTGAGCCACCCAGCTGCCCCCCTAGATCTGAATTCTTGCTTGGGTTCTAGCTGTGTGACCTTGGGCAAGTTTCTTCCCTCTCTGAACCTGTTTTATCTATAAAATGGCCCTAGATAATCTCTAAGGTTCCTTCTGGGTCTAACATATCATCAGAGAAAAAATATTCCACACTTTGAGGATAAGTCTTGTAGAAAGAATTTTATTAGTTAAAATTATTTTAATCTACATATTTTTTCTGCTTAGGGAGAAAAATGGTCAAACTAGGAGAGTTCCCTTGTAACACCCCACAAATCTCTCCAATAGAAGTAATTTTGAAGTTGCAATCTATGGAATTATAAGATTCTTGAATAAAGACAATTTCATAGTAGAGATTGAGCAAGGGTCCAAAGTTGAGGTGGCAATTCAGTTAACAGTTTCCTTCATCAAACAGAACAATAGTTACTTGCAATGTCCTAAAAAATCATTTTCTGAAACCATTAAATCTGGTCATGGGTGGTGTTAAGCCATAACTTTGACTAAATTAATACATTTCCCATTCTAAACCTGGTTGCCACCCTTAATCCACTTTCCAAAGCTTCCAGGTTTTCCTTGGCTTTTTATAGTTTCCTAACAAAGCACAGGAGTTAGGTTTAGGAGAGATGGGAGAAAAGAGTTTAGTGTAAGTATTGTTTCCTAAAAAGACTTAATAGTACTTAATAATAAGGTTTCCTTTATTAAAGTAAGTCTGGAAAGGATTTTAAACTGGAGAAATATTTATTTAATATTCTCAGTTGCACATATTAATGTTCCCACAAGAGAATCCTATGACATGTTTTTTAATTAACATTTTTTAAAAATTACATGTACAAACAAATTTTAACAATTGTTTTCCCACATGTTACAATTCAGATTCTCTTCCCTCCCTCCTCCTTCCCTCTCCTCAAGGGTATAAATAGTCTATTCTCCTATGACAATTAAACAGACATTTGGGGCAGGTTCAGTGGATAGAGAGCCAGGCCTGGAGATGGGAGATTCTGGGTTCAAATCTGCCATGGGCCACTTCCTAACTATGTGACCTGGGTAAATTACTTAACTCCAATCGCCTAACTTTTGCCACTCTTTTGCTTTGGAACTGATCGATCCTATGATAGAAAATAAGGGTTTAAAAAAGAAAGAAGAAACATGAAATCAGATGTGTACGGCCAGGTGGAAAATGGTATGATGGCTGCCCCGAAGGATCTGGGAGGAGCTTCAGAGTCTGTCCTCCACTGCCTCCAGTCGAGGCAAGGAGGAGTCTCAGAAGCGGGAGGTGTGAGTTTCAGGGTGTGTGATTTTGCAGGCTGTCGAATTTCCAGAAGAGTCCAGAATGATGAAGTCGGTAGGAATGCAGTTGGGTGGGAAATGATTTCTCAAGGTTGTCGTGGAGATCAAATGAGGTAACATAGGTAAGGCCTTTTGCGAACCTTCAAGTGCTATGGAAAAATGCTATAATCGTTACTTATACATAATTGTGTATACATTACCTTCCTAGACAAACTGCACACCTCTGGAGGACAGGGATTGTTTCTTTGTATCCCCAGCACCTAGACCAAGGCTTTGCGTACAGTTTTATTAAAGCATTAAGATTGATGGATTGGTACTGGGGAAATGGAAAGGTCGCATGCACAGGACCTGCCGGGCCGCCTGGGGGCGCTGTTAGGAGGGGGGAAGGAGACCGAGGAGGAGAAGGGCCAGGGCCAGCTTATCGTTAATGGCGATTCGTAGGAAGATTGACCACGTGACCACCCCCAAAAGAAAATAATTGGTTCCTTGCTTCTTTCCTCTCCGCCCCGGAAGTTCCTCCCGACGTTTCCGAGAAGGCCGCCTGTAGAATCCGCGTGGTGAGGCCGCCTGTGGCAGTTCCGAGCGCCGGAGTAGACCTTGTGCTCTTGCCAGCGTCATGGGGCGGCGCGGGAAGGTGCGATCCTGGGCTAGTGGCGGCGGCGCATTTTGGACGTCGGGTGAGGGGTTCTGGGCGGGGGCGCGGGGCTGTTAGGGGTGCAGGTGGCGTGGTCATCCAGGAGCCCCGCTTCTCACTCTCCCCCCACCCTTACCCTATCCCATCCGCAGAGCCAACACCAGAAGCGCGCACGCGCGGCGGCCCAGCTCCGGGCGCAGGAGGCGTACGCGTCCGCTCCGCATTCTTTCGTGTTCGCACGTGGCCCCGCCGGCCCGGGAGTTCGCCAGCTCAGCCTAGATGTGCGGCGGGTCATGGAGCCCTACACGGCTAGCTCCCTACAGGTCGGTGTACGCCCCTGTGAACCCCTAGAGTGGGTTGGGGATGGCGTGAGGAATAGTGTACTCGGACGTCATCCGAGCCTCCAGCCCTGCCCTCCGGAGTCAAGCAGAAAAATCCTCTCCTTTCCCCAGGCTAATTCTGAGGATCAAAGAGAGTGCTTTGGAGCCCTAGACGTCCTCCCCTTCCTGTGTGACCTTGGGCAAGTCACTTAACACTTAGCTCTGTGTCTTGTTTTAAGTTTAAGTCTAGGGAGCTAAATTAAATGTTTAAGATCAATTCTCCCTAGCACAAGATGATTGGATAAAGTTTTGGGGGAAGGTAGGCATGAATTGGAGTAGGGAGCCTCTGAAGCCTTTTCCAGCTCAGAGATCCTGTGATTCAAGGGTAAATTTCTACGGACTTCCCAATTTTTGTCTTGATCTATCATAATTTCATTATGTAGGACAAGAGATTTCCAGGCCGACTTGAGAGGCCTCTTTCTTTTAACCCCTTCTGTTTAAAATCCATATTAAGTATTGGTTCCAAAGTAGATGAGTGGTAAAGGCAAGGTAATTGGAGTCAAGTGACTTGCCCAGGGTCACACAGGTAGGAAGTGTCCGAGGCCAAATTTGAACCAAGGGCCTCCAGTTTTCAGTCCTGGCTCTATCCACTGAATCACCTAGCTCCCTCCATGATCTTATCTATTATAAAATTTAGTAGAATACTCATCTGCCATCATCATTTTATACCTTACCAACTAGCACCTTGTTGATCAGAATTAGGCCTAGAAAAACAGTTCCCCTCCTGGACTTCCCAAACATTGAAGATAAAAATTAGAAGTAAGGCAAATTAGGAATTTATAATGAGTAATAGCACTTTTCTTAAGCTATTGAGCTTCATTTATTTACTGCATGCTTCCCCCTCTGGTTTGAGTAATCCCTTCTGTTTTCTGTGTTGCTGCTTCTGATGTTTTTTTAGTGTAGAGATTGAGGGGGGGCAGTGAAGGCCCTAACAGATCACAGCCAAACTAGAAGGGCCAGGTAATTAGCCATATTTCTAGATCATTTAGCCGAAGTTTTCAGAGGTTCATTACTAGACTCCCCAAATGGTGCTCAAATCCTTGCATTTCTTAGTTTTTCCACATTAGTTTCTAATGGGAAACTACAGATCTTTCTGTCATGTGTACCTCTTTTTTAATAATCTTCCTTCTATAATCTCATTCTAGTCTTAAGTCAAATTCCTATGAATGTCAGGGAATGCTTTTTTTTTTTAACCTTCCATCTTAAAATCAATATTATATATTGGTTCTAAGGCAGAAAAGTGGTAAGGGCTAGGCAGTGAGGGTTAAGTGATTTGCCCAGGGTCACACAGGTAGGAAGTGGCTGAGGCCAAATTTGAACCCAGGACCTCCTGTCTCTAGGCCTGGCTCTCCATCACCCAAGGAATACTTTTAAAGCCAAATTTAACTACATTAAGAGGACATGGGTTCAAATACCACCTCAAATACACTTAAGTGGCTTTTCAGCCTTAGTTGCCTTATTTGTAAAGTAAAGGTATTGGCCTCTGGCCTCTGAGATGTCCTGGCTGGTCTTAAATAGATCTATGAACCTCTTTAATTGACTTTGTATATCTGAGTCCATAGCTTTTATTGCAGCCCTTCTTCTAGCAGGGGGTTGGCAACCTTTTTGGCCATGAGAGCCATAAACACCACATTTTTTAAAATGTAATTTCGTGAGAGCCATACAGTGCTCACAGTGTTCTTTCCTGTAACAGCGCCTGAAAAAAAATTGACTTTATGGCTCCTGCAGAAAGAGCCAGATATGGCTCGAGAGCCATACATTGCTGACCCCTGTTCTAGCATATGTCATTTCCCCCATCCTCTGATACCTGTTAGGATTATAGATCCTAATTAGGAGTACTTTTTTAAGCTTTTGCATTTTCAACTACATCAGAATAATGTTTCCATGCAAATGTATTTGCTTGTTCTTATTATATTGTAAGTCATGGACCAGAAATTATGCCTGAATCCTCCAGCTAATTTTCCCACAATAATACTCAAGGTTTCCCAAACCTTTTTTTTTTCCCCATTCTTTCAAATATGTCCTAGAGAAGGAACTGCATACACACCCTTTCAAACCCTGAAATCAGCATTACTCTACACCTTTCACACTACTAGGTACGAAGGCGGAATTCCCTTAAGGATTGTGTAGCTGTGGCTGGCCCTCTTGGTGTCTCTCACTTCCTCATCTTCAGCAAAACAGAGAAGAATGTGACATTTGTGAGTGATTCCTCCTTCCCATATAGCCTGGACCCCTTCTGAATATCTCCCTCCCCCACCTCCCAGAAAAGAACCTGAGTTTCCCTGTTCCTTCCTAATCTTTATAGATTCCCCCATAGTCAGGGATACACATTGTTCCCCTGTGAAGGCCCTGATGCCTTTGTCTTCAGAGCCATGAGACCATGTTCCTTTTTCTCTTGCAGAGGCTGATACGGCTTCCAGGGGGCCCTACCCTTACCTTCGGGGTCACCAAGGTGAGGGATCAAGTGGCATAGTGGTGAGGTGGGGAGGCCCAGGGATCAGCCGCCTGAGGTCAGGCCTGCTCCCTCCACCTCTAGTACTCCCTGGTCCGGGATGTTGTCTCCTCCCTTCGTCGCCACCGGATGCATGAACAACAGTTCTCACACCCCCCTCTCCTGGTGCTCAATGGCTTTGGCCCCCATGGACTTCATGTGAAGCTCATCGCATCAGTGTTCCAGAACATGTTTCCGTCCATCAACGTACACAAGGTGAGACTTAATGGGAGCCCCTGAGCCAAGATGCCACCTTTAGAGGCAGCTGGACTTGGAGTTGGGAAGATCCAGGTTCAGATCCTTCATCGGTCACTAGCTGACCCACAACCCCTCTCAGCTAGTTTCCTCCTTTATAAATGAGGATGACAACAGTGCCAACTTCATAGTGTTCTTGTGATCATATATGTGTGTATATATACATGTTTAATGTGTGTGATGCGTATTAGCACATTATAGCACCCTCAGCTCATACACGTAAACATGAAGGTGCCCCGTGCATGCCGTCTGCATGTCTTGTGCCAGGCCCTGCTGGCAGGACCTTTCAGGTGCTTCTTTCTCCCTGCCAGGTGAACCTGAACTGTGTGAAGCGCTGCCTCCTCCTCAGCTATGACCCTGACTCCCAAGAGCTCCAGTTCAGACATTAGTGAGTATGTGTGTGGGTGTGGGCTCGTGCTACATAAACCCTCATGACTGTGATGATCCTGTCTCTGCTGAGACCTTGTGATTGTGTCTTAAGTAAACGCTCTGAGGCCTGAGGGGAGGGGGAGGAAGGCAACCTTGAGGGCCTCTGTGCCCCCTCACCCTGCCCCCCTCCCCCCTCACAGCAGTTTGAAGGTTGTTCCCGTGGGTGCCAGTCGGGGGATGAAGAAGCTTCTACAGGAGAAGTTCCCAAACATGAGCCGCTTGGAGGATGTCAGTGAGCTGCTGGCCACGTGAGCTGGGATCTGGGGGTGGAAAGGGGTTGATGCCCACCCCCTTTGGGCCCTCACCACCACCTCCAACCCACTCCCACTTCTGCCCAGGGGTGCAGGGCTGTCGGAGAGTGAGGCAGAGCCAGACGGGGAGCACAATGTGACTGAGCTGCCGCAGGCCTATGCTGGTAGAGGGAACATGAAGGCTGAGCAGAGCGCGGTGCGGCTTACTGAGGTGAGGGCTGGGGCGGGGACTGGTCTGGCAAGCCAAAGGTCATGGTATGTGATGAGAACGTTGATGTGATGTTCCATGATCACTCAAAGTAAACGTTCTGATGCTTCTGGCCTGCTCGAGGTGTCGGGGTGGAGCAGCGGAGGGCAGGTCTCAGACACCCACAGCCTCTTCCAACCCCTAGATTGGCCCCAGGATGACTCTGCGGCTCATCAAGATTCAGGAGGGCGTCGGGGAGGGAAACGTCCTCTACCACAGCCTTGGTGAGCCACTTGCTGGGAGGAAGAGGGTGAAATGGGGAGGTGACCAGCAATGCTTAAAGAATGCCGCCTCCTCTTCTTCCTCCCCTCCCTCCAGTGCACAAATCTGAGGAGGAGCTGAGGGCCACTCTGGCCACCAGAGAGCAGAAGCTCCTGCTGAAGGCTGAGCGCCGAGGCAAGCAGGAGCAGGACATCAAAAGAAAAAAGGAGCAGCGGGAGGCCCACCGGTCAGTGGGGGGTCGGGGGAGCCTGGGCACCAGGAGACCCCCAAGGGGAGGGCTTTCTTGGGGCTGAAGATCTAACTTCCAGAGTGTGACTCTCCTTCCAGGAAAAGGAGCCTGGAGGGAATGCAGCGGGTAAAGCCTCAAGGTGTGAACAAGGATGATGGGGACAGTGGGGCAGAGGACCCAGGTCAGCCAGCTGGAACAGCCCTTGGGTCCGAGGATGAGGAAGATGAGGCAGAATATTTTCGCCAAGCAGTTGGTGAAGAGCCAGATGAGGGTGAGTTGGAGAGGAGTGGTCCTTGGCAGGTTCAATCAGCCATGTAGGCCTCACCACCACTCTGCTGATGCTTCTCTCCCCTATTCCCGTCTCCAGATATGTTCCCACAGGCAAAACGAAGACGACCCAACAAGTCCCCTGGACAGCCATTCTCTGGTGACCAGAGACCAGGAAGGGGCAGAGGGCAGCATCCAAAGGGGAAGTTCCGAGTAGCAAAAGCAAAAGACAAAGGCAAGCAGCCCAGAGGAGCCACAACTCGACATTTCCCTCGTGGTCGAGCTCTAGGAAGAGCTTTGGCCTCTAAGAGGCCCCGGCACAAGTCTGCAGCAGCCGCCAGAGCCTGAGATTCAGCTGAAGAATGAACTGATGATCTGTTTTCTCTTCTGGGGAGGGAATAAATACATTGGGCCCTGTGGCTCCTAAGGACAAAGGCACAGCCCTGTTCTCCAGCCCCTTCTCCCTTTCCCCCATTCTGTCCTCATTCCTCTAAACAGTCCAAAAAGCATCCCCTCAGCCAAGGAAGGGGGATTGAAGGAAGAGGCCTGGTTTCCCACCCTGTCTAAGTTATGGGGAATTAGTTACTGAGAATTTCCTCAATTGACACAAGTTGTGTCCTCCTTAATGATGTGTGCTGGGGAGGGGAGAGTGGCCCAAGGGGTGGCCTCCAGGGAGGAAGCATCAGTTAAGAGAAGCCCTGGCATATACCCCACCATTGCTACCTATGGAACAGGTGGGAGCAAGTATTTGTTAGCTTGGCCCTTGTGTGGCACAAAGGAAGCTGGGCAATTAAAAGGGAGTATACTTTTGTGAATTCTTTGAACTAATCAGCAGGGGGCCAGTTGGAAATTTAGGACAATTCCACTTGCCCTGCCCATGTTAGGGCCCAAAAGTTGGTCTTGGCTGGAGTGGAGTCTCCATACAGAGATGGTAGAAAGTAATGGCTTATATAACATCCCCAATAAAGAAGTAATTGGAGTCCACTGTCACTTGGAGAGAGTTATTTCTGGTGGGTGGAAGGAGCTAGAAAGTCTGGTTTTCCTGTCTATGAGGAGCCCTGTCGGGGTGGGGGCGTGAGAGAATGAGGAAGGAAATCTGTTATGGGAGGGGCTAAGTGCTAAGAGGTGGTTCGCCATTCTGACTAAGACGTGACAGCAGAACCTGGTAGTTGAGATTTGAGGCAACAGAGGAAGGACGGCCACCAGCACCAGGAGCAAGGTCAAGGCAGGTGAATGGGGACTGGGAACTGAGAAGGGAAGGGGTGGTTTGAGGTGGGGATGTAGAGTTGTCCTATGTCATTTCCTCAGTTTCCCGGTTTCACCAACTAAAATCCATGGGGTAAGGAGGATTGGGAGGAAGGAGGACAGAAACTGTCCCCAAAGGATGTATTGAGTAATGGCTGGAAAGGGCAGTTTCTGGGCTTGTTTCCTTTCTGAAGTAAAGGGGCTGAACTAAATCAGTTCATAAGCTTGGATTTGAAAGAGACCTTAAGAGATTATCCTGCCCGGCAGCACCCTACTTATATTACAGATGAGCAAATTAAGACCCAGGGAACTAAAAGGCTTGCCCAGGGCCTTAACAGTTGAAAATTTTGAGTTAGAATCCAGTCTTGATCTGATTCCTATGTCTAAACTTTTCACTACTTGTTGACTCAAGGTCATGTAGGAAGGGATGGGGACTAGGGTTTGCTGACCCTAAATTTGGGGGAAGAGAAGCTGCCCGTTCAGGCCTGCTTTCCCTTTCCACAGGCACCATGACCCAAGCACCTAACAGCACCTGCTTGCCGGGTATCTTGGTGAGGGCTAGCAGCACCCTGAACCACTACCAGCACTACCTGTGGCCTGTGCTGACAGTTGAGTTTCTCGTGGCCGTGGTAGGCAATGGCCTGGTCCTGTATCGGTTCAGTTCCCAAGAACAGCGCCCCTGGCATCCGGCCATCGTCTTCTCAGCCCAGCTGGCCGTCAGTGACTTTCTCTACGCTCTCACCCTGCCTCCCCTGGTTTTCTATTTATATCCCCCCAAACACTGGAGTTTTGGGGAGGCTGCCTGTCTGCTAGAGCGCTTCCTCTTTAACTGTAACCTCTACAGTGGCATTTTTTTTATCACTTGCATAAGCCTCAACCGATATATAGGCATTGTCCACCCCTTCTTTGCCCATGGCCATGTGCGACCGAAGCATGCCTGGGCAATCAGCTTGGTTGGCTGGGGCCTTGTGGCTGCCCTGGCAGCACCTACCCTCAAGTTCTCACACCTTGTCTTGCCCGAAAATGGCACAGAGGCACATTGCCATGTGAATCAGACTGAGTCCTGTACTAAATGCCTGGGAACTGCTGGAAATGACCATCTGCCTGACTACTGGGTCTACAGCCTGGTACTGGCAGTGCTGGGCTGCGGCCTACCCTTCCTGCTCACTCTCCTGGCCTACGGTGCCATTTGCCAGGCCATCCTTACCAACCCCAATATAACAAGGCCAGAGAAACTTAAGGTGGGAATGCTAGTAGTGGGCGGGGTAGTCCTCTATGCTGTGTCCTACATCCCATATCACATCATGCTTGTCCTCAACATCCGGGCCCGCCGCCATTGGCTGGAACACTGCAGCAGCTTCTTAAATGAGCTCCAGGCTGAGGCTGCTCTGGACATTGGTTTGTACCTTGGCTACCAGGCAAGCAGGGTGCTTGTGCCTCTGGCCATCTGCCTCCACCCATTGCTCTATACAGCTGTGGCCTCAAGCCTTCGATGTTCAAGACTATGTGGGGGGCCCAAGAATGGAGAAACATCCCTAAGGCAAATAAGCTCTGCTAAATCTTGACCACTGCGACCCAGCATGCTGTCATCAGAAATAGTTGTCCAAGACCAGTATTGAGCTTGTGACAAGTAAGGCAATACATGAAGGTGTGACAGGGGTAATGGGCAGACTGCTGAGCCAGACAAATGGAAGAATTGAGGCACCGAAGTTAGAAAGCTTGAGTGACCTTTCACTATATCATTCCATTCCCCCTTTCTGCTACATGGGTCTCGCAGGCCCCGCTCCCCTTTCCAATACTTGTAGCTTGCCAACCTCATGCAATCTGATGAGATCATTCCCCTGATCAAAAATTTCAGTGGCCCTTGCCTCTAAAACAAGACACCAACTCCTAACTTCCTAAGCATCTAGCTCCACCCACACTGGAGTGCTAACCATTCCTTAAACTTCTATTTCCCTGCATTTGTTGGGCCTAGAATTCTGATTTTGCAAATCCAAATCCTTAGTTTCCTTCATGGGCTCAGCTCAGGTGCCAAATCCACTGGGTATGTGGCCTTCTCAGTGATTTATCCCCAATACCCCATCCCCATCTTCCACTGACAGCTGAAAATACTTTTTCCTTTACTTTATAATTTACATCATACTTTTCTGTGCATGTCCCATTACACCCCCAGCTATCACCCCAGGGAGGGTGTAGCTATCACCTCTTATCTTTGAATCTTGAGCTAACAGCATTCTCAAAATAAGGGGAAAGCTCAAATTTTTGCAAAATATTTATAGCAGTATTGTACTCACAAAGAACTGGAAGGAAAGTGGATACCTATCAACTGGGGGATGGCTGAACAAACTGCAAGATGTACTGTTAACAGATATGAAGAATTCCGAGAACCACAGTTGTACCCCTCACAAAGACTTCAAAGGACTTAACCTCCATTCCAATCTTCTTATTTCACAGAGGCCAACCCTGAGGCCCAAAGAGAGGAACTGACTCATTTAAGAGTTACAAGGCAGAGCCAGATATGACTGATAACAAGTGAAGATTCAGAATCATTTACAACATTTTTTCAGTAATGTTAAATAAAAACCTCCTGCCTGGGGAGAGTGAAGTGAAATGACCACTTCAGAAAGAAGTGACAGTGATGTAAATAAAATAGCAGACACTTAATAAGTCGCCTCTGCCTTAAAGCCTGAGCCAGCGTGGGAGCGGTGGAAAAGCCTGACTTGAGAGCCCAAGTAGGGCAAAATGAGGCCATCAGGTGACAGCTCTTGATACACGGTCAGGGCCAAGGAAGAGGCTGGGTCTAGGGATCGGGTATTGCCACAGGAAGCATGTGGCTTCTTGCTAGTTCTAGATTTGTTCTTGAGACTCAGAAGAATAAAAAAGAGACTTCAGAGCAGGTCTGAATATTTATTGCCCTTGGCCAGTAGGGGGCTTCCATTCCAGCCCCCTCCCTCAGAGTCAGGTCCTTTTCCAATCCAGGCAACTGTGTAGTAGGTAGACAACATGATGACCTCAGTTGGTTGAAGGTCTGCAGAAATAGCAGAGAGACAGTTAGGATTTCTTAAGAGAAGTGGGAGATCTCCCTCCTCTAACATAACCCAGAAATCATTCATGAGAATATCCACGATGGAGGGCCCAGCTCCAAAGTTAGGTTCAGGCCAGGGATCCTGGCCAGAGATGGATGATAGAAAATGGGAGAAACTTACTTGGCCCATTCCACATTGAGAATGAGATGGTCATAGCCAAATCCAGACACACCAGCAATGGCACGAGCAGCATCCTCCCGTCGGTGGAAGCTAATGAAGGCAAAGCCCTAGGGAAGGCATTAAAGATATATTAGCCTTCCTTACACTCAGAAACCACACAAAATACAATTTCCATGGTCTAGGTTAGCTTCCTCACACATGTATGGGGAAGCTTCACCCAGGAAATACCTCATCATAGTAGCCCTACCTTGGACTGGCCAGTGGTCTTGTCCTTGGCCAGGTAGATTCTGGAGATGGATCCAAATGGCCGAAACAGCTCCTGCAAGTCAGTCTCTCGAGTATCTTCTGAGAGGTTAGTGACTCGGATGGTAGCATTATCATCCGCTGGAAAAGATGGGCAAACATGGGAAAGGCCCAGTCCAACGCAGGCAGTAATGCTGGATAATTATAAGGTACCTGCCATTCTCAAAGCATCATGGCCCACCCCCAGCCCTGGGGGAAGCAACAAAGCAGAACCAAGACAGGAACCACATTTCTGACTAAAGCCGATTTAATTTGCCACAAATTTTAAGATGCATAATCTCAGTTTGGCTATTAGTACAGACCAACAGTCCTTTAATTCTTATTCCTTATAATCCCATTTCTCCTCTCTTCTAACCCTCAAAACACGGACAGCTGACAACACACTTTAAAGAATACTGTAGACATCCAATGTGACTTAAAGCTGCCCATCCCGTAGACCCTATTTCTTTCCTGCCTTCCCCAGACTTTCTTTAGCAGGAATTTTCCTCTTGCATTTCTGATCCATTCTTTGCTTAATGGCTCCTTTTCATTTGCCTAGAAATATACTTAGCACTTCCTGCCTCCATTTTCCTTGCTCTTCTCCCCTCTTAATTTTTTTCTTAAGCAAAATTACACATGCCACTGTACAAAAATTTTCTTCAAGGACTCAATACTGAGTCAATGTCAAACTTTTCTGTTATTGAAGGCACCCTAGAAACTGGTGACACCCCACATTGTTGATCCTCTTTCATGTTACTCCAACTGAACTGGCCTACATGGATTCTGAAGAGGCACTGTACACTTTAACCTTCAAGCCATTGTTCTTTTTGCTGGCATTGCTCTCCTCCTGCCAATGCATCAGATGGATTTCTGCTTATCTTTGAGACACAATTCAAATGCTAGCTCATTAAAGCAGCTTTCCTTAACCCAGTCAGATAAGCTTCTCTCTCAGACCTCATATTTATTTTGAAACTCACTAATTCAATTTTAAAATATCACTGCATTGGCATTTTATTCCCCTACTAAGTTGTCAGAGGCAACCCTTTCTTTTTCTTAGACTTTAAGAAAAGGTTCTATGAGCAATAAGTCTTAATAACCATTTGGTATCTTCCAGCCCAGCCCCAGTCTACCCCATCCTTGTCTCCAGGATCCTTTCCATACCTCTCCTGTTGGGCTGCATAGACTCTCCTCTTCGACTCGCTCCATCTCGAAGACTTGGAGGCACATATTTCCCTGTCTTGCTCTGAGCTGCCTGCACAGGCTCCAACTCTGTGGGGATAGATACAAAGGCTGAGAACGGTCCAAGGCCATTTTCCCCACTCAGTTGCTTCCAGGGCCAAGGTGAAATGTCTAAGTCAGGATCTTACCAAGGAGACTTCCCGTTATGTCAAAATTCCTTCCTCCTCCAATCACAGACCACCACCACCACCCCACCACCCCCAGGACAAATTGCTATGGCATGAAAACAGGGACATTTACAAAGTCACAGAAGCTGAGACAATGGCAAGTCCCACAGAGACACACCCACATGCCCACCAGCCCCAGTAACCCTTTCAAACCTCCAGGCATCTTCTCCTTCTCCCCAGTGGACAGCCCCAGCTGTTCCGCCAGTTCCTTCTGCATAGGTCCCAGTGTGTCTTTGTAAGGACAACGAGTTGTCCAGTGGTCACCCTTACAGATTCGACATGACACAATCTTCTGCCCCTTCAGCTTGTTCATTGGGTCCTCCTCCTCCTGACAATTCAAGTCCTGGGCGCGGGGGAGGTAAGTATGAGATGGAAATGCTTTGCTCCTGTACTAAAACTTCTTCCCCAGCTCCTGTACCTATGAATTACCTCTTTGCTGGTAATAAATGTCATAGAAACATCATCGCTGACAGTAGTAGTGGCCACATTTGGGCCAGGAGGATCAAACTCTGAGTTGCCAAATTTCTTCCAGTTCTGGAGATAGGAAAAGTCATAAGGTTAGACTAGGGCCAGGCAGGCCTGAGCTACATATCAAAGGGGTGGTAGGTGGGATATGACAACACTAGGGTTTTTGTAAAGCTTCAACTGGGGAATTTTAGAAGTAGAAAACTGTCAAGAGGAATGTACTTCTGGAATGTAACAAAATCTTTTTCTAAATCCTTAAGTTGTCACTCAAAATCTAATAGAAAATTTCTAGTCATGAGAAACTCCTGACCTCCTGAGGCAGACCATATGAACAGTTCAAAAGGAATCTAAATCTTTTCTGCCATTTCCATATGCTGCCCTTATCTCTTCTCTTACTGCAGATCAAGCCTAAACCTCAACAAAAGAGCCTTTTCAAGTAGAATGAAGGTGAGATGAAGAAAGTGCTTTATAAATCTTAAAGCATTAAAGGAATAAATAAGAATGGCATTAGCTTGTTTGCTGGTTAAGAATTAGCAAAAATATGCTGAATTGAACAGAATTCAGTGCTCACTTTTGGGCAATGAGTTTACAAAATTATTCTCCATCACAGGCCATCCTGTCTACTAAGTCTGCCTACTTTTTTATGTTCCCACATTTTAGTCTTGGATCTTCCTTATTCAAAGTTCTTATCTTTCCAGAACAGAAAATGTTCATATTCTGAATCTGTTCTCATGTGTAGTCCTTCTTATTCTCTTAGCTATTTTAGTTCCTAGTCCTCAAACTTTTCCCAAATCCAAGAAAACCTCCTTTCCTCAGTATATACAAGGCCTGGAAAAACCAGTAAAGTTGCAAGATTTCCCAACATTCCTGGCTTAAGAGTATGTATACATAATCAGTAAGTCCAACTACTCCTATTTATGTAGATTTCTAGAATTTGTAAAGTACTTTCCTAACAATTCTGCAAGTTAGAAGAAGCATTACTATACCCATTTTAAAGATGAAGAAACTGAGGTTCAAAAAAGTTAAATGACTTGCCCAGAAATACAAAGTTGCCCTAAGTGTCAGGACCAGAATTAGAATCTAGGTTTCTCCTGACTCCAAGTCTAGCATTCTTTCCATTTTATTCTGCTGTCGTGCTCCATGATGAGCTAATGCAACAGAACATCAAGAAGCGTCTTGAAGAAAAAGATACAGAAAGAAGATACACTGTCCAACTCCAAAATGATTTTCACCTTTCTCCTTGCAACAGCCTTAGATGCCTTCCGAGTTTCAATTCTAAAGGTGCGGACAATCTGTAAAAATGAACAAGAAAAGAGAGGGGTTGGGGAAAGAGTCGATTTACTGGGTTAGTCAATGTATCCTACTAGGAACTGAGAGGGTCTGCCATCCTACTGGGTAGTAGCCCAGCAACCTTCCTTTAGTTGGATAATCAAATCAATACTCTCATTGTTACTTAAAAAAAAAAGAAAAAAAAAAGGGTATCAATTAACTTCCTGACTTTCAAACACTAACCTTTTAACTTCCTAAAACAAAATACATCTTTATAAAGGCATATATGTTACCACTGCCCTATATCTGTGGTCTCTACCATTAAACCAGGATCACCTTAAGAACAAGAACTATATATCCCTGTTGAACTTTTATCCTCAGTGCTTGGCACATTCAATAAAAGTTTTATCATTCACTATGTCAAAAAACCTATCTGACTCAGATGAGGGAAAGTTAGGAAGGGTTAAGGAGACCAACTGAGCCCACCTTGAATTTCTTGCCGTCTTCTTCTACCTTATATTCGGTGATGGTTTTGATATTCCCGTTGACGACTTCCTTGGGGGCAGGGAGAGGAGCTAAGAGAGAAACAGCCAAGGAAACGGGCAGATGGAGACCCAGAACAACAAAAACCCACTCTCCCTCTTGGGAGCACCTACATACAGCTGGGGCACTCACCACCGGGCAGTAGCTCTGGCTCATTGTTGGGCTCTCCTGTGGCCAATGGAATCCCCTTGAGGAGCTCACTGGTGACACACTTGTCTGCGGGGAAGGGACAGAGGTAAGGCTAGACTCTAACGGGAGGCTAGAGAGAACGAGAAAGAGAAAGGCCAGAAGGGGAATGGGGGGAGGATGGGAGAGGATTAGTTTTGGGGGTTTGCGGGCGGCGGACCAGACTCACCATCATCTCCTTCTTCCTCCACCTGGTCCGCCCAACTGGGCTTCGAGCTACGGGAGAAGAGTCTTTCAGGGACGACCAGAAACTGGCGCCCCGGGATCCCCTAGCCTCCGCCCCACCTGCCCTGCTCTGCCTGCTCCCGGATCCTATTCAGGCCTTGGCTCCGGCACAGGCGGCGGGGGCACCGCTAGCTTTCCGCTCCCGTTCCCAGACCCGGTCTAGGGGTTCCCTCCGCCATGTCGCCCCTAATCTAGGCACCCGGGACCCCAGCCCTGCGAACCCAGCCCAGCTTTCTTACTCAAAGTCTCCGGTCGGCATCGTCCGGGATCTTCCACGCAGCCTGAGCCCGGGCCAAAGACAGGAAACGGAAATGGATTCTGATATCCACTTCCGCCGTCTTGGCTGAGGCACAGTTCAGCTCTTCCGTTGTCACGGCGCCCCCTGGTGGAGGCGGCTGCCTGGTACAAGCGAGAGATCGGCTCCGAGCTGTCGGAAAGGAAGTGGCTCTTCTCTCCTCTCACACCCTTTTTGCCCCACCCCAACCCCTTCCCTCAAATTCCCCCTCTCTGGCCCCAGCACACTCCAGCTCCCTTCCCTTCATCCCCCTCTCTGGCCCCAGCACACTCCAGTCCCCTTCCCCTCATACTCCTCTCTAACCTATTCTGTGCCCCAGCCTTTCACGCTCCCTTTCTCCCCAGCCCCACATATTCCCCCTCTCAGCCCCCAAC
>NC_058130.1:708138016-708195560 GCF_016433145.1 Gracilinanus agilis
AAAAAAAAAAAAAGACAAATTTGAGTTTGAATAGAAAGGGACAGCCTATTTGGGTTAAACAATATTAAATATCTGGGAATATTAACAGACAGCAACAAGTTGATAATGGCTGAACATACATACCACACACATCTCTAGACAAAATAGATCCTAGAGCCCGCTATATTGTAGCTGCTCTTAGACACAGCAGAGTGAGTGTCAGAATCCTCAATCTTTACTTAGCACCTGACACCCAATAAAGAAAGCCCACCCAGAAGAGGGGCTCTCCCAAGTGATTGCTTTCCAGTCACCTATTGTCTGAGCTTAGATTCATTAAGAAATAAGGAGAGAAAAAAGACAACTGAGCTACCACACACTTACCCTAAAACATAATAGCACATAACCATCTCATCCACCAGAAAGCCTTCTCACCCTATTGAGACCTACCTGTGGCATTCTATTTCAGTTTGGCCAACAAACAGAGCTTGATCTGCAGGCCGATGGCTTTGGCAAGGGGTGGAGGTACTGCATTACCCACCTGCACAGAAGGAAGAAGAGAACCTGGTTTTGTGCAATAAGGTCCTGTGAACACCTAGACTTTCCTCACACTCTCAGAGGACTTGAATCAGGGTGCTATTCTACCCCAAAGGAGAATTTTTATTCCATTCCCTAGGCTGCTTTTGAATGATCTTGTTCTTAGAGACCTCACAGCACCTCAGCTCTTCTGGTGGGAAAGCCAAATGCAACTTATATCAGGTATTCATTTGGCAAGAGAACACTTTACGTTGGTCAAGTCTCAATTACAATAAGTAATTACTGATAGTTCCCAATGAAAAGCTGTCAGATAATCTCAGAAATAAGTTCTCCATCCAATAAAAAAAGAGCCATAGGAAGTTAACACTGACCTGTTTGTGTTTATCTAAAGTAGTGCCATACAATCTGTAGGAATCTGGGAATCCTTGGGACCGGGCACACTCCCGTACGCTCACTACTCGGTGCTGTTCTGGGTGAAGTACTCGACCCTGTGGACAGAAGAACCCATGCTATCAGCCCCCAAGTTTTCTTTTCATTAGAAAGCATGAAAGGACAGTCAGGAAAAATAAGACTCCCAATAACTCTGTTCCTATAACACAATGACCAAAAAGCAGGATCAACATTTAACTACAACAAAGCTTTTGGAGAAGATACTCTGTGACAAGGATCTTCATTCGGACAAAGATAATATTATATAAAAACAGAAAGATGAAATTTTGGCCAGTGTTAGTGTGGAACTCCCATAAAAACTAGTCTGACTTCTCTTGCCAGGGGAGATGCCCGAGGATAGGTGCTATTATGGCCAGGGTTGTGACTAATAAGTTTCAGAATGGGGGAAATTTGACTTTGGATCTTCAGGACCTCCAGGTTGTTCTGTTTCTACATGTGAAGCAAAGCTGAGGTCAGCTTAGACCAGTGATGACAAAGCTGTGGCAGTGCCAAAGATGGCACGCAGAGCGCTCTGTGGGCACATGACAACCACCTACCACCACCCCCAGAGTTCATTACTGGAAAGGTAGAGGGACTCCCCTCCCCCTTCACCATGCCTGATGATATTTTTTCACATCCCCATCTCCCTGCCCAGCAGCCCAATAGGAGCACACAGGGGATAAGGTGGGCAGCTCACATGCCACAGAGCTGGAGGGTAGCAGAGAGCTTGAGCCACTCCCCTCTCCTCCCCTTCTCTACAGTCGATGGGGACATTCCTCACTTCACCAGCCCAGCAGCCTAATGGGAACACTTCTTCCCTTCCCTGTGTGAGGTAATAGCGGGGGCAGGGTATGCCCAGTACTTGGTGGTTGGGAGGAGCACTCCATCTCTAAAAGGTTGGCCATCACTTTAGACCATCTTCTAAGGGCTATATGCAAGTGATGGATAAACTTCAGTTTACAGCTCCATGGTTGGTATGGCTATCAACATTTTTTTTTTTTAAGTTTCCACAAAGGTGGAAAAATGGGAAAGCTCTCCTTTCTCCCACTGGCATGTTCTCACCTGCTTGCCCATGGGTTCTGGATCTGTCACTGTGGTGCCGAAGAAGCCATCCCATTCCAACCTTCCATAGAGCCCTGCCCAGTGGTTGTGCCTGTTCCCAGTGTGGGGCAGGCACCATGGAATCAAGGTGTTGAATTGTCTATCTGCAGGATTGCATTGTTTACCTAAATAGAAGGGCCAGGTTGAAATTCTTTTTGGTCAGTTGAATAAAATAAGAGAGAGTAAAGGTCTAACCTCCTTGCTGTTGCTCATACATAGGCTATCCCCATTCTAGGAATATACTCCCTCCTCCCTCCATTATTCGTCTCAGGTATTACCAATTTCCTACTGAAGGGTCTGTCTTGATGCCTCAGTTACTAGCGTCCTCTAGGAAAATTACTATGCTCTTTGTGATAGTTGTGCTAATTTGTTAACATTTGTTGTTTGCCCCAAGTAGAATTGAGGGCAGGAACAGTTTCCTCTCATTTTTTTTATCCCCATTAAGAGGAACATAGAATGGAGCTTAAAAAAAGGTTGGAAAATGCTAGTTAAATTTACTTATGCTGTATGAAAACAATTAAGATCAAAGATTCTCCACTAGTAGGAAACATTTTATTCTCCTCCCTCAGTGATCTCAGTACAGCACAACAAAATGAAAATAGCTTAGAATCAATGAAACACTTGGATGTGAACTGATTCTAGAGAAGATGTATACATCTACCTTTTGCACAGGCACAGACCCCTCTCAGGGCTCCAGTACTACTGCGGCCATTCTTCTTATCATGATGGATATAGCGGAGTTTCTTGGTCACAGTCCCATCTGCGATATGCACTTGGATATTAGGAAGGTCTCGCCAATCTGACCCAGGTGTCAGGGGGATCAGTTTTATACGAGCCATTACCAAAGCATTCATGTCCTACAACCAAAGTCAAAGTTAGGCCTTTGATTGTTCCTCCCAAACCCTTCCCAGGCTGGCCCTAGCAAGAATCATTCTGATTTTACTGGACACGAATCTTAATGTTTTAGAACTTAAGACTTTGCTTTCTGGCATCACTCTAGGCAGGAGTTTGTTCACATTTGTGTCATGAATCTCTTTGGGTTGGTAAAGCTGTTGACAGACTCCTTTCTCAGAAGGATATGATTTTTTGTTTGTTTTTTAAACTCTTACTTTCTGACTTAGTAAGAACTCTAAAACAGAAGGGAAAGGGCTAGGCAAAGGAGGTTGTGTCTTGCTCAGGGTAGCACAACTAGGAATTGTCTGAAGCCATATTTGAACCTAAATTGGCATTCTATCCCACTGTGCCAACTTGCTGCCCCCTCAGAAGGATGTTTTTAAATGCATAGAATAAAATACATAGGATGAAAAGAAATTCATTCAATGGAAATAAAGATGTAATCCTCCTCTCCTCCCCCCCCCCCCCATTCATGGATCCCCAGGTTAAGAATCCCTGCCCTAGGGGTTATTTTTATAAGTATGACTTAGGTTAGAGGATTAGTGAGATCTTCTCCATGTTTGACTCTGAAACTAACTAGATGGCTGAAGAAGCCAATCAATATGTCAGATTATTAAAGACATGGCTGAAGACTAGCCACTGACCTGGATTGTGAGACCACATGAAAGATTCTCATGAGCTCACATTACCTTACAGACGTGGTCCCTGAGGATAAGCTGATCTTTTGGGCTCCTTATCTGTCTCTGGAACCAACACTTGGGCTCCCCCTTGTAAGCCATCTCTTCTACTGAGGCACCATTGTTGATATTTGGAAGGTCTGACATTGCATCATAGACAGTAATGGTTCGAAATGGAGCAGAAAATTGCCTGAAAGAAAGGGCAACCACTTCAGGGCTTGGTTCTGCTTTTAGGCTGTAGAGTCCTTGAAGAGACTATCTCCTCCTTTTGGTCTCCCTCACACTTAATATAATGCCTGTCACCTAGTAGACACTTAATAAATTATTATTAATTTGATATATGTGCGAAGTAGTATAATAGCAAAAATAACAATGAACATATACACTAAGAGCTATGCTAAACACTTTACAAATATGAGACCTTAACCTTGAGAGGTAAGCACAATTATTATCCCCGTTTCACAGATGAGGAAGCTGAAGCAAAGAGGTTAAATGACTAGCCCAGGGTCATACTTCAGGTGGAACAATCTACTACAATACCTAGTTGCTTTAAATTGTTACAGTGTTGCTCTTATAAACATTTTACACTTTTTTCTTCACTTTCCAATGCTTCAACTAAGAATTTAAGACAAATGCCACCAAGTTAGACTGGTCCAAACTAACTTTAGGGCAAAGGAAGTCTACTTTTGTAGCATGCATAGCAGTGTTTAATGTCTTTCTACCATTCTATATCATATCTAACTCTCCCTCTCCACCCCAAAACCCTTTGCTTCTTTTTTGCTATGACCTCCAGTCTAGCCCCTGATAACTGTCAATCCTGAACAGGCTCACATTTGTAGAACTTTTCGCCCTTGGTTTGGAAATTAATTCCTAGAGGGAAGAGGCAGTAATTTCTGATTGCCTTTACCTTGTTATATTGCTAACGAATCTCTTGTTATCCACCACCACAGTGAGCTGGGAGGTTCGGGGTGCAAATACATGCAGGGGCTCTGGAAACTTGGGGAGTTTCTCGCCTGGGGCTGCAGCCAGGATGATGGCCCTTCTTCTTGTCTGAGCAATGCCATAATGGCCAGCCTGGGCACAGAAGACAAAGAAATGTACCATTTCTACCAAGTTAACCAAATAAGAAATAGTAACAAGTAAAGATCAACAGGACACCAAAAATTAATTCCATCCTGGGAGTTAGGAAGATCTAGGTCTGAGCTTTGCTCTTACCTCAATTCCTGATGAGTTGTAAATCTGTATTGGTACAGCAAACTTCTATTCAGGAAATTCACCATTCCTATGAATTCTCAAGCCTAGATTCTACCCCCTCATAAAAATAAGTTACCTGTATTTCTAGACCTTACATTTACTTGTTGAGTAGGAAAATTGAAGCTTTATGTCTAGAGAAATGTTTGGTCAGGAACCAAAAAGTGGTTCCTGACAAAAGGATCTTCCTTGCACGAAACGAGGGTGTGTGTCCATGGATACCTTAAGAAAGAAAGCTACCTAACAGATCTCAAACTGTACTGTAAAGCAACAATCATCAAAACAATCTGGTATTGGCTAAGGAATAGAATGGTAGATTGACATACAGAGATAAAAGACCTTAGCAACCTAGAGTTTGATATTCCAGAAACTGGGATCTTTGGGTTTAAGACATCACTCTAACAAAAACTACTGGGAAAATTGGAAAACAGTATGACAGAAGCTAGATTTGGATAAATATCTCATCCCCTATACCAAGATAAGGTCAAAATGGATATATGATTTAGATATAAAGAATGTTACCATAACTAAGTTAGGGAACACAGAATAGTTTACTTGGCAGATCTTCAGAGAAGGAAAAAAGATAGCATTATAAGATGCAAAATGAATAATTTTGATTATATTAAATTAAAAGGCTTTTGTACAAAACTAATGTAAGTAGGATTAGTAGAAAAAATTGTTTTATAACAAATATCTCTGATAAATATCTAATTTCTCAAATTTATAGAGAACTAAGTCAAATTTATAAGACGACGAGTTATTCCCCAATTGACAAATGGCCAAAGGATATGAACAAACAATTTTCAGATGAATAAATCAAAGCCATTAATAATCATATGAAAAAATGTTCTAAGTCACTCTTAGAGAAATGCAAATTAAAACAACTCTGAGGTACTACCTCCCACCTATCAATTGGCCAATATGGCAGTAAAGTGGTAAATGTTGGAGGGGATGTAGCAAAATTGGGACACTAATGCATTGTTGGAGTTGTGAACTAATCCACTAATACTAGAGGGCATTTTGGAACTATGCCCAAAGGGATATAAAACAGTTCATATCCTTTGATCCAGCAATACCACAATTGGGTATGCATACCAGAGAGATCATAAAAAAGGGAAAAGGATCTACTTGTGCAAAAATATTTATAGTAGCTCTTTGTGGTAACAAAGAATTGGAAATTATGGGGATGTCAATTAAGGAATGGCTGAACAAATTATGGTATAACTTGGTGATGGAATAATATTGCTATAAGAAATAAGCAAGATGATTTGAGAAAAAGCTAGAAAGATCTGCATGAACTGCTTCAGAGTAAAATAAGAGAACCAGGAGAACATTTGTACACAGTAACTGCAATATTGTATGATGATCAACTGTGAAGGACTTAGCTATTCTCAATAATACAATGATCTGAGACAATTTGACAAAGATTACTATCTACTTTCAGAAAGATGACTGTTAGAGACAGATGCAGATCAAAGCATGCTATCTTCCACATTAGTTTATTTATGGTTTTATTCTGAGGTTTTGGTTTCATGAATATTCTTATAAAACCAACATGGAAGTATGTTTCACATGATAATATATGTATAACCCAGATCAAATTGCTTTCCATCTGAAATGCAGAGAGGAAAGGAGAACTTGGATCTTATAATTTTGAAAAACTATGTTGACAATTATATGTAATTGGGAAAATATCTTTGAATTAAAAAAAAGAATGCCTATATTTCCCTGGTGGCCATCCCAAACTGAGTTCCTTCTGAGGAGAGTTTATTCTCATCTGTGAATATTTAGTATATATCCTGTCTCTAACTAGGAGTTCCTTAAGTCTTGTGCCTTCTATATTTTCTGTGAGATGACAAGGTTTATCTTTATTATGCATTTGCTTCCTTAAGACCTCATATAGGAGCTGAGAACCCTGTTGCTCATGTCACTGGGAATCAAGACATGAGCTATAAAAGGAAAAAAAAATAGTCTTGATTCAGTCCCGAGGTCCAAAACTTAACCATTTTGAAGTGAGGATACATTAAAATGTTGTGGCCATTAAAAAATAAAAATAAAAAAGTAAACTATAATTTTGGGGTTTTTTTGTTGTTTGTTTGTTTGTTTGTTTTACAGTGCTTTTCCAACAGCTGTGTAGTTAAAAAAATAAGCTTAATAATGTATTTTAGATTTTTTTTATATCAAATTCTCCCATTATCCCTATCCTTCCCAAAAAGTCAACCAATGTAACCAATAGCATTTTTTAAAGACAAGTAAGAAAAGAATAAAAATCTAGGGGTTTTTTGTTGTAGTTTTGTGATTCAGGGATGTATTAAGTCATACATGTAAAACATACTGCTAATTGCATTAGCAAAAGATCAATGTAAAAACACTCTACAATTTTGCAACTTTTGCATCTTCAAAGTTTTGTTCTAGTGGTTGAAAGGCTGTAGCCCTGCTTTGGGGCTATGGGATTCTGTTAGCTCAGTGCTAATGTTAAGAATGTTCTGTACATCCTAAACACTGGCAAGAATACAAATATTGAACCTTTCAACCACTAGAAAAATCTTAACAATTACTGCTGAATATGTTCTTCCAAGATTAGCAGCCATATCCAAATCTCAAATCATACCAAGCTAAGATTTCTGGCAATAATTAGATCATTCTAGTTCATCTACTTATGACTAATAACAGCTAGCATTTATATAGTCCTCTAAGATTTGCAAAACACTTTACATGAAGTTTCAGGGAGTTTCATTATCATTAATTTCCTCTGCCACATAATCTTTTCAGAGCTTCCCTAAAACAGCACAAGACAGTCTGATTTTGGTTCCATTAGTATACTCATACTTCACATTACATGCTATTTTTAGGTTGTTTGTATTTAATGTTTTTTCTTAGATAAAGAAAAGAATTTTGTATCCTGACGAAGTATGTTTTAGGGGGGAAAGTCAGTGAATAATAGACTACACAAAATCTAATGGGGTAGAGAAAACTCATTTCTAACTCAGAGTTCTAAAGACTTCCTGGGAGTTCAGAGACCAGGTTTTATTAATAAATTGTATTTTAAGCTTTTGAATTTGGAAAAGAAAAGGAGTCCTATGGAACTATGAACCTTACCCTGGACCAAAGTTTCTTAGCTTTTTCTGTCATAGATCATTTTGGCCCATTGAGGCCTATGATTACTTCTCAGAATAGTGGGGTTTTTTTTATTTTATTTTTTTTTAGGCAATGGGGGTCAAGTGACTTGCCCAGGGTCACACAACTGGGAAGTGTCTGAGGCCAGATTTTCAGAATAGTGTTTTATTTGGTATATTATACATTTTTTATTATTCATATGTTATATAGTATATTATAGTTATTATATGAAAAAAGCCATGGAAAAAGTTAACCTGTTGAATGTATATGGTACCTTTCATCTAAGACACAAGAGGAGATATTTTAAGTTCCAAAAGTGACATTTGTGTTAACAGAAACTGATTTACCAAGGAAGGTTGAAATTAAGACTTTCGTTTCCATATAAATTTTGTTTTGCCTTAGAATACAAGTCTAATTTAAAACCAAGGCCAAAATGTGAGTTCATTCTAATCCATTGATTGATAGGAAGCCTAAGAAAAAAATGTGGTAGAACATGCCACAACATTCAGAGGATCACAGATTTAGAGCTAGAAGGGACAGCAGTGGTCACTATACCAATCCCTCTCCCCCTTTTTTCTATCTTTTTTTCAAAAACCTTTACTTTCTGTCTTAGAATTGATATCAAGTATTCATTCCAAAGCAGAAAAACAATAAGGGCTAGGCAATTAAGATTAAATGACTTGTCTCGGATAGCACAGCTGGGAAGTATCTAAATCTAGATTTGAAACCAGGACCTCCTGTTTCCAGGCCTAGATCTCCATATACCGAGTCACCTAACTGCCTCCCAGCCTTGTTTTCCAGGTGATAAAACAGATCTTAAGGAACGAAATATCTGCTCAAAGTCACACAGCTATCAAAGAAAAGAATTAGTGTTTGAACGCAGACCCCAAGTTCAAATTCAACCTACTTTTTGTTTTTCAGCCTACTTTCAAAAATAAAATCATTTTTTTCCTTTTAGTATCAGATCAGAGATACTGTGTGTGTCATTCTTTGGTTACCTCCCCTATATCTTAGCCCAAACCTACCTGTAATACTCCAAACGTGCACTGATATCCCATTCGAATCAGACATCGGAGAGTCAGCTTCAGGACCATGGAACGTTTGAATGATACAAAGTTTCTTACATTCTCCAGTAGGAAAAACTTGGGTCTATAGTAATCACAGTAGCTGTGGGAGAATGAAGATGAGTCAAGTATGATTCTTTGTTGAAAGAATAACAGTCATTCCTATAAGACTTGGACTGCAAAGGAGTGAGGCTAAGTTGCCAAAGACACTGAGAATTGTAGGTTTTATTTTCTATCAGCCTTGAAAGAGATGAAGTTATTGTAGGTTTAGATGATAAAGTTTTCTGTTGCAATGGCACTTGTAAATTGAGAAATGCCAGAAGCACAGAGGTGATCACAGCAGCAGATAGACTTTCTAGGAACCTTCAATCAACTGGAGCTTTTTCCATTTCTATAACTCACTCATCTTAACAGAAACCAAGAGGGAGTTACAATGTCTAACTTGAAGACTTTGGAGCAATATTGAATTTACTCTACTGTATACTCTCTTGTTTTATTGCTGTATGCTGTGGGCATATTGCTCATTGAGGATTTCTTGGCTATTCTAAGCAGTTTTCCAGGTTGTTTGCATTTAATAATGGTTTTTCTTAAAGATAAGAATTTTGTATCCTGATGAGTATGTTTTTAAGGGGAGAAAGTTGGTGAATAATAGACTATGCAAAATCTAACGGGTTTTTCTATCCCATTTCTAGCTCAGTGATCTAAGGACTACCTGGAAGTTCAGAGACTGAGTTTTATTAATAATCTGCATTTTAAGCTTTTGAATTTGGAGAAGAAAAGAAGTCCTATGGAACTATGAACCTGTCAGACAGATTCTTGTCGTATTGAAGTCTATGATTCCTTTTCAAAAAGAGTGTTTTAAAGATATATTAAGATACATAGGAAATCAATTATATTAAAATATAATTGATTAAAATATAGTTGAAAAAAGTTTTAAAACAAGTTCACACCATCAATTGAGGAATGGCTGAACAAGTTGTAGTATATGATTGTAATGGAATACTACTGTGCTATAAGAAATGAGGAAGATAGTTTCAGAAAAACCTGGGAAGGCCTGCATGAACTGATGATGCAAAGTGATTTGAGGACTAGGAGAACATTATACACAGTATCAGCAATATTACATGATCAACATTTATGAATATCTTAGCTGTTCTTAGCAATATAGTGATTCAAGGACTCATGATGGAAAATGCCATCCATCTCCAGAAAAAGAACAGATGGAGTCTGAATGCAGACTCCTGAATGAGGCATACTATATTATTTTATTTCTTCACTTTTCTTTGGTTTGTCCAAGTTTTAAAAAAAAAAAAAACTATGGAAAGATATTTTATACTTTTATATATAAAAGTTTTATATGTTTAGGCTGTACGATACTACTTTTAGGCTGTACGATACTACTTTTAGGCTGTACGATACTACTTTTAGGCTGTACGATACTACTTTTAGGCTGTACGATACTACTTTTAGGCTGTACGATACTACTTTTAGGCTGTACGATACTACTTTTAGGCTGTACGATACTACTTTTAGGCTGTACGATACTACATACATTTATAGTATATATGTAAAATCTACTCCCCACATGGGTATAGAGGGTAGAGAAAGAGTAGGAAGACCTCAAGAAAAGTCATTCATGGAGCCAGCTTCAATAGATCAGGAAAGACATGCTCAGGAAAAAAATCAGTTCTGTCTCCTTCTCTGAAAGGAGTTGCATGGGAAGAGAGGCATGGAAGAGGGCAGTGCTCCTAAATTCCATAGCCATTCACTTTGGCATTTGCTAAATTAGAAATAACTCCTACAGAGAGCCTTACTAACCAAATCAGCCAGTAGTCTGAGCTCTTTAGAAGAGATCATGTGATAGAATGTCCCATAAGCATTGGGATCTCCTACAAAAGAGCCAAGGCAAGTCCCTCTGTAGCAAATTTGCACACAGGAGAATGGAAAGGCTGAACCCTTGCACTCCAACAGGAGGAAGTAGTGAATCTCTGCTCTACAGCAAGGCCATCCTCACTGAGAATGTGAGGACTCCCTAGGCTTGCCACCTCTACAAGCTAAGATGGGGGTGATGGCTATCCCCTAGCACCATTCACCTGAGGAAGGAGACAACTAGGGAGTTCTTGAACTTGGAATAAGTACAAGAGTTGAAGCGGTTCATGCCACTAAATCCTTGACAGGGTGGGCCACCGCACAGCATTTCTACATCTCCTTTCTGAGGCAGCTTCTGGCCCAAGGAGTTGGTCTTCTCCCCAGACATAACCAGTTTCAGGAGAACATTACAATCCTCTCTGAACACAGTGGCTTCGGGATTATTCAGAAGGAATGCCTGGGCTGCAGGATCCCACATTTCAATGGCCCACAGTGTTTCAGATACTCCTGGAAGGAAAAGAGACAAGAAAAAGGAAAAATGTTTCAGCTATTGTTTAAGGAAGATGTGATACTACACTATTTTTAAAAGCATCATAGTCCTTTAGCTAGAAGAATGTGACAAAGGGTTCAAGAGCCCTTGGAAGACAACCCTGCAAGGAAATTAAAGGCTCAAATTGGAGTGTCCAGGGGCAAAAACCTGTTGCCTTTACCTGCTTGATGAAAGCCTTCAGACAATCCTCCACAGCCAGAGAATACATCCAGAGTGCGAAGCTTGGGTAGACTTACTTTTACTGTTTCCTGCTCACTTGGCTCTGATACAAATTTCCCCCTGATTTTACCTAGGGACAAAGAGATGCTCAGTTTTGTTTGTGTTTTTTTAAATTAGTTTGCAATTGTTAACATCCAAATCACAACAAACACAGAGATTCTGCAAGCCCTAGAACAATGATGGACAAACTACAACCCTCAGGCCAGATGCTGCTCCCTGAAATGTTCTATCCAGCCAGGCGACATCTTAATCTGACGAATACAAGGAGGAGGATAACAATACAATGAAACTTCGAAAGAGTTGCCTTAGAAACAGACAGATGAGCATTTCCTTTCCTTTGGACCCCTTTTTAAAAAGTTTGCCCATCACTGTCCTAGAAGGTACCAGTGCCTTACTATTTCAAAGAGAATAACGAATACAGAAGAGAAAAGGAGAGACTTATGAAAATAATTATTTCTGAAAGTTTCTTCAGAGACTTAAAAGCTTTTTCCCAATGGACTTCAAGTTCCATTTGGACTATAAAAACCATAAGTGGACAAGTCCTTGAGACCACAGAAATACAACAAACCTTTGCCTCTTTTTTTGTCTTTATCACCACAGGCATAACTTGGGGGGTCTTCAAAACTTTTAGTTTTTGCATTATAAGCCTAAGAAGATATAAAGCAAAGATTGGTTATCTAGAATAGGAAAGTATGTCAAGAGATAAAAGCTAAACTCCCCAGAAGCCTGAAGATAGTAAGGTTTCTTACAAATTGCCCTAAGTCTTATCAGTAAGACAGTGAAGGGGGAAAAAAATTGACTGCAGAGTCAGGAAACTCGAGTATAAATGCTACCTCTGGTACTTACTGCTTTAGATCTTGGTTAAGTCATTTGATTTCTCTGCGACTCCATTTTTCTCATCTATAAGATTAGGCTAGATGAGCCCATGTTCAACCTATCCAACAATCTCTTCTACAATATAGCTAAGAGATTAGTCAGCCAACCTAAGAAGACGCCAAAGTGCCCAGGAAAAACTGCTCCCCAAGACTGCTTAGACATTCTATTGGTTAATAACTAACTAGCATTTATATAGTGTTTTTAGGTTTGCAAAGCACTTGGCCAATATTCTCAAAATAATAACACATACCTCCCAGGATTATCATTTTACAAATAAGTAAACTGAGGCAGTGGTTGTGACTTGCCCATGGTCACACAGTTAACAAGTGCCCATGGCTGGATTTGAACACTGGTCTTCCCAATTCTTCATCCAGTGCTCTGCCCACTGTACCACCTACCTGCTGTAGGTTTGGGCTAAATGGAAGCTTTCTAACTCTTTATTACTTTCCTTTGTCTGTTTGCTTTCTGTCCCCTGGAACCAGATAGAACCAAATACTCCTTTCTACCTATTAGCCTGTCAAATACCTTCTTGCCTCCTGAACTTCTATCCAGACTAATACCAACTCATCACTGTCCTTAAGAGAAGACATCCAGAAATGAAAGGGATAGATGGGTCTTACTACAACCACTTCCCTATTGCCTCTCTTGGCTTGGATGAGGGCTTTCCCAATGTAGCGGAAGCTCAAGATAGCTTCTTGGCTCCCATGTTAATCTATATTGTAAACCACAGGTTTCTCCACAAGAGTTTGTGGTAGCTTTTTGACTCCCTTATCTTAAATACTTGGGCTGGAAAAAAAAAAGTTTGGCCCCACACTTGAACTTATTCCTTGTTAAATCTGATTCATTGGTGTTTTTTGTTAATTCTGGAGAGGACGAAAATTTGGGTGAAATGAAAGGTGTAACTGCTTGATTGGTCACATTTGCCACCTATATATTCCTCCAAATCAATTTAAAAAGCTGACTAGAAGCAGGACCAAGGATATGCTGGATCCCCTGGAATGCTCTATTAGAAAGGCCTTTGAAGGAGTAGCTATAAGTGAAGCATCTTCTATCTTGAAAGGTAGTATACTATTACATATGTAAATGCCTAGATGTTTTCATAGAGTTTAATCTAGTCAAAAGAAAAGGGAGGAAACATTTATTAAGCACCTACTACATTCCAGGCACTGTGCTAAGTATTTTAAAAAATTCTCACTTCATCCTCATTACCTAACGCCTCAAGGTTGTTATATCATCCTCACTTTACAGTTGAGGAAACTGAGGCAGACAGAAGTTTAAGAGATTTGCCCAGGGTTACACAGTTAAATGTTTATGGCTGAGTTTAAACTTAAAGTTTTTTTAAACCCTTACCTTCCATCCTAGAATCAATACTGTGTATTGGTTCTAAGGCAGAAGAGTGGTAAGGGCTAGGCAGTGGGATTAAGTAACTTGCCTAGGGACACACAGCTAGGAATTGTGTGAGGTCACATTTGAACCCATGACCCTCCTGTCTCTGAGCCTGGCTCTCAATTTACTGAGCTACCTAGCTGCCCCCAAAATTAAACTAAATTTAAATTCCTGAATCCAGGCCCAGTGCTCCATCTACTGTCCCACCTATCCACCTGAAAGTTTCCATGGGGAAGCTCATCTTAAGTCCCAACTCTACACTAAATTACTTTGAGCACCTTCTTGAGGCCAGTTTGAACTAAAGGAGATCTGCTTCAATTTATAAAAAGGATCACCTCTTGGAAATAAAAGTGTTCAACATCACCAAGAGAATATTCCTCACGAGGTTCTGCCATGCAGTCCCAATATTGAACAACACAGCGGCCTTGCACATCAGCAAAATCCACGATGGCTTCTTCATCACTCCAATATAATAGGTTGATATCCTCAAAATGCTTGTTTATCGTACATTTGTGAGTATTCTCTGGTCTGTAAGAAAAGAAGTCTTTATTGTAAAAGAAGGCTTGAGAAAGTAAACAACTAATGTTATTTTGTATATTTGAGGGTAGATCTCGGAATTTATGAAAAAGAATTACTCTTTTACTAACATGGGATTTAGCCATGAAGGCTTCTCTCAATCAAGGGAGCTTCCAGGAGGCTGGTACCTCCAGGGAGGTTAAGGTAGTCAGCCTTCTTCACTCGCCACGTATAGTTCTAAGAGAAAGATTTAAGAACAGTCTCACCAAGGTCTCAGGTCTTAGGTCCAGCAAGCAGCATCTCCAACTTGACCTCAACTCCAGGAAACCAACAAGAACTAGCTGAAAGGAAGTTTTCACTCTCTTTTAAAGAAGCTTCTTTTCCGTCACTTCCTGTGCCTTCTTCTTAGTTTAAGAGTCCAATCACAACAGATCCTTTGCTCAGGACTGCCCAGGAGGCAGACAGTAGATTTTGATTTATCACTCACTAACACAAGTGGGTCACAGAACTCCCAACTTGTGAATTAAGTGGGGATGTTCTCACCTTTGATGATTAGATTAAGGATGGACAGGACAGATTTAATTTAATTATCACAGATGGAAAGTAAGGGTTTAAAAAAAAAAAGCAATCACTGGGTCTCTGACATGATTTCTTACTTTGAGTTAAAGGTAGATTAGAGTCTTCAAGAGTGGGGTTCAAAGACTAAATGTTATAAACTTTGCTACTAACAGCAATACAATGATTCAGGAGAATTCTGAGGATTTATGAAAAAGAATTACTCTTCACCTCCAGAGAAAGAACTGTGGGAGTAGAAATGCAGATGAAAACATATGATTTATCACTTGTTTACTTGGGTATAGGATTTGGGTTCTATAAGATTATTCTTACAAAAATGAGTGAGGTTTAGACATCCACTACCATGAGCTAAGATGATAGAGTAAAGATTGTTCCTTGCTTACCAAACCCACATCCATACAAACACTCATACAAAAAAAAAATGCCTCAAAATCAATCCAGGAGTAGCAGAACCAATAGAATATAGGGAGAAGCCATGCTCTGTCCTGGACAAGGTAGAGGGACAGCAAGGAGGGCAGAACACAGTCTAGCATTTTGGTGCAAGCTGCAGGGGAAAGAGTACAGCTGGTTTCAGTCTAGACTCAGTAGGGGAGAGCTGAGGCCAACAGATAAATCTCAGGCAGCAATTAGAGGAATGAGGCCCAGCACAGTCTGACTGGCACAGGAAAGGGCAGAACCCAATATAATTCAGTTCAAATGACTCTAGACAGAACAGCTGCAGACTTCCCTACAGCAGCCAGTCCATCCCTACAGAGTGCTCCCTTCAAACCTCTCCAGAGGCAGCCAAAGCAGACCCCAGGCATAAGAATAGACTGCTGAACAAGCTGGAGACAGTACTCCTTCCACCCCAGGAACAGAGCTGAGGTTCAGTATTATATGCAAGGTCTCAAAAAAAAGCCCCCCTCACACACAAAATATGCACAAGAGATAGTCTGACTCTGGAAAACTATTCCAGGAGCAGAGAAGGCTAAAATACAGGCTCAGAAAGGGACATAAATGCAAAAATGGAAATGTATGAAGCCTTCATGGAAAATTTAGAAGGATAACAGGCCCCAAATAATGAACTTTTGGAAGAGTTCTAAAAGAGATCATAAAACAAATAAGAGAAGAAAAATTGCAAAAGGAAATGAGTGAAAGCCTCAAGTTTAGAACAAAAATTCACCAACAAAAACCACTCCCTAAAAAGTATACAACCTCAAGCAAGAAAATAAAACCCTAAAAAAGGAAGTTCAAAAACAAAAAAAATACTTCCTAAAAAAAAAAACATTAGGATTAGACAAATGGAAACTAATGACTTCAGACAACAATAAAATAAATTTAAAATAATGAAAAATAGTCAAAAACCTGAAATCTCTCACTGGAAAAACAATTGACCTGGGAAATAGATCCAAGAAAGACAATTCTAAGAATCACTGGACTGCCTGAAAGTCACAATTAAAAAAAGAAAAAAAAAAAAGCCTGGACATCATATTGTCAGAAATTATCAGAGAGGCAGCAGTTAGGTAGTTTAGGGGATTGAAAGCCAGGCCTAGAAACAGGAGGTCCTGGGCTCAAATTTCTCAGGGAAAGAAGCTTGCTGATTCCTTAATCCAGAGAATGAACTGTTTGCAGAGAGATGCCTGAAGAATCTACATTTAATCAAGAGATCCAGAATGAGCTTTGGGTTACAATTGTTTGAACTGATGGGTTTTAAAACAGTTACTTTGAATGTACATGTTATGCCAATAGGGGACTGCCCCCAATTGGTTTCTTGTCAATGCTCTTAGCAAACTTTTTTTTTTGTTTTGTTTTTTTTTGTTTTTAATTTTAAACCCTTAACTTCTGTGTATTGACTTATAGGTGGAAGATTGGTAAGGGTAGGCAATGGGAGTCAAGTGACTTGCCCAGGGTCACACAGCTGGGAAGTGTGAGGCCGGATTTGAACCTAGGACCTCCCATCTCTAGGCCTGGCTCTCAATCCACTGAGCTACCCAGCTGCCCCTAACATTGGTTTTGCTTTCTCTCTCTTCCATTCCCCTCTTATCTCTAACTATTGTACTTAGAAGACCTTTGTGGGTATAAGATGATTATTAATAAAATGATCACTTGGGGTGACTAGGCATCCAATATGATCATCAGGGGGGATTGTGTAAATGGAATTAGCTCAAGCCCATTCATAGTTAAAACTCTAGCCACCAGAGATAATGTCATCCCCACCTCCCTTAGTGGAGAGGGGAGATGAGTTACCTACAAGTGACAATAAGTAACAGATCAAGAACAAGGGATTGCCCTTTGGATACGTTGGGAATTTCCGGGGGGGGGAAGGGGGGAGGGCGTCCCGCTTTGAACTTGGTGCTGAAGGATCTCAGCTGAGACCTCAGGCAGCTTCTCCTCTGAATTGTCATGTGGGTAAGTTAGGCTGACTTCCTTGGCCTACCTTGCTGGGTGAGGAAAAGCACCAGCACACACCAGCACTTGCTATCACAGGAGAGCAGGAGACAATGATCACAATTCCAAAGGGAATAAGTGCTTGGGGTTACTCACTGACCAGAGCATAGGCTGGGAGAGCATTAAACACACCTCTCCTTACATCATATCACCTTGGAAGAACTGAAAGCAGATAGATCCCCAGTGCCAGCTCTGAAGGTAGCTGCACAAAACCTGGAACAGTGCTCCCTTCACCACAGTTACAGAGTCTAAGTTTAACAGTTTTTTAAACTAAAAGAAAAAGGCAGGAAAATGAGCAAACAAAAAATAGAAAGCTACGTTGGTGACAGGATAGACTCAAATCCAGAAGGGGACAACAAAGTCAATACTGCTGTATCCAAAACCTCCAAGAAAAATATTAATTGCTCTCAAGCCCAAAAAGAATTAATGGAGGAGCTCAAAAAGGATTTTAAAAAATCAAACAAGGGGGCAGCTGGGTAGCTCAGTGGAGTGAGAGTCAGGCCTAGAGACAGGAGGTCCTAGGTTCAAACCCATCCTCAGCCACTTCCCAGCTGTGTGACCCTGGGCAAGTCACTTGACCCCCATTGCCCACCCTTACCAATCTTCCACCTATGAGGCAATACACCGAAGTACAAGGGTTAAAACAAAACAAAACAAAACAAAAAAAAAATCAAACAAGGGAGAAGAAAGTTTTGGAAAAGAAATGAGTGATACAAGAAAATCATGAAAAAAAGATAACAGCTTGATAAAGGAGAGAATAATCATATGAAAGCAAAACCCCAAAATAAAAATCCATATAAACTAAAGTAAAAATTAGTATTCTTTAATCCACTTTCCAACTCCAACAGTATTTTTTTCTGGAGATGGATAGCATTCTTTGTCATAAGTCCTTCAAAATTGTCCTGGATCAAAACAGTTTGTATTCTTTGACCCCATAATACCATTACTAAGTATGTATCCCAAAGAAATTTTTAAAAAGGGGGGGGGGAGATCTAAATATTTAAGCAGTTTTTTTTAATGGGACAAAGATTTGGAAAGTGAGGGGAAAGCCATCAATGGCTGAATAAGTTATAGTATATGATTGTAATGGAATACTACGTGCTGTAAGAAATGACAAGCAGGAAGAGCTCAGAAAAACCTGGAAAAACTTATATAAACTGAAGCAGAGTGAAATAAGCAGAACATTGTACTATGACAGGAATATTTTACAACAGACAACTGTGAATAACAGTTATTCTCAACAATACAATGTACTGCGATACAATACAATGATCCAAAATTATCCCAAAGGACTCATGATAAAATTTGCCATCTACTTCCAGAGAAAAAGAACTGAATCTGAATCCAGACCAAAGCAATATTTTTTACTTACTTTTTTTTCTATTTGAGTTTCTATCCACAAAAGGATTAATATGGGAAAATGGTACATTATTATACATGTAAAATCTATATAAAATTGTTTACCATCTCAAGTGGGGGAGGGAGGGAGAGAATTTAAGACTCAATATTCTTTGAAAAATCTTGGAAACTTTTTACATGTAATTAGGGGGGATAAAATAAAATTTAAAAAAGAATTCTACCAAATTCCTTTTATGATACAAATATAGTGTTGATACCTAAATCAGGAAGAGAAAAAAAAAAACAAAAAATCACATGCCACTCTCTAGTGAATATGGATGCAAGAATTTTAAATGGAAAGGAGATTACAGCAACATATCCCAAAGATCAGACACTATAACTAAGTGGGTTTTATACCAAAAAGGCAGAGATGGTTCAAATATTAGGAAATTATCAGCATAATTGACTGTATCACTAACAAAAACAGAAACTATAAGATTATTTCAATAGAGGCAAAAAAAGGCTTTTGACAAAATATAACACCCATTCCTATTAAAATCATCAGAACACTGGAATAGACCATTCTTTAAAATAGCAATCAAATGATCAAAAGCACCAATAAAATCAGTAGTGAAGCAAGGATGCCTACTAATCAACACTATTATTTAATATTGTACTAGAAATGCTAACTATACCAATAAGAGAAAAAAACTAAAGTAATTAGAATAAGCAATGAGGAAATAAAATCACTCTTTGCGGATGATATGATATACTTAGAGAATCCTAGAGAATCAAACAAAAAAAACTAATCAAAATAATTAACAACTTTAGCAGAGTTGCAGGATATAAAATAAATCTACATAAATCATCAGCATTTCTCTTTATACTACCAACAACAGTCAACAGCAAGAGAAAGAGAAATGCCATTTAAATTAACTGCAGACAATATAAAATATCTAGGAGTCTACCTGCCAAGACAAACTCAGGAACTATGTAAACCCTACAAAACACTTTTCACACGAATAAAATTAGATCTAAACAACTGGAAAAACATAATTGCTCATGGGTAGACGAAGCCAATATCATAAAAATGGCAATTACACCTAAATTAATTTGCCTATTCAATGCCATACCAAACCACTAAATAACTTTCACATTACTAGAAATAATAAAATTCATCTAGAAGAACAAAAGGTCAAGAAAAGCAAGAGAATTAGTGGGGGGGAAAATATGAAGGAAGGTGATCTAGCTATATTGAATCTCAGACTGTATTATAAAGCTGCAATCATTGAAACAATCTGGTACTGACTAAAAGAATAGTGGATGTTTGGAATAGATTAGGCACTCAACATGCAGTAGTAAATGACCATTGTAACCTAATGTTTGACAAATCCAAAGATCCAAGTTTTTGGAAAAAGAACTCACTATATAACAAAAACTACTAGGAAAACTTGAAAACAATATGGCAGAAACTAGGCACAGACCAACCACCATATACCAAAATAAAGTCAAAATGGATACATGATTTAGAAATAAAGGACATCCAAAACAAATTAGAGTAGCACAAAAGTGTACTGTCAGACCTATGGATAAGGAAAGAATTTCTGACCAAACAAGACAAAATATTACAAGATGTAAAACAGATAGCCGACGACATTAAGTTTAAAAGGGTTTGTAGGAACAAAACCAATGCAACTAAGATTAGAAAGCAAACAAACTGGGGAGGGGGGAATTTTATAATATCTCTGATAAAAGCCTCATTTCTTACATATAGAAAATTGAGTCAAATTTATAAAATTATAAGTCATCCTCTGTTAAATGGTCAAATGATACGAACAGGCAGTTTTCAAATGAAGGAAAACTCTTTAGTAATATGAAAACATTCCTCAAATCTCTATCAGAGAAATGCAAATCAAAATATCTATGAGGTTATTTTATCTTATACCTGTCAGACTGGCTAATATGACAAAAATGGAAAATAAATGCAGAAGGGTATGTGGGGAAATTGGGACACTAATAAACTGTTGGTGGAGCTGTGACCTGATACAAACATTCTGAAGAGCAATTTGGAACCATGGCCAAAGGATCATAAAATTGTGCATACCCTTTGCTCAGCAATACTATTAGGTTAGTATCCCTAAAAGATGAAGGATGGGGGAAAGGACCTACTTGTACCAAAATATTTATAGCAGCTCTTTTTGTGGTAGCAAAGAATTGGAAACCAAAGGGATATCCATCATTTGGGGAATAGCTGAACAAGTTGTGATATATAAAATACCCTTGTGCCATAAGAAATGAACAACTGGAAAAACATAATTGCTCATGGGTAGGCCAAGCCAATATAATAAAAATGGCAATTCTACCTAAATTAATTTGCCTATTCAATGCCACACCAAACTATTAAATAACTTCCACCTTACTAAAAAATAAAATTCATGCAGAAGAACAAAAGGCCAAATCAAGAGAATTAGTATGTGTGTGGGGAAATTATTATCAGCAATTCAAAGATCCAAGACAACTCCAAAGGACTCATGATTAAAAAAAAAGGCAATCCACTGCTAGAGAAAGAGCTGCCAGAAGAGGAAGCTAAGTGGTTCAGTGAATTGAGAGCCAGGCCTAAAGACAGGAGGTTGTGAGTTCAAATCTAGCTTCAGACACTTAGTTGTGTGACCCTGGACAAGTCACTTAACCCCCATTGCCTGGCCCTTACTGCTCTTCTGCCTGGAACCAATACACTGTATTGATTCTAAGACAGAAAGTAAGAGTTAAAAAAAATTTTATGGAGTCTGAATACAAACTGAAGCATACCATTTTTCACTTCAAGTTTTTTTCTAATATAAATGAAATCTTTCACAACATGTTGAATATGGAAATACATACTGCCTGATAGCACATGTATAACCTATATCATATCATCTGCCTTCTCAGGGAGTGGGGAGAGGAAGCATAGGGAGAGAGAACATGAATAGCAAAATGTCAAAACAGTTAAAAATTGTATCTACATATAATCTGGGAAAAAAATAATTTTAAAAAGGATGAGGTTCAGAGTCTAGCCTCTGATAATTACCACACGACCCAGGGCAAGTCATTTCCAAACTTAAAAGTGTCTGGAACCCTGAGAAGTTACAGAGTGGTTGGGAAGTTTTTAAAATCTATGAAATCACAAGTCCAGACCAAAAAAGAATGCTAAGGAATATATCAAGTATCTGATTTTACCACAGCTGTGTCCAAAATGCTCCAACAATATCATTTTGCCACTCACTTGCTTGAGAAATTTAGGTTTTAAGCTCATCTTCTCTTCCAATACCCAAGTCAATATTGAGATCAAAGGTATTGACTTCTATACCCCTATGACCCATGCTTGTTTTGAAGAACTGAATGCTGACCTCTTCTATGGCACACCAGACCTTGGTGAAAGGTCCTAAAAGATGACAAACTAGGTAAATCAGATTCATGACATCTCGGTAGGTGGTTCCAGTCAGATCCCCCAAATCCAGAAACTTCTACAGGACTTCTGCAGTGACAAGGAGCTCAACAAGAATATCAATCCTGATGAGTCTGTTGCCTTGGTGCAGCTGTCCAGGCTGCCATCTTGTCCAGAGATGAATCTGAGAAGGTGCAGGACTTGCTGCTGTTAGACATCATTCCTTTTTTCCTTGGAATTGAAACTTCTGGTGGAGTTATGGCAGTTGTGCTCACATGCTCACACCATCTCCACCAAGAAGACAGGACCTTTGCCCATATGCTTATTCAGATTTATGAAGGTGAGAATGCAATCACAAAGTAAAGCAACTTGCTTATCAAGTTTAAGCTCCCCAAGCCCCCAGATTGAAGTAACATTTGACACTGATCAAAATGGCCCCCTCAATGTTTCTGCTCTGGATAAAAGCACAGGCAAGGAGAGTAAGACCACCATCACCATGTCTGAGCAAAGACGACATTGAGTGGAGTTCAAGAGGCTGAAAAATTATAAGCCTGAAGATGAGGAGCAGAGAGACAAAGCGTCTTCCGAGAATTCCCTTGAATCTTAAGCATCCACCATGAAAGGTCCTAGGGCAGCCAGATCGCTCAAGTTATAGAGAGCCAGGTCTGGAGACAGAAGGTCTTAGATTCAAAAATCTGACTCCAGACACTTCCTAGCTGTGTGACCCTGGACAAGTAACTTAACCCCAGTTGCCTAACCGGTATCATCCTTCTGCCTTGGAACCAATACTTAGTAATGATTCTAAGACAGATAAGGGTTTAGTTAAAAAAAATAATAATAAATGCTACTTTACTGCATGAGAAACTTCAAGGCAAAATTGAGGGAAAAGACAAACAGAACATCCTTGACAAATGTAATAAAATAATCAACTGGCAGGATCAACCAGACTGCTTAGAGGGAAGAATTTGTACATCAGCGGAAGAATTAGAGGATTTCAACCCAAGGTGACAAAGCTGTACCAGAGTCAGGGGAAGGGAGAAAAATGAGCAATATCATACTTCATCAATACTGGAGGAGAGTAGACATGCAATTCTTGCAGAATAAAATCCTGGAAAATGAAATCTATTTAGAATTGGAGTAGGAAAGATTTACGGCTACTGCCTACCGATAGAATTTGTTAATTCGGAGTTTGATGTCTTCTCCATTGCTTTCTTTGTCACAGAATATTTCTTTGATGCGGCCAATGCGATACGGCTCAGGAGCGTCCTGGTTGCTGCCTCTAATGTAATCCGAGTGTTTCCGATAGTATTCTGGGTATTGGTCCTCATTCACTGCCTCTTTTGCCTTCCTGGTTAAAACTGGAGGCTTGATGCTGTAGAGAATAAGAAAGTTTTATCTAGCATGATTACAATAAAATACTATGCTTTTTTTAAACCTTTACCTTCTGTCTTAGAATACTAAGCATTAGTTCCAAGGCAGAAGAGTGATAAGGCTAGGCAATTAGGATTAAGTGCCTGATTTGCCCAGGGTCACAAAGCTAGGCTATTTCATTAGACAGACTTAATCATTTACACCGCCAGGTATCAATGTCATTGTATAGTTTCAAGGCAATGGTCAGAATAACTTATTAGTGCTTTCTAAGGTGCCTAGCAGTGACTGTTTGCCCCTCTTCAGAGACTTGGCCTTTACTGTACCAACTTGACCAAGGACCATCAGCCAAGTCAGGCCATTTTATGAATTTTGGAGGTAACCTTCATAACAAGAACTTTGACTTCTCAGCTCAGACTGGATTCAGTGGCACAAATTTCAACTTAACTCAGAATTTTTAAAATTCCCAAGTAGTGTCCCCTCTTGAGTAACTCGTTAAGACTTCACAGCCTGTTTAATTGGTCAGTCAATAAGCATTTTAATAAGCAGTCAGGCGCTATGCTAAGGGCGTAAAATACAAACAGAGGCAGATAAAAGACAAACTGCCCTCACATAGCTGTTGTAATGGTAAGATGAACCTTTCATCTCACTTAAAAGAAACTTATTTCCTTCAGGTTTCAAAGACAAGATCTCAGCAAGAATTTACTGGGTCTCAGGACAGCTGGGTGGCTCAGTGGAGAAAGAGCCCGGCCTAGAGATGGGAGGTCCTGGGTTCAAATTTGACCTCAAACACTTCCTAGCTGGGTGATCCCAGGCAAGACACTTAGCCCCCATTGCCTAGCCCTTACACCAGTCTTATGCTATGGAACCAATAGGCAGTATTGATTCTAAGATAGAAGGTAAGGGGTAGAGACAGACATGCAGACACACAGACATGCCTTCCAGATCACCAAGAATGATTCCATTCGTGTGTGAAAAACTGCTACATGATAGCTAGTAGCTTTTATATATATTATATGTAATATGTAATATATATTATATATATCACTATGTGCTCAACACTGTGCTAATCACTTTACGTTATCTCATTTGATCCTCACAATCCTGGATAATAGATTATATTATATAATCAATAGGAAAGGATTGAGTTTTTAGTCCTGCTGCTTAATTTTAATGGGGCCCAAGACCCCTAAATCAGGCACCAAATGGCATTGGACAGATTTATGGGGACCGGGCCCTGGTCAAGACACCCGGCTCCCTCCAATGAACAGCCATCAGGAGAAATTCCATTTGTTCCCTCCTACCCTGGGGGATACCTGTCCTTTTCCTTAAGTCCATCATAAGGAAGGGAGCAGAGGAACCTTGATTTTTTTCCTCTATAAAATGCTACCACCCCTACCACTACTGGATCTCCACTTCTGCCCATGTCTCCCTGCTAACCCTGTTAAAAGCTTTGCCTGAGATGAACAGATCTTGAGTGACAAATTTTTTTGAAGCAAGCCCAGGTTCTGAATACAATTTTACCATTTTTTTTTTTACAAACTCTAATCAGAGCCACGTAGGATTATCTAGTTCTTAAGGGCCTCATAACTACTCAAGTTTATCTTTGACTATATGTTGTAGCTAAAACTATTTGATAAGAGCTGCCCAAGATACGGAAAGATAAGCTATGCCAAGTCCCCAAATGATTCCTAATGGGATAGATACTATAACCCATCACTGTTTGCCCATCATCTGTCACAGAGGCACCTAATCAGATCAACTGAATAAGTGAATACTAACATAAATCCAAAAGCCCTGGGAAATAAGAAAACTCCATCTCCTGTCCTGTATTGCACCCCACTTTTTGTTGCCAGGCCATAGATTATCTTATCTTCCAGCTCTTGCAAAGGCTCCATCACTTTGGGGATATTCATCTCTTCCATTTGAGAACGACGGACACAGCTTGAACAGAACCTGAAAGAGAGGAGAAAGACATTCTGATAGGTTAAAGATTTAAGCAAAGGAATGAGACTAAGGATCCAAATATCTTTTGGGAAGAATTGCTTCTCATACCTTGCAACTCCAATTAATGTCACTAACAAATGCTCTAGCCCATACTTTTTTTGGTTTTTTTTTAACCTTAGAGTCTTAGAATCAGTATAGAGTAAGGCAGAAGAGTAGTAAGGGCAAAGCAATGCGGGAGAGGGGGTTAAGTGACTTGTCCAGGGACATACAACTGGCAGGTATTTGAGGCCATATTGGAACCCAGGACCTCCCTGTCTCCTTTTTCCAATCCTTTTATCAGGGGAGAATGCCTCTAGTTGCTGAATTTAAAGTATAAACAATTCTTAGATGCCTCTATTGAAATGACCAATTGCAAAGACTAGAAAGGAATTGCATGTTGAACAGGTTGAAGCATGTTGTGCTTGTGTGAAGAGAAATCATTCTCTCCTTATGGGGCTTGGATAAGACAGCAAGTAGTTTGGAATCAAATTCCAACAGAAAGTCAGCCTACTTGCTGAACAGAGCCCCTGGACAAGCCTCTGAGAGGGAATTGCTTGGAGTGGGGGTTACTTATGGAAGAGTATCCTAGATCTTTTAGGGAATTTTTAAAAAATAAAAATTGTTCTTAGTAGACATCAACACAAATATTCTCTCCTGTCCACTCACTTGTGTTTGCCAAGCTTCGGAAGTTCAACCTGCGGAGGCGTCTCAAACCTTGCAAACTCTGGATCATACCACATCTGGTAGAAATAGGTTTTGCCATCATCTTCAATCACTTTGAGCTCCACATCTGACCCTCCCTTTTGGAAATTAAGAGGGGAAAAGTTGAGGACGTTTTCCATGCATTGAGTTAGAATTTTTTAAATATCATAACTGAATAGAGAACCTAAGCTAAGTCACAAGGTTCATGCCTACCTCCATGGACCAGTTTTCTGAGGGAGCTTTATAAATAACATTCACTTTGCCATGGATGAAAGAGAGCTGCATATCTTCACACTCATCTACCAGGAAGAGCTCCAGAGGATCTGATGTTGCCCCAAGGACAGTATCTATCCCAGTACAGAACCAGTGAGCATGAAACATCTGTACATTGTTATCTTCCCATAATGATGTAATTCTAGAATCAAAAAAAGTCAGACCAAAGTAAGGGCTCTTTCTTTCCCACTAACAGTTCTTGAATATAAGTGATAGCTATGAGAAATAAACTAAAGGCATAAATATAGGCAAAGAAGAGAAAATCATCTCTAATTGCTAATGTGATTTACTTAGGTGCCATCCCAAATCAGCTAAGAAACTAAAAATAGTAGCTTCCCAAAATACAATAACAGCAACTACCAATGCCCAAATATAGTATGTCTACATAGCAATCACAGAATCCAGGAGGAAGTGATATTGAAGAATTGGAAACAAAGTAGAAGCCCCATCAAATGGAGAATGGCTAAAAAAAATGTTACAAGAATGCAATAAGAAATGATGGTGGGGCAGCTAGGTAGTTCAATGGATAGAGCCAGGCCTGGAGATGGGAGGTCCTGAGTTAAAATCTGGTTTCAGATACTTCCTACCTGTCCCTGAGCAAGTCACTTTAACCGCCTCTGCCTAGTCCTTATCACTCCTTCTGCCTTGAAACCTATACTTAGTATTAGTTCTAAGAAAGAAGGTGCTATTAAAAAGAAATGATATGATGAATACAGAGAAACATAGAATGATTTACATGAACTGATAGAGTAAAGTAAGTAAAGTCAAGAAAACACAATTATAACAATTTAAATAGAACAACCACACACCAAAAAATAAGTTAATATAAAAAATTATAAAGATTTGAATGACTTAAATATGAGAGAACATCCTCAACTCATCCCTTCATAGAGGTGGGAAGTCCACAGGTGTTATTGCACATGTTTTTAGAATTTTTCAACATGTTGACCAATTGTGCTGATTTTTTCCTCTTTTTTGTTTTAATTGTTATTTCAGATAGCTAGGAAGAGACTCTGGGAAAAACTATGATGTAAAAAAAGACAACAAAAACATTTTAAAAAATAAGTAAAAGACTCATGACTCAAAGGCATAATCATTGCTCATAGTTGGACTGTGTCACTGTACTACAAATGATCATACTATACAGGCTAACAGATTAAGTTATATATTCAACTACCAGCATTCTTCAGTTAGGAAAAAAAATCATTCCTTTAATATCCAGAAAAATAATAGGGACTGGAGGAAGTTGGAAAATGTTTCCAGACTTCCAATTATATAAGGAAGCAGTAAACTACTTGATATGTTTTAAAAACCTCAAAAATAGTTTGGACAAAAAACCTAAACAAGGAAGAATCAATCCAACTCAATCTAGTCTTCAACAAACCCAGGAACATTATTTGAGGAATAACTCCTTAATTAACAAGTATTGTTCAAAACTAAAAAGCAATGTAACAAAAGTTATGTTTAAGTAATACCTTATATCACAACTAAAAATATAGTACATGAACATTGAAAAGTTGTAAAATGAAATATTTAAGACAGAAAAAAGCAGGAGATAAAAAGAACAGGATCCTTTCTTAGCTATGCCTGTGGGAAGGGTTCTTAGCTAGGCAACTATTAAGGTAGAGAGATATTTGAGTATATGAAATTGAAAAAACCTTCTGTACCAATAAAGACAAAGCAACTAGGATGAGAGAGGAATAAGTAATCTTTTTAATCATGTGTTTGATATCCAAGAAATGTAGGGATGCAAAAAAAAAAAAATAAAACCCAAGAGCCATTCCACAAAGAATGCTAGATCAAAGAATGATTTTTAAAAAAGTAGGCTGATCAAGTTTTTCCTTGCCCCTGAGAAATGTCTAAACACATTGGTATGGACAGTGCACAGAAAGGGGAGGAAAAAAATCAGTAGAGATGAAGTAAAAGACACAAACCTAGCTAGCCATAGTGGTTTAGTGGGGTCATCAGGACTGATGGATACACAATCTCCTACTTGGTATTTTTCATTATTAATGTACACCATCTGATAGTAATTTCTTTCTTCTTCCTGTAAAACAATATCACAAGATGCACAATTTTGTATTAATTCAGTAGAAAGTTTTGAGAACTCTGCTTATCATCTCATGAGCTAGATGATCCTTCCCCATCTTCTACACAAATTGTAAACTTATAGCCAACCTTTCCAGTTTAAAAGACTCATAATGGAAATTGTCAGATGCCAAAAAGCTACAACAAAGGCACATTTCTTGAAGTGAATTAGGTTGATGTTTAAGAAAAGGCAAGTCCTTTGCCTCCTCAATTGCATATATCATATGGGAAAAAGCCTTGTTCTCTCCACCAAAAAAAAAAAAGCATAATTTTTCAGGTAACCTTTATTAAACAATCGTATCCAAAGGATAACAGGTATTAGGCCAAGTGCCTTAATGATGCAAACAATCCAAGTGTCAGCTATGATGCAGATGATCCAAAAGTTAAGGAAAGGAAGAGTTGTCTTAGGAAATTGGAAAACAAAACCTTTGTTTTAAAAATCTAATTTGGCTACTCAGACAAACATCATTAAAGCCATCTATTTCTATTTTTGCAGTTATTCATTTTGTCTGAAACGGAAGAAACTCGATTTGTAAAAAGGTGTAAGTAATAAATTGAGCCCTTGCTGCAAACCACTTTCCCTATCATTTATATGTGTCAATAGAAGGTTTGCAAAGAATTTTCCTTACAACACTCCTGTGAGGTAGATAGTGCAAGGATCACCCCCCTTTTTGTTAGTCCAGGTATACTGGCAAGTCAAGTGACAGCATTTTGAAAGAGGATGGATGGGCCATTGGCCAGCACTGTTTGAACGGCAGAGGAGCTATGAAGATACTACTTAGCAATTATACTTCCTTAGGGGGAAAGGAATGGGTTAAATTTAGTGTGACCTTTTTATCCACTAGCCACCACTATGTGCTTGTTAGAATGGTAACTTTTTTCCTATGATACAAAATAATTTTCTAAATACTACCTTGATCGGAGATCCAACCCAGGTGATCTTAGTCCTGTTTCGTTTCTTTTTCTTCTTTTCAAGGATTTTCTTAGGTGATACTGATTCAGAAATATCCTCATCAAACTCTTCATCCTCTTGTGCTTCCTTCACAGCTAAATTTGGGCACCTAGAAGGTTATTAATATGCAGGTTTGGTTTTGAGAGGGATCTCTGGAAATTGTGACACCTTATCAATACACTGACTAGTTCTTTTTTTTTGAAGTCTTTATACAAATAAGACACAACCTGGCTAAACAACTGGGCAGCTGATCTCAAAGCTAGAAGCACCTGGATTTAAATCTTGCCTCTCTCACCAAAAATCATGACGGTGGGCAAGTCGTTCTCAGTTCCCTAGACAATTCTGTAAGATTATTTACTGAGAAAGTAACAACCTGCACTGTTAGTGTCTAATACCAATAACATCACAGGTTTAGTACACTTTTTTTAAAAGCAAAGTTTTAGTGGAGAAACTCATACTGATCTCATTCCCAATGCCTCCTTGGGATGTGTATAGCCGGGGTTCCAGGGTCTTAAAACTTCTTCCAGCAGAGTAAGGAAAAGCACTAGCAAGTCCTACCACAATGGACCTCCTTCAATCAGAGGCCCAAAGATAGGCTGCAAATTGGTTGTCTAAAGCCAGCTAGTTAAGTTGAGTGGATCACCACCACCATGTTTGTCCATAGGATTAAGTCTTTTTCCAGACAGCAGTTCTTGAAGACTGTAGAACCATAGCTTTAGAACAGGAAGGGACATTATTAAAAGGTCATATAATCCAACCCCCCCCCATTTTATGAAAAAGGAAATTGAAGCCCAGAAAGGTTAAGAAATGTGTTCACAGGTCACGGAGTAAATGCTTTGGACAGTCCTTGAACCCAGGTCTGCCTAAATCAGAGTCTAATATTACATTTTTTACATTCTCCTATTTGCTAAGGCATAGAAGGGTTACTAGCTGAATTGGTGAAAGGAATATCGGTGGAAATTATCTTTCAAGTCTAAGAGGAGAGATCTAGAAGTTATCATGCCAATAGAATGGAGAAGAAGTCTTTGAAAAGGTAGGGGCTCTAACACAGGACTTGCCTCAAATCTGTGCTTTCTAATAGGACCTACTTCTATAAAAATATAAGGAGAACACAATGTAGGTCTGGATTGTTAGATTAGACTGTTAGAAACTTACCTCCTCTGTAGACAAGCCTGCTTGGAGCGCCCACTGCCCCCAAATTTAACCATATCTTTACAGGCTTTACATGCTCCACACTCAGGCTGTTGGCAAACCTAGAAGTGGCAAAAGTATCGCATTCAATGGCCAACCCTAATTAAATCTCTATTAGAAATTTAAAATCCCCAGAAACTTGAAGCTAAGTATCATAGGTGCCATGCAATATATTTCTTTTATCTCTGTGTAAACACTATATCCTTTCTTGGTCTAGAGTGGCAACATCAACTTGGGGAATCGTATTCTGAGGCTCATTCTCTAAAGGAATGGATTGGTCTTGTTCCCCACAGCAGAAGGTATTCACTTTTTTGTGTCTGGAACTTTGTCAGTCTAAATAAAGTCCATAGACCTCTTCTCAGAAAAATGACTGGAGTATATAGAATTTTTGAAGAAAACCAATTATATTAAAATAAAGATGTAATTTCCCCCCTATCCACATTCTCCTGAAATCTGCAGACTCTTTTCAAACTATGATTCTATGTAACTAAGTCTCTCATTTCTTCAAGGAAAGAAAGACCCATGAAGAATGGCCATTGAATACAAAGTTATGAACCTCAGATTAAGAACTTTGCTCTAAATCACTGTTAGGTCTGTTTCCCAAGGGATCAGGGAAAAAGGAAAGGAACCCATATGTTCTAATATATCCATTCTTATAAGTGGCAAAGAACTGGAAATTGAGGAGATGCCCATCAATTGGGGAATGGCTGAACAAGTTGTGATATATGTTTGGGATGGAATACTATTGTGCTATAAGAAATGATAAGCAGGTTAATTTTAATAAAATATGGAAATACCTACATGAAATTATGAAAAGTGAAATGAGTAGAACCAAAAGATTATATACAGCAACAGAAATACTAGGAAGAATAACTTGTAAATGTGCATCTCCAGAAAAAGAACCAATAAACAGACACATACAAGACATAGTTTTATATAAACATTTTTTAGTCCATTGATACCTTCTCTAGTATAGGGAGCAGAGGGAGATACCGGGGAATGTTAATGTAACCAATAAGCAAATTAATTTTTTAAAAAGAATTCTGCTCTAGACCATATTATACAATCTGTTTTTTCTTACAGTTTACAGTTGGCATGATATTGTTACTCAAGATTCAAAGGATTAATAGATAAAGCCACTTACCTACCAGCATCTGGCCCATTATGTGGGCACTAGGATGCCCAAACTCTTCTGCCTTGGAACCAATATTCAAGTATTGGTTCTAAGATAGAATATAAGGGTTTAAAAAAAAGATATGATTCATGAAAAAGGAAGAAGTAGCAATCAATACAGTGCAAAACAAGCAGAACTCGGAACATATAACACATAATGTAAACAAATGTTAAGGCAGCCAACCTTTTAGGAGTTGGATTGACCAAATTCTGGATCCCTTAGAAAAGATGAGGAAGGAGATTCCACAGGTAGAATGTCATACTTTCTAATGCAGTTTACTAAAGCTAAATGATTGACCATAACCAGTCATAATGGAGAATTTGACGGGTGACAGTTAAAAAAAACAAGTAGATGTAAAATCCCAGAAATGTTTGAGACAGAAGGATTCTCTCTGAATCAAGTCAAATGTGTATTACCTCACAGACACCACAGCGCCGACGCCTCATGGCGCTCTCCTTATCTTCTTTTCCTTGCCTATCAATTTCCTCTGGGAAGAGCGAATCAAAGATCTGGTAGACGAGCTTGGTAGTGGTGGCTTTAGTTGGTGCTTTAGCCTTCACTTTTTTGGTATGTTTCATGGCTTGTCGCCGTGCAGCTCGTCTTGAAAGAGATACAGAAGTCTTGTTAGCACGATCAGAAGTATGTTTTGGTCCATAGATAACTTAAAGAGTCAACATGCTAACAATATTCAAAGATCAAAATAGAACACAATGAGGAAGAGGTGGAAGAAAGAGGTTCTATGCTTTTGGATAGTTAGGTTTCTTCTTCAATGAAAAGACATAAGAAATTTCATCTCATCCCAGTCTTAATCCAGCCAGAAAGATGACCTCCTACCAAATCCTATCCAGAAAAAGTTATGGAAGAAATTAGGTTTCTTCCAATATGCCAAGAATAAGGAAGTGAAAACAAAAACTTCTATCTTCCCCCAGAACAAGGGTTCTCAATCTTTTTTGTATCATGGACCCTTTTGTCAGTCTGATAAAACCCATAGACCCCTGATCAAAATAAGGATTTTTCCTCCTAAAATTTCACAATTGAAGGAAATGCTAAATTTAAATTAAAGGTTAGTGAAAATCAAGATGTAAAAATTTTCCCCATTCCAGTTCAGATTTCCCTGAAATCTATCCACATATCACTTAGGGGGTCCCAATTAAAGCTCATTTGATCAGATTTATTCCCATGCTGAGAGCTACCCTACTATCAAAGCAGCTTCTGCAAAGTGAACTTTACTACATGTACCTCCTAGTGATTGATAATGATCCTCAAGAATAAATAACAGTTCCTTCTCAGAAAGGTAAGGGTCTATCAAGGATAGACTACTGTCTATATGGTCAGAGCCACTGCATTTATTTTTGTGAAAATGGCATGAAGTTCATCTGTGTTGGGGGGTAGGAGAGTATTTCTAGAAGAAGTAACTAATGCCCTTTTTTCCTCATTACACAACAACATTTATGTAAATAATATCCATTCTTGGCAAAGGTGACAAAAATGGTAAATGACAGATGCTGGAGTACTTGTAGGGAAAATAGTTACAGTATACTGATACATTGTTGATGGATCTGTGAACTGGTCCGGCTATTTGGAAAGCAATTTGGAACTATCCTCAGAAGCTATTAAACTGGATACACTCTTTGACCTGATGATACCACTGGGCATACCCAAGGAGATTAAAGAGGAAAAAAGTCATGTTAAAAAAAACTTATGATAATTCTTTATTGGTGGCAAAGAATTGGAAACAGAAAATGCCTATCACCTGGGGAATGATATGTATGTGATGAAATATTGTGTTATAAGAAGTTATAAAGGAAATGGTTTTCAGAAAAACTTACAAGACAGATTTGTATGAGCCAGTGCCAAGTAGAGCAAACAGAATCAGGAGAACAATTTCTGTACGATAATACTATAAAGACAATTTTGAAAGAGACTTAAAAATTCTTATCAATTCACTAGAACCAATCCAAGATGAAACACTCTCCACTGCACTGCCTGAGGGAAAAGTATTGGATTCAGAGTGTACGTCGAAGTATGTACACGTATACACACACGTACAGAGTCATGGCTAATTTGGAATTCATTCTGCTTGATTTTACATGTTTTAACAGGTTTTGTTTTTCCTTTATTCCTTAATGGGTAGGAGAGGGGAAATAGAAAGAATTCAAAACTAAAAATAAAATTGAATTTAAGAAATAATTAAGTTAAAAATCAAATGATAAGGGGGCAGCTGGGTAGCTCAGTGGAATGAGAGTCAGGCCTAGGTTCAAATCTGACCTCAGACACTTCCCAGCTGTGTGACCCTGGGCAAGTCACTTGACCCCCATTGCCTACCCTTACCACTCTTCTGCCTTGGAGCCAATACACAGTATTGACTCCAAGACGGAAGGTAAGGGTTTAAAAAAAAAATCAAATGATAGGACAGCTAGGAGGCTCAGTAAACAGAGAGCTGGTTCTAGAGATGGGAGGTCCTGGGTTAAAATCTGTTCAAGACACTTCCTGGTTGTGTGATCCTAGGCAAGTCTCTTAATCCCCATTGCCTGGCTCTTACTGCTCTTCTGCCATGGAACCAAAACAGAGTATTGACTCTAAGGCAGAGGAAGGTTTTAAAAAACAAGCAAACCAACCAAACGATAGCTATTCCAAGAGGTTCCATGTTTACCTTTGTCCCAGGGTAACACCAGCTAAGCTGATCACATCTCTCATGCAGGGGGCAATGATAATAGACTCCTCATAAGTGTCTCGGGCTTCATCATAACTTTGCACTTGATCAACTATAAACTGGGAATGACGAAGGAGGGAATCTTCTGTGAACCGCTTAAAATTCAGGCCAGAAGGAGGAATTCTTGACTAAAAAAAAAAAAAAAAAGAAAGAAAAAGAACAAAAAAAAAAAATGAAGGGTGGAGAGAAGAGACAAGAGTCAAAAATGAACCATGGGGGCAGCTAGGTGTCTCATCTCCAGACTGGGAGATGAGAAGTCCTGGGTTCAAATGTGACCTTAGAGACTTCCTAGCTGTGTGATCCTGGGTAAGTCACAACCCTAATTACCAAGCCCTTATTGGTCTTCTGCCTTACACTTAATATCAATTCTAAGACAGAAAGTAAGGATTTTTAAAAAAAATAAACTATCTTCCTTTGTCATTAAAGGAATCATACTGTATTTCATTTTTAGCTGGAGGGAAAAAACCCATGCCAAGCCCCAAAGGCATTACCTTGGGACCACACTGAACTTCTGTTTTGATTTTCAAATAAGAAAAACTTTAACATCTGAGTTCAAACTGTCCTTCAACTTTTTTTTTTAGGTCCTTACCCTTTTGTCTTAGAATCAATACTATGTATTGGTTCCAAGGCAGAATTGGAGTAAGGGCTAATGGGGGTTGAGTGACTTATCCAGGGTCACACAGCTAGGAAGCATCTGAGGCCAGATTCATAGCCAAGATCTCCCATGCCTGGCTCTCCATCTACTGAGCCACCCAGATGCCCCTAAGTATCCTACTTTCTAAAAGAGTTGAGTTGCCATAGTAGAGTGTAAAGGACTTAGAATACTCACTTCTATTTGATGGATGAGGTCTTCATAAGTGGCATCAGTATTTGTCTGTAAAAATTCCACAACGGTCTTACTCAGGTACATCTTCTCATGCATCAGCGCAAAAATGGGAGCATATTCCTCACTAGGTTCTACCAGAATATAGTCAGCAAAAGCTGGAAGAGTAGAATTTGGGGGGAGAGAGTGAGAAATGATATCAAACACGGTATTAGAATTCAGATCAAATTGGTCGCAGAGGGCCTTGACAACACCTTTGTAGTTGGAAGGTGATAGAACACAGATCCAAATTAGATAAGCTATCCAATATGGTGGTGGTGTTTGTTGGCTTGGTTTAACTATTTTGGCTAAAAAGAGTTCTAACTAGGGAGATAGAGGGGATTTATTGGGAGTAGATACTGACATAAACATGAAGAGGATATTTTGGTGGATAATGTCTAAAAGGTTGAGTTTTTTGGTTCTCCTTATCTCACCCAGGATGGAAGTACAATAGCCTCTCCAGGGCCCAATCCCAATACTAATCAGCATGGAAGCTTTAACCTATTCTATTTTTCTAAAAATGACATTAGGCCTAGAGTCAGAAAAGATTCCTCTTCCCAGAATTCAAATCCAGCCCCAGATACTTACTAGCTGTGTGACCCTGCGAAAGTCATTAAACCCTGTTTGCCTCAGTTTCCTCATCTGTAAAATGAGCTAGAGAAGAAGATGGCAAACCATCCTCTAATTTATTTGCCCAAAAAATGTCAAATGAGATCATAAAGAATCAGACACAACTGAATAACAATTTTTCTAAAATGAGCAAGTTTATGCTTCTTTAGGAAATATAATGGCCTTCTAATCTTGGGAGAATCAACATATTTGTACCAGCTTTAATATAGACATCCAGTCAACTTGAGCCTTGTGACTCAGAATTCCTAAACTTAGGAGATCCACTAGCCTCAGTCCCCCAAGGGAGACTATAGCAGAGACTACAGATGTACATAATCACTCTTGGCTCTAAAATGTTTTTAAGTTTGATTTTTTTAAATCCACAAAGGGGTTTGTGGGGAAGGAGTTAATGAGGATAGCTCCAGGGTTGTCCTTTAAGCAAATGAGAGTAAATATTGAAATGGCAGAATTTTAAAAACTCAGAATCAATCTTTGAACCTTTGTGATGTCTATTGTCATGTAATTGGGCAAAATAGCTCCTAATAGCTTTAATTTCTTCTTCCTTAGAGATGAAATCACCCTTTTCATTTTTGATACTTGTAATTTGATTTTTTTAAATCAAATTACCCAAAACTCTGTTTTATTTGTTTTTTCATAGAACCAGCTCCTAGTCTTATTTATTAGTTCAATGATTCTCTTACTTTCAATTTTATTAATTTCTCCTTTAATTTTTAGTATTTCCAATTTAGTCTTTAAATGAAGATTTTTAATTTGTTCTTTTTCTAGTTTAGTTCCATTCAAGATATTAATAAAATAGAGAAAAAGCAGATCAATATAAGTGTTCGGAGATATAAATTCCCCCCCCCCAACTATTGCTTTGACTGGATCCAATAATTTTTATATGTTGTCTCCTCATTGTCATTCTCTTCAATGAAATCAGTGATTGTTTCTATGATTTGTTCTTTTGATTTACCCATTTTGAAGAATTAGATTTAGTTTCCAATTATTTTTAATTTGCTTCTCCATGAGCCCTTATTGATTATAATTTTTATCACATTATGATCAGAACATTGCATTTATAATTTCTGCTTTTCTGCATTTGATTGTGAAGTTTTTATGCCCATGGTCAATTTTTTGAACTTAAATGATGTCTAAAGAAATGCTCAACAACCTGCTAGGCTTCAAGGACACTCCTGAGGGACTTATGGGAAAGGATACTAACCACATTGAGAGAAAGAACTATGGGAGTAGAAAAGCAAAAGGAGAACATATGACATCACTTATCACATGTATATATGGGTGTGCGCTTTGGGGTTTAGCTTTAAAAAATTGCTCTATAGCAAAAATGAATAATATGGAAATAGATATCAAGTGATAACATTTGTACAACCCAGTGGAATTGCTTGTCGGCTCTGGGAGGGGAGAGGGAAGAAGAAAGGGAAAGAGCATGAAATCATGTAAATGAAAATATAAAAGAAAATGAATCAAGTCTTTCAAGATACCTGTTGTGAAGCCAATGAAAGCTTTATCTCCCCCTTCATAACCAGTAATCCACCATCCCTGTATATGACCAAGCTTTTTAGCTCTAATACCACCTAAAGAAAAAAACAAAATGCATACTTAACTCATTTTTTTCTTTTAATAAAGAAAATATTTTAAGCCTTGACTAATATGAGCCATAAGCGAAATGGTCTATTTTTGAGTGGTAGTAAGAGCTGCTACTGAAATCCAACTGTGATTTTTCACTCTGGCACTACAGTAACTCTAAAACAGTTGATGCCTAGATCAGAAGAAGCCCAACCAAGCTGGAACAATTTCTGGCATAGGCACAATATAGCATGCCAAAGGCCAGAGTTTGGAAGGTTTGTCACTAAAGGATTGGGAGGGAGTGGAATACAAATGATTCCTGAGAATAATATAAGGCATATAGTGGCTATGGGTCAGAAATCATTAGAAGAGTGGTCAGTCTGCTGTGATTTCATAAAACCAATAGCCACCAAGAAAAAAAAAAGTCAAATCTCAGACTTAAAGTCAAAGGTATTTTTTTGGTAAGCAAGTCAATAAAGCACAAAATCTCCACATTAATTTTAAACTACAGTTCTAAGCATTTTAAACTACAGTTAAGGAATCTACATAAAAAGGCGCATGCCTAAAGTATACAATATTATCATAAGACTATTACTCATAATGGTGAAGACTAAGCAGTTCCATATATTTGAGTATATGAGGTTTTCCCAAAAAATTTAGTATAACTAAATATAATGGCTCAGTGGATTAAGGAGCCAGGCCCAGAGACCAGGTTTAAATATGGCCTCAGCTGTGTGACTCTAGGAGAGAGAAGGGAGTTTTATAGTTCCTCTTGAGGCAAGAGCAAAAAAACTGAAGTTTTCCATGCAATGATTAGCGTATTACATAGGAATATAAGTAGTACAACAAATGACAAACAATGGGAAAATAAATAATGAAGTTATAAAGAATCAGTTTTGTTATTATATATCCATTGGCTAGATACCAACACCAGCAGAAACCAAATCCAAATAGACATCAATTGACCCCAAAAGAACACAGAAGTAAATGCAACATTTGTTATTAATAGTCCAGAATTACTATAGTAAACAATTGTGCTTCATTCAGAGTTTATGGCTTTGCCTGATTTGGGGAGTTGGTTTATACTTCATGCTTGCATTTATTGAATAGTTTAATGAATAGGAAATGTTCATCCTTACCCTCTGGGCCTGGGTTTTCATCGTAGATTGGTTTCACTACTCCACTGAAGTAGAGTTCAACATTCTTCTCAACCAGGCCTGTATCAAATGGGCACAGATGGCCCATCGAGTCATAAACACTAGCAAGTGGATAAAAAAAAGAGAGAAAGTCCCCATGATTTTAATAAATGTCTTACAAATTTAAGTCAGATATTATTTTCCCTTAATCTTTAAGATGGCCTTATCGAATCTTGAGCTCAGAAACCCATTTGGTTAATACTTAGATCTCTTTATCCTATTATGCACAAATATCCTTCAACCATGGGCTTCAACAAAAGCATAACTGATTCTTTCCATCTCATAAGGTTGTTGAGGTTCCAATGAAAAGCACCCTATTCCCATGAAATGCTATCTATGGAAAAAGCAAATCATTCTCTCTTACTAGATTATAAAGTTCCGGAAAGTAGGAATTGTCTGTTTTCTTACTCCTTATAGGACCTGGCTTGATATTTTGCCTAATATTTCTCTATATTATGTTTTTGATGAAGAATTCCTAGCTTTGACAAAGAGAAAGCAACCTCCAGCCTTTAGAGATGGATTTGGCTCTCAGTTCCATATCTCTTAGACTTCCTAGGCAGAAACCAAAGATGATACTCTCTTCCACAGCAATTTTTACCAGAGAGAATTGAATATGATGACATTATCCTTTAAAAATCTACAATATAGGGGGCAACTAGATGGCTCAGTGGATAGAGAGCCAGACCCAGAGATGGGAGGTCCTGGGTTCAAATTTGACCTCATATTTCCTAGCTGGGGAACTCTGGGCAAGTCACTTAACCCCCATTGCCCAGTCTTTACCACTCTTCTGGCTTGGAACCAATACTTAGAATTGATTCTAAGATAGTAGGTAAGGGTTTTTAAAAATCTATAGTGATAGAATATTTTTGTGCTATAAGGAATGAGGAACAAGATGATTTCAAAAAGAAATGGAAAGATCTACATGAACTGATGCAAAGTGAAATAAGCAGAACCAGGAGATTATACACAGTAACAGCAATATTGTGGAACAATGAAATGTGACAGACTTTGCTACTAACAGCAATGCAATGATTCAGGACGATTCTGAGGGACTTATGAAAAAAAGTTATCTACCTCCAGAGAAAGAATGGAGTATAAGTGCAGATGAAAACATACAATTTATCATTTGTTTATTTGGGTTTAGGATTTGGGGTTTGGTTTTATAAGATTATTTGCTTTGCTTACAAAAATGAATATAGAAGTATGTTTTCCTGGATAACCCAGATTGAATTGATTGCCAACTCTAGGAGAGGGGAGCGAAGGGAGAAAGGGAGACAACATGAATCATAACTTTGGAAAACTTATGTGGAAATTTGTTATTAAAATAAAATAAAGAAAAAAATTTAAATATATTATAAGGGTAATAGGTAGTACTCAACCGAAATCTTTTGGGGGAAACGTCTCTTTTCTCATTTTTGAGTTATTTTATAGTTCATGCTTGCATTTGTTGAATATTTTAAATGAACATGAATTTACATGAATAGGCAGTTGGAGAAAAGAACCCAACTTTCAGCTTGGAGCCCTAAATGTACCACCACCTCCTTTCTTCCCAGAGTTAAATAACCTTTAGTAAGAAAGGAAAAGAAGAGCCCCCTTTATGTTCAGCTAGTTGTTTGCAGGTGTCTTGAATGTGCAGAACTGGTCAACCCAAGCATCAAAGAACCAACTACCTCCCCTTCTGCCCCCGACTCCCATGTTACCTGAAGCATGTTATTTTATGCTGCGGAGAATAGTCGTAGCTCTCAAAACCTTTTTCGTTGGCTTCAAAAATGCACAGCAGTTTGTCAGCCAACATTTCTGGCTCTTCCATCTGAGAGATATTTCAGAGTTAGAAAGAGGAAGGGATGAAAGGGAAGATCAAAGTGGATGTCCCTCCCTGCAAAACTCCTAACCAAACTTACAGCATCATTCGGATCTCCTAGGAAATGTTTTAGATCAGGATCATCCAGAAACTGCTGGCACTGCGGACATTTAGATGAAGGAACCTGCTGAGAAAGATCAACCAGCTTTTAGAAAATCATGTCACCATTCTCCCACTCCAAGAACTGGAAACTGGTGCCCAAGTTCAATTAAGCCATCCTGATGTAGCTAAAGTTACTCCCAGACAGTTGTGTGCAGGGAGTAGGCTAACCTCACATTTAAAGTATATGAAAGGGAACATGATTAACAATGCCATAGTAGATCTTTTCACAAAGAAAAAGAAACACTCTCCAAGCTAGCCAAGGTAGGCTGTGTTCCAATCTCTCCCCACCCTCTTATAATAAAGTGTTTGGGATTTTTTTGCAATGGAACCAATTCAGAAAAAGGAGAAAAAATAATTTCTTAACACTGACCACTTAAGCCTCCTTTTTAAAGGGTGTGCGTGTAAGGAGAGGGGTAGAGGGAACATAAGTTAAGGCTTGGAGGAGCTGTCTGGACCAAACGTCTTATGTTCTATAGAGATTACTAGCTCAAGGCACCCAAATCCTTATAGGATGGATACAGTTAGAGGTTACCCCTACTTGCTACCAGTGCAGATATTTACAGTGAGAGGAGAGAATATCTAACATTTATGTAGGCTTTACGTTTTCAAAGTCCTTTACATGGATTATCTTATTTGAAGCCTATAACGACCCTGTGAAGTAGGTGCCATTATCCCTATTTCACATTTGAAGAAACTGAGGTACAAAGAGTTAAGTTACTTACCCAGGGTCACATAGCTCACAGGTATCTGAGACAGGTTCCACGACACCATCTAGCTGCCTCATTCATATTGACACCCTTTTCCCCATTCCCCTTAATGGTCTTGAGAACTGATTCCCAAACCATGTACCCTGTGTTCCTTTATTGCTGTCTTCTATGTGGTTTAAGGGCTGGGAACAGGAAGACTAGAGAGAATGAGGGATGGAGAAGCATCATCTCAGAATGTCTACCCCAGGGAGCCCCATTCTTCACTGGACCAAAAAAAAATTTCTTCCTACTCCCTGGACAGGAAAGCCCCTTATACCTACCATTCCTCCTCAAAAATAGCATGAACCTCCCTCTAGTATAGACACATACTTGGGTGGCAAGACAACTTCAGCTTTTTTTGTTCCAGGTTCTGCTTCCTAATGTAAAATTCTGACATTCTTCCTTTACTTTCCCATAAAGTTATTTGGAAAGGTGGGATTAAGAAGGAATTATAGAACTAGGCTAGATACTAATCCAATCTCATTTTCTAGGGAGAGAGAAACTACTCCACCACCAGATGTTAAGTGACTTGCCCAAGGTCACATGGATAGAAAAATAGATGCATTTGAGAAGCCAAAGGTTAGACTCTGAGTTTTAACATAATAGTGACCATTTATAAAGTGTTTTAAGGTTTGAGACACTTAAAAGACCTTATTTTACTTGATATTTACTATTTTGGAAAGTAGATGCTATTATTATTCCCATTTCATAGATAGAAAAATGGAAATCTAGTCCTTCTAAATTCATTGTCATCCATCCTGAGGAACTTATGAGAAAGAACGCTATCCACATTGAAAGAAAGAACTGTGGGAGTAGAAACGCAGAAGGAAAACATATGATTTAACACTTGTTTATATGGGTATAGGATTTAGGGTTTTGGTTTTTTAAAGATTGCTCTATTACAAAAATGAATAATATGGAAATAGGTATTGAGTGATAATACAAGTATAATCCAGTGGAATTGCTTGTCGGCTCCAGGAGGGGGGAGGAAAAAAGGGAGGGAGATAACATGAATCACGTAACCATGGGAAAATACTTAAAAATAATTTTAAAAGTCAAATAAATCTGCCTTTATCAAATGTAAAAAAAAATTTCATTGTCATCCAAGCAAGAAATATCCTTACCTCTTCAGTTTTAGTCGAGGTATGTTCTTTTGAAGGAACTCTGGGAAGAAAAAACTCAAGATCAGTGCTGAAGATAATAGTTTGTCTGAAGAGCTACTTTAATTGGTCAAGTCTTTAAAAAAAACCAACCATCTTATTTTCTCTTAGAATCAATACTAAGTATTGCTTCTAAAGCAAAAGAACACTAAGGGCTAGGCAACGGGGGTTAAGTGAATTGCCCAGGATGATATAGCTTTTACATGTGAGGTTGAATTTGAACCCAGAACCTCCCATTTCCAGGCCTGGCCTTCTATCCTCTGAGCCACCTAGCTGCTCTGAATGGGCAAGCCTTTTCCAGGGTTAGTCTACTGTCTTAGTGACTTGCAAATCTACTTCTATGCTTTAGAGTCAGACAATTAAGGAGTCTTTATTAAATGCTTTACTATGTGCCACTTCCCTGTGCATTTTAAGAAATTTGAAGTCAGAAGGGTTTTGATGTTTTTAGGAGAAGCCACCCAACAAGTCTGGAGAAAATTAAAAGTCCCATTTTGGAGCATTATCCTTGCATAATAGATGGTACCCTGGTTCTCAAAGATCTCAAATTAACTCTGGAGTCAAGCTCTATGCAAAGTAGCCAAGCACAAACTCTGGCAGGTCTTGGAAAGGTTTTGAACCTGGGTCCAATGAGAGAAAAGCTGGTGGCTGGGTGAGGAACACAAATAGCTGTAGGGGTGTTCATTGATAAAGAGAATTCCTTAGGTCCATGGGCATTCTGGATCGTGGGAAATAGCTTTAGCTCTCAAAGAGTTATGACAATGAAATAATGAAGTTAAAATGATCACTGTGGGAAGAACCCTGATAATAGCCAGAATTTATATAGTACCGTAAGGTTTGCAAAGCACTTAACATATGTCCTTTGGCTGGGTCTTAATAGCCCTGTGAGGTAGGTGCCATTATTATCCCCATTTTACAGTTAAGGAAGCTGAGGTGCCCAGAATCACACAGCTAAATCACCAAGGGTAGGATTCAAACCCAGTTCTTCCTGGCTACAAGCCTAGCTCCCTATTTGCCATGCCACTTAGCTGCCAATAAGTCTGACCAAAGGAAGGGAGAAGCCCAGAATTTGCCACAACTTCACTAATATTCCAAATGGTCAGCTCCCGACTGGGTCTGAAATCCTCTGACTTTGTTTCTGAGTAGGGCAGTTTTAACATGCTCAAAGTTATAAGAGAGCCAAGAATATGTTCACGGTTCTTACCTTCTTTTGACTTGAGCTTTCAATTTCTTTTCACTTCGTTGCTGGAAGAAATGAAATAAATATTTGCTAAATATCAATTATGTTCCGGATACTGTGCTAGGTCTGAACTCCAGGTCCAGCACTTACTCTAACCATCGTGCCACCTGGCTGCCTCAGAGTTAGGGAATCAAGTGAAAGCTGTTAAAGGTGGGAGAATTAAGTTTGTTTTCAAGAGAGAATGTTTGGTTCTAGGTACCACATGTACCTAGAACTTAAGTCACTTATAATGTAGTTGGTGGGAAGAGGGCTGATGTCTCAGTTCCTCTTGCCCTAGCCCATGACCAAGTGGTAGACTGTCATACCAACTAGAAATACTATAAGAATTTATAGAAAAGGGGGAAAGCAAGTGGATTGCAACATAATAAAAATCTTTGTTAGAAGCAATCTCCAAATAAAGTCAATACCAATCAAGTGTGGAATGGCTAACCAAATTGTGGTATGTGAACATAATGGAATAATCCTGTGCTATGAGGAAAAAATGAACAGGGGGACAGCTAAGTGGCTCGATGGATTGAGTCAGGTCTAGAGACAGGAGGTCCTGGGTTCAAATATGGCGTCAGATACTTCCTAGCTGTGTGACCCTGGGCAAGTCACTCATCCCTCATTGCCTAGCCCTTACTACTCTTCTGCCTTGAAACCAATACAGTGTGTCGATTCTAATACAGAAGGTAAACGTTTAAAAAAAAAAGAATGTGATGAATATAGAAGCATGAAAAGTTCTCCAAGCACTGATGCAGAGTGAAATAGGTGAAGCCAAGAAAATATATACAATGACTATAACAACGTAAATGGGGAAAAAAGCAACCACACAAATCAAAAATGAATGCAACAGTGGGGGCAGCTGGGTAGCTCAGTGGATTGAGAGCCAGGCCTAGAGACGGGGTGTCCTAGGTTCGAATCCGGCCTCAGACACTTCCCAGCTGTGTGACCCTGGGCAAGTCACTTGACCCCCATTGCCTACCCTTACCAACCTTCCACCTATAAATCAATACACAGAAGTTAAGGGTTTAAAAATTAAAAAAAAAAAAAAATGAATGCAACAGCAAAGCGGGTAGCATAGTAGATAGGACGCCAGAGCTGCAGTTGGGAGGACCTGGTGTTATAATTATTGGCTTTGAATCTGGATTCAGATACTTCCTAGCTGGGTGATCCTGGGCAGGTGACTTAACCCATACTGCCTAGCCCTTGCCACTCTTCTGTCTCAAAATAATCCTAAGTCAAGATAAAGATTTTTAAAAGGTTGAATGTAATAACATTAAGCATAATTCAAATGAAGAAATATGAAATGTTTCTGACAATCCCTTTCTGGAGATGAGAAGTCCATATAATAATACCTGTTGGGGGGCTTTTTTAATATATGAATCAATTGCACTGATTTTTTCCTTCTGCTTTTTTTTTGTCCTAAACAAAATACTCTGTTATGTGGGATGGTTCTATGGGAAAGAGAGATACTAGGGAAAACCAAAGTGATATTAAAAAAATGAATAAAAAACATTGCCATTGCATTCATTTTTGATTTGTGTGGTTTTACATGTGTCATTGATCAAGACCTATGTCCATATTATTTTAAGCCTCAGTTTCTAAACTAAGGGATGATGTCATTTACCTAACAGAGCCAGAAGGAGAGTCAAATGAGATGATGTATAAAGAGCTATATTGGTATAAACAATTATTATTGGTAGAAATATTGCCTACTGTGATAGATGGCTCTGCCCTGGAATATTAGGAGTGCTATAGGTGAAAGTAGTTGGTTTAATGTCTGAGAAGTAGCTATAACAATACGTCCTCTAGGCACCCAGAAGGTAGCTCGCTGTGAGTTTGGGATCTAGGGTATGGTACCTACATCTTTCTTCCTAAAACCCAAACTCCTAAGTCCCTAGTGATGAGCATATCTTTAGTATTCTACCAATGCAAAATTGAGCTTAAAACAATTAAATTGACTAAAATGGGATAGTAGGAGGAGTAGCTACAAAACATTCTCCCCCATAAACCTAGGACAGACTCTCACAAATAAAGCATGGAAAGAATAGGCACAAATTGGCATATGATAGTAGGGAGAGAGACACATGTGGCAAAAGCATCTCCTGCCTCTACTATTTGAGGGTGCTGATATCTTCTTCTCCACAGAACTCCTCTACATTCCTTATCCACATAGCAGGGTAGCTGGCAATGTTGAATCACCAACTCAAAGACAAATAGGATGGCGCTCAAGTTTCACTTTCTCCCTTGATTCTTAGGACATAATGTACCTTGGATAATCTCTTATCTTTTAGCTGGTTTCCTTAACTATCTTTAATTGAAAAAGCGCAAGCCTTACACTCTTAGGCATTCTCCAGCTACATTTTCCCTTCCCCAAAGCACCAGGTGTTAAGAAAACCAGAAGATGTGACTGAGAAATAAAAGATGCTTGGACAGCAAGTGACTCACCTTAGAAGCGTCTTCCTCGGTTTGAGAAGTATCTTCAGAAGTCCACGTTGGTTTCCGTTTAGTGGATCTGTTGTCCAAAAGAAGTCTTTTTGAAAGGGGGCACTCTCCTCATGGCCACCACCGTAAAGACCATTCTTCTCTGCTACTAATTGCTGCTAGACACCTTTTCACCTAGCTACTTTTTCACACTGTTTCACTATTCACTATTTCACACAGAAGTAGATGAACTCAACCAACTCATGGAGGCATGGTGACATTTGCCTCTTCCCACCAACCAAGCCCCACTTTCCACTAAAAAAAAAAAATCAGAGCCCTCAAAGCTCTAGTCCCATGAAGCTCAGACATTAGCCAGTTCACATACTATGTTTAAATGTGATCTTTGCAAGTAGACAATCAACATGCCACGTAGCAGTAAAGGTGAAGGACCAAGTAAAAACCCTTAATAATAAAACAAAAAGGAAAGGGGGAGTGGAAACTGATACTAGTTGCTTCAAAAGCTGTCAAAATAACAAATTCTCTTAAGTTTTCAACCAACATTCTAACCAAAATATGATTTAAGTCAATGCCTAGATAAGGCAAAGCATTATTAATAAACCCACCTTGCAGGAGATTTCCATTGCTTACTAGCTTCCTTGGCAGCTAGACGTGAAGATCCTCCTGTTTAAAGAAGGCAACCCAAAGGTCATTGTTTTGTTGTTGGCCACGGGTGAGGGTGGAAGGTGGTTAGAGGCAGAAGATAAAGGACAGTAGCCTCGATGTCCAATGGAGAATCCAGTAGTTTTGTGGATTTGAGGACTTTGGACCAAACTCTTAAGAATTGGACTAGATGGCCTCTATTATCTCTTCCTGCTCTAAATCAACCTGTCAATCTAAATATATCAAATCATAACAAGTGAATAAAAAGGAGACATCTTTGTGGACTGGGAAGGAAGGTTGCTAGGAGGACTTTGGGGAAGAGAGAGGAAAGACAATTGGTATATTCTCTTTTTTTTAACCCTTACTTTGTCTTGGGAATAGTTCCAAGACAGAAGGACAACAGCGGAATTATGCGTCAGCTACAGGAAGGTGTGGGGATTTGGGAAAGAGGGAAAGAATGTGAAAAATGTAATTATGGGGAAATGTTCAAAATTAAAGAAAAATTAAAGAAAAAAGACAGAAGGGCAAGGGTTAGGCAATCAGGATTGAATGACTAGCCCAGAGTCACACAGCTAAGAAGTATCTAAGATCCTCGTGACTCCAGGACTAATGCTCCATCTATGGTTATCACTTAACTGCTCCCAATTGGTATATTCTTTAGGTAGGGCCTTTCTTTGCCCAGGTTAGTCCTTCTCCTATGAGCAGGACGATATGGTGCAAGGGTAAGACATTCTCCTGACCATCTTAGCCTCTCACAGTTTTCCAAGGCACTGCTACTCCCATGATAAGAGAAGAATGCCTGCATGCACTTTCTAATCCATTAAGACCTGTCCTCTTTCTAAAATGAACAGATTGGCTTATATCATTCTATACTTAAAATATGCTGAGTAACCACTGTTGGCATTCTTGCCATGTAAGAGTTTGAGGGGGCAATAAAGACTTGAGTACTAAATAGTAGAATTTATATATTCTAAAAGAACATTTAATCCCATTTTTACGTTTTGTATAGTCCTGTGAACCCTTCTCAAATAGGATTAACTTACTCGGTTCTAGGAACGTTGCACATCCTACCGGAGGGCAGGTTTTATGCCTAAAGGAGCCATACTCTCTGCAGGGCAACTAAGGCTTAGCCCTAGGGCATCAAGAGCACTCAAGGGCATCTCAGTAGCTTTGAAAGAAGCTTTTGGACCAAGTTGGCAAGATTTCTTACATGGGAAACTGTAAGTGCTTGACTTTTCTCCCCCCATCCTATCATTCCAATGAAGACATTTGCCCTGGGTGTTGTTCATGGTGCTTATCCCAAGTATAGGAAGACATGCTTTCACATGATACCTAGCAAAAGTTCTACCCCCCAGGAACCTGGGTCACAATAGTACCAAGTGATTTTTTATTTATACCAAGAATAAAGAGGGAAAATGAGTTCTTACTAGAATGAATACTGGAGATGGAACTATGACAATCTAGACAACACTGCCCAAGAGCCCATTGTCCCATTTGGGTGAAAGCTAAAAAGCTCTCTCCCGTTCCAAACAGATGTCACATAAATGGTCCTGTAGATCAGAAATGGCAATGTTTAAGTGGCATTACCTTTCATCTCACTTACTTCTAGTCTTTGTGACTTCTGGTAAAGGGTCCATTACAACATCTTGTCCCTTCTCGTCTTCGGAGCTCGAAGTGTAAGTCATTGTGGCACTCTTTTCTAAGCAGTCAGTTTCTGATGAAGACTAACTTTTCTCCAAGACCAATTCTTTATTTGATGGGAATTTTACTTGAACCGGCTCTCCTCTCCTGGGACAGGGTAGAGGACATTTAAAGAGTAGTTAGTACAGGAGAGCCTAGACATTTTCCCTACTATGGGAAAGCTATGATAAAGCCTAGGCATTTTACTTTGACATTAAAAGGAAGAGGGAGCTATATACTAAGCTGGACAATAAGGAAGACTTCAGTTTCTCCTGATCATTTCCTAACTGGCTACTTTCCTGGACTTCATGTCCAGAAACTCATCATTCAACAAGAAGAAATCAACTCAGAAACTCATACTTCCTCAGCACCTCTTGCCCTCCGGATGGATGCCTGCCTCCTTCCCTCTAACTGGAAAGAGGTTGGACATGAGAAAGCTCCTTCACTATTTTTTTTAAACCCTTAACTTCTGAGTATTGGCTCATAGGTGGAAGAGTGGTAAGGGTTCCTTCACTATTTAAGGAAGGAACCCAGGACAAGACAAGAAGACCAAAATACTCTCCTACTCTCCTACCTAGTAAATCAGTACTTTTTTTTTTAAGCCAAAGAGTGCCCAAGGTATATCTGCCAATCAGCACAAATGAAGCTTAGGTAGATGACCCTCAGCAGGATTATCTGACCAGGGAAGGCTGGCAAAGGGAACCTCCTTAATTTGGTTAAGAAGTTAATCCATTCAATATCAAGGAAGTGACATTGGACTAGTCGGTCCTTTATGAGCCATTTGGGGTATGTAGAGCTTCCAAAAACAATGGCAACTTATTGGCATTTAGGTCCCATGAGTAAAACAAATTAGGGGGAAAAAAAAGAGGAGCAGCAGCATTTCCCCCAATGCTTTTAAACTCCTAACACCTGCTGGCCAAATTATTCAAGAGCTGGGATACCTCACATGCTACAGAAATCACCTGAAAGGTTAGGATAGCATAACTGTTCTTGTCAGCACAGCTGGCCAACTCTCGGGGAGGGCAGAGGGCGGATAGAGTCGATAACTTACTGGTTGAGTAATGGTGGCATCGGAAACCAAGAACGAGAGACAATGACCTGAGCCAATTTTATCACTGTGCAACGTCAAAAGTCCCCGCTCTTGACAAATGGGTGAATTTAGTCTTTAACTATGTAAATCTCCCTGTTCTCCAGACTCAGTAGCAGTACAGTAATATTCGGTATATTCGGTATTCATTGTTAGATTTTCAAAATCCATCTGTTGTCCCTCATCTGTTTTGATTAACTAGGACAGGAAGTTTTTAACGAGCCAGGAACGATGGGAGGATGGAAGGACAAAGTTTTCTGTCTTAATTATGAAGCTCTCAAAAATGTACTGCCCCGCAAATAGCAGAAAAGATCCCTTCCCTTCCCTTAGGAGTACTTCAGAACAAACGAAGAAGATGCAGACATGCTACTGAAAAAAGTCACTCGACAGCCAAATGGCACCTCTAACCCAGCCTAGGCTTACTCTAGATAAGGTACACATCACAGCATCATCCTCTGCAATCTAAGCCTACCATCAGGTCATAAGTTGTTACATGCCCCTGAAATCATCAAGGAGCATGAGGAAGGGGAGGGGAGAGTGGGCTATCTACATTCAAAGGAAAGCAACTAGACCTCAATGGAAATATCAATAGCAACAATGTCATCCTATGCAGCCAGGAGAGAAGTGCCAGGCTCTAGCTCAGAATGGTCTTTATACTGAAGAAAAGTAAATCTCAGAAGTACCCAAGGATCAAAGGATAACCTCACTGAGTAGGTCATTCTTGAAATATGTACTGAATACTCCATTGAACACGAAGTGCTGGTCATCGGCATTGATGAGCTATTTGTATTAATGAGGCAACACTTAAATAATAATAAAGTCATCTCCAACCATCTCTAGCATTGTGTCTTTTTTTTATTTAAAACAATTGCTTTCTTATTTTAAACTTTTACCTTCTGTCTTAGAATCAATAATATTTTTTTATTTTTTTTTTAACCCTTAACTTCTGTGTATTGGATCCTTAGAAGAGTGGTAAGAAGGGCAATGGGGGTCAAGTGACTTGCCCAGGGTCACACAGCTGGGAAGTTTCTGAGGTCAGATTTGAACCTAGGACCTCCCGTCTCTAAGCCTGACTCTCAATCCACTGAGCTACCCAGCTGCCCCCGTTAGAATCAATACTAAAGATGAGTTCCGGGGCAGCTGGGTAGCTCAGTGGATTGAGAGTCAGGCTTAGAGACGGGAGGTCCTAGGTTCAAACCCGGCCTCAGCCACTTCCCAGCTGTGTGACCCTGGGCAAGTCACTAGACCCCCATTGCCCACCCTTGCCAATCTTCCACCTATGAGACAATACACCAAAGTACAAGGGTTAAAAATAAAAAATTAAAATTAAAATAAAATAAAGATGAGTTCCAAGGCAAAAGAACAAACATTCCATCTTAAAAAAAAACAAAACATCAAACATAAGAGTGGAGGCCATACAAAACTTTCCTCTCAAAGTCATCAGCCCTACAGAATTTATTTAAAGAAAGGAGGTCACTAAGACTGGCTCTATTAAAAAGATTCAAAACTTAAGGAGACATTAGAGACAAACCAAGTCATCATTTTTTTTCCTTTTTGAGGAGAATGAGTCTCCCTTATCTTCCGCGGGCTGGACATGCAGTGACCACTCAGGGCCAGACTACACAGATGAGAGCAAAAGCTTTAACCTGCTCCCATTTCGAACCCAGGTTGGTTCACCCCTCCTCAAGCAGCCTGTGTGGCCCCAGCCTTTCCGAGGTTCCGGTGAACAGACACCTGATAGCCCTTAGCTCTACCTAAGTTCAGACTTCCTGAGCGCAAGACATCCGCTAGCCTCAATCTGCCCCAACAGCAGCGGGGTATGTACAACCGTCCCAGGCTAAATCACGTCTTGTTAAGCACCTGGTTCTTCATTCTTCAGGCCAGGCTGGCAGAATCCTACGTCTCTAAGCTGGTAGACTTGGAATCCAAGGCTCCAAGCTAAAACTCCAGCTCTTCTATACTCCTTATCAGTCTGACTTTAGGCAAGTTAGTCCACCTTTTGGATTCCAAGTTCTTTATACAAAAGAAAAGAGGGATTGGGTTGGTTTGAGGTCCACAGCCCTAGCACACAAGCCAATCAACCCAATCGGAGGAGATTTTAGGTTATGACACTTAGCCCCCACCAAATGGAGACCTACCACAGACTTGACGGAAATTACTCTAGCAGATGAACCATCAGATACAAGTTTGACTGGGTGAATTCTAGCAGCTGTACTAGCTCTGAAATGATGAGCCACTTGGAAAGCTCTAAGTACCTGCAAAAAAAAAAAAAAAGACAGAAAAAGAGAATAACCATTCTGTTAGCTCAGCTCTTTTATGAGGCCTGTCAGTGCCTAAGGTTACCCAACCAATCAGTGGCACCATATCCCCTGCAACTCCAGGCTTTGCTAGGGGGCCAACCCAGAAAACTCCTCTGAAATATTTCTTTTTTTTGAACTAAAATGCAAGGGAACTACAGCCTAAGAGGCAAAACAAGCCATTGCCTTGGATTTTTATAAGACAGGATCAGTAGTTCCAAAGATCTTCATATTCACCCAGCAGAGAAGTAAATAGGCTGGGTTTTCACAGCTCAGACCCCAATAGACATCGATAGCTACATCTTAGAAGAAAGACCAAGAATCCCAAATCTTACCAAACGAGTCAACAAACCATAGACCAGAGAAAGTTTGTACCCCAGGACTTCTTTGTCCGTCTTCACTGTCTCATCTTATTTTTTTATCATATAGATACAGAACAGATAACAACGAAGATATTACTTACTGCTCTAGAATTCAATTCCTTGATGTGTTTCTAATTAAAAAGAGTATCTAAAACACCCAACTGCCATCCAGGCAAGTTGGAATGAACAATTCTTTACTGGGAGGTGATGGTAGCAAAAGAGAAGATACCATCAAACCAAAGACAAAGCTTCCCACCAAAGAAATAATCCAACAGTATAACAACTACGAACACACTATCACGATCTGACCACTGGCCTGTGGGGCTTTTAAGCCCAAACCATCACCCACTCAGGGGTGAAACGCTATACACCTGCAGCTCTTCTCCCTCCTCCCAGGTGAAAGCACTTCTGTTCTAGCCACTATAAGAGCCACCACAAATGCTTTCTCCCTTTTTCTGGAGAGATGCTGCAGGACTGGATCTTAGGGATGGAGCCACTAGCACCACTCCTGCTTGGCTCTCTAGGGGACCATGTCCTGCAGAGTGGGGTAGCTAGGATGTTTTTCTGTGGATTTCTTAAGAGTAGGGACTGCTTGTTTTATCCTATTTTTTTTCTTTTTACTCCTAAAACCAAAGGTATGGGTTAAAAAAAAATCAATCTTGTTGCCTGGGCAGCATCACCATCTTGGTTCAGTCCTTGGGAGAATGTAGCTTTTCTTCCAATAGGGTAAACATTTAAAGTTTGCTCTGTGCAAGGCACCACGCTAGATACTGGGGATACAAAGAATTTTTTTTAAGTGACATTGGGGCAAGTAGGTAGCGCAGTGGATTGAGAGCCAGGCCTAGAGATGGGAGGTCCTGGGTTCAAATCTGGCCTCAGACACTTCCTAGCTGTGTGACCCTGGGCAAGTCACTTGACCCCCCATAGCCTATCCCTGACCACTCTTCTGCCTTGAAACCAGTTCACATTATTGATCCTAAGACGGAAGATACTGGTTCAAAAAATAAAGATTAAAATAAAATAAAATAATAAAAAGGATAACAAATGTTAAAAATTTTAAATGGATGTTTCCTGCCCTCGAGTTGCTTGTGTTCTAGGAATATAATATATAAACAGATAAGCAAACACAAGACAACCTGAGAAAGGAAAGAAGTGAACATGTCTAAGATATCAAAAAAGTTCACCTTCCCATAAGAGGTAAACTTCTGGGGAGGGGAAGAAGTTGGGGGTTCTAAAGTGCCTGAAATTTAACAATTATTCTACTATATTAAGCACTGTGCTAGGTGCTGGGGAGACAGAACCCCACCGTTTCTGCCCCCGGAGAGCTGGTGCCTTTCTGGGAGGTGGGGGAATGGCACACAGATCAAAGAGATGACGAGGGACAGCCGGGGTAAAGACTGATGGAATGATGAGATTGAGGAAGCACGAGAAGGTGAGTTTGGCTGGAACAGTCAGGTGCAGAGGAGTAACATAATAAAATAAAGGCGGCCGGAACAGATTAGGAAGGGCTTCCTTGTTTGGATTTACATATTAAATGGATCAGTTGGCCTTTTAACTTAGTGGTAATAGGGAGCCACAGATGCTTCTTGAATTGAACAGGTCTCCCTGCTTATGTCTTCATTCCCCGGACATCTATTGTGAGGCAGAGTCCAGACAAATCACGATTCATTCATCCTCTGAACCTCTTTGTTACCGTGGCTCAGTGGGAGCATCTCTCCCCTCCCTTTCCCTCCCAGCTCCCTTTTCATGTATTGTCTTCCCCAGGGAGAATGTAAACTCTCCAGGCAACGACTGTCTTTCCTTTGGCGAGTATTTGTGTCTCCAATGTTTAGCAAAGGGTCTAGAAAACAGCAAGTGCTTAATTAGTGCTGGTTGACTTGACAGCTGCTAGTGCTGAAGGGATTTAGAGCTACTGTTTAGGAGTGATAAATTTGCCAGGTGGGGGCAGCTGGGTGGCTCAGTGGATTGAGAGTCAGGCCCAGAGATGGGAGGTCCTGGATTCAAATGTGACCTCAGACACTTCCCAGCTGTGTGACCCTGGGCAAGTCACTTGACCCCCATTGCCTAGCCCTTACCACTCTTCTGCCTTGGAGCCAATACACAGTATTGATGCTAAGATGGAAGGTAAAGGGTTTAAAAAAAAAAAAAAAAAAAAAACCTTGCCTTGGTGCCAGCTGCCGATGATAAAATGACTTTAGCTTATTCCTTGGATTTAGGGTCCTAATGATTTAATTCTCTTCCTCCATGCCCCACTCCCAGAGGAGAAGGAGCAATAGGGGAAATATGGCATCCTCATGGGCACCAATCCTTTCAGAATGTTAAAAAGCAAGGAATAGGGGGGCAATTGGGCGGCTCAGTGGATTGAGAGTCAGGCCTAAAGGGAGGTGCTAGGTTCAAATCCAGCCTCAGACACTTCCTAGCTGTGTGACCCTGGGCAAGTCACTTAACCCCCACTGCCTATCCCTTACTGCTCTTCTGCCTTAGAACCAATACACAGCATTGATTCTAAGATGAAAGGTAAGGGTAAAAAATAAATAAACCAACTAATTAATTGACTGCTAGATTAATAAATAAATAAATAGCAAGGAATATGGTTTGAAATATCCCTTGTAAAGGTGGTTTATTAATTATTTGATAGATAAGCCTTCCCTCCTAATTTTTAGTGATGTCAGGATTTTAAAAACAATCTTTTTTTGATGTCTTGTTCTTGCCACTTTTCACTTCCATTTCCAAATAGATCTTTCTCTCTCCCCTTCCCAGTGACCCAGCTTAGTCCAGAAACAGAAGAAATATTTAATATGTATTAATATATTATTATTAAAGAGTTCCTGGAGGCAAACTAAATCCTTTTTTTTTTCTTTTTAAGAACACTGAGTCTCCCCATTTCACCCAGGATGGAGCAGTGACCACTCAGGGCCAGTCCACGGTGATTAATAAAAACTAATCATCTAAAAAAATATAAAAGGAGGAAAAAAGCAATTGGCAAGGCAATAAACCAATCCTGTCAGATAGTGTGTGCAATATTTCAAACCTATAATCTCCCATTTCTGCAAAAGTGGAAGGCGCATTTTCTTAACTATTTGCCATGACTCAGCTGTCATAATTACACACTTGAGTTTTTCTTGGTGTTCGTTCTTTCCATTTATATTGTTATAATTAATTTTTATGTTGTTTTTCTGGTTCTGCTGACTTCGTTCTTTGTCAGTTTTCATTTGCCTTCCCTCTTCTACTTCCTATGTGTGAACACACACATACACATACACAACTTGGCTAGAACAAGGTGTGAGGAACGGTACCAAGAAATACAGTAGGCTAGAGACAGATCGGGAAAGATTTTGTCGTTTGGATTTATTTTTAAAATATACATATATATTTAAATCAGCAAAAACCTATATTCTCTCTCTCCCATTCCAACACCCTTCCAAATTAAGAATGAAAAAAGAACCCCTCCTTACAAATATGTATGGGTAACAAAATAAATTTCCTCACCAATTTCCTATCCAAAAACAAAAAAAAAAAAAAATGTCCCATTGCACCTTGAATCCTTCATCTCCCTTTCAGGTGAGTCTCATCATTAATTCTCTGGAATCGTAGCTGGTCATTCAGCTGATCAGACTTCCTAATTCTTTCAAAGTTGTTTGTCTTTTTTTTTTTTTTAACCCTTAACTTGTGTATTGGCTCCTAGGTGGAAGAATGGTAAGGGTGGGCAATGGGGGTCAAGTGACTTTCCCAAGGTCACACAGCTGGGAAGTGTCTGAGACCAGATTTGAACCTAGGACCTCCCATCTCTAGGCCTGACTCTCAATCCACTGAGCTACCCAGCTGCCCCCTAAAGTTGTTTGTCTTTACCATATTCTTGTTATTGTATGTTATTCTCCTGGTCACTTGATTCTGCATCAATTCATAGAAGTTTTCTCTGATTTCTTTGAAACTATCCTCTAATGTCCCTCATTTGGAGAGTGATTGAGCAAATTGGTAGCATATGTTGGTGACACAATACAATTGTGCTAGAAGAAATGATAAGCAGGATGATTTCAGAAAAAGCTGGAAAAGATCTGCAGGAACTGATGCAGAGTGAAATAATCAGAACCACACATAGTAAAAGTAATACTGTACGATGATCAACTGTGGAAACTTGGCTACGCCAAAGAACGCAATGATCTCAGACAATCCTGAAGGACATGACGGGGAAGGCTCTCCACCTCCAGAGAAAGAACTCTAGGAGTCGTCTTTCACATCAGTGTATTTCTGTTTTATTTTGGGGTTTTGGTTAGGTATGAGTGTGCTCTTACAACAATGACCAATATGGAAGTGTTTTGCATGACAATAAAAATAAAATTTTTAAAAAGAAAATGAAACCATCCCCTGCATCATTTCTTGCAGACCAGTGTACAGCTTGGTTCTGCCTCTTCCGTTGTTGAAATTTAAATGTTAAATTGAAGAATTTTAAAAATTCATCCCCCTACTAATGGTCATTTACTTTATGTCCAGTTCTTTGTCACCACAAAAAAATACTACTGTGAATATTTTGGGGTAGAGGTGTACTTTCTATCTTTGACCTTCCTGCAGTTATATGATCATTTTTAAAAAGCTTAACTCCATATTGTTTTCTAGAATGGTTGAAATTCTACTGGAAACCTCTCCATCCATCCAGGTTGATTCCCAAATTTGTTAGAATTAAATGCAGATAAGAAGAAAATTGAATATGAATTGCCAAGAGGATTCCCCCATGAGTAGAGTAAATGAACTTTCAGTTGCATAAATGCCAGTATTGATTGGGGATTCCCAGAGGCATTTTTAAACTCCTAGATGTTGAACTGTCTTCTGGGTAGTGATGTTCTCAGAGAGCCGACCCTGAAGATACAAAGGGAAAACAATTCCATTAAGGAGGATGAATGAAAGCAACCTGAAGAAACTGATAAGGATGCATAGGAAACTCACCGACCAAGACAGATTTTTTAGTGTGTGTGTGTGTGTGTGTGTGTGTGTGTGTGTGTGTGTGTGTGTGTGTGTGTGTG
>NC_058130.1:708196645-708250742 GCF_016433145.1 Gracilinanus agilis
GAGGGAAAGACAAAAACAGACAGACAGAGAGGACAGAGAGAGGAAGAGAGAGGAAGAGAGAGGGAAGGAAGGGGAGAGAGAGAGAGAGGGAGAGAGGGAGAGGAAAATAGAGAGAGAGGGATAGAGAGCAAGAGGGAGAGGGAGAAAGAAATGGAGAGAGGGAGAGAGATGGAGGGAGAGGAAGATGAAGAAATAGAGAGATGAACCTTATTGATTTTTCTCCATTATTCAATTCATCCACCTTCCTCAGAGATATTTCTTCATGATCATAACCTGAAGCCAAACAAGGACAGGCTTCTATGACCAGAAGGCAAACTTATTTTTCTGATTGCCATTGATGTTCTCCGAGTGCCAGGGAGGGGACGATGTGTCATCACTGTGTGTCATCATTCTGGATGCCAACCACCCATCTCTCTCTTGTTCCCTCGACTGGTCCTGATCTAGACTTCTTCAAGCTTCTGTAGGGTCTTTTGAATCTGCAGAGTCCAGACTTAAATCTCATGATATTCCTTTCATTTCTTTTCTGAGCTAAAAGCAGCATAAAATATAAGCCCCCGAATTCTCAGCAAATGTCTCTATCACGTTCTCCACCCATAGGGAAAGAATCTGTCACAAAGATGAATGAACAACTAGAAAAGAAAGTAGTGATTAATTACAAAAAGTCAGAATGGTTTCACAAGGTATAGGCTGTGCTAGCTAACCTTGTTTCCTTCTCTGAAGTTCCTAAACTAATTGATCTGGATAATGTGTCAGAAAGTTTGTCTAGACTTAAGTAAATTATCTGACAGAATCTCATACTATTCTTTTTTTTTCCCCCCAAATCCTTACCTTCCATCTTAGAATCAGTACTGTGTATTGGCTCCAAGGCAGAAGAATGGTCAGGCTAGGGCAATGGGGGTCAAGTGACTTGCCCAGGGTCACACAGCTGGGAAGTGTCCGAGGTCACATTTGAATCCAGGACCTCCCGTCTCTGGGCCTGACTCTCAATCCACTGAGCCACCCCGCTGCCCCCTCTCATACTATTTTTGAGGAGAAAGATTGAGATATGAACTAGACAATCATAAAGTGGGATGGATCTGGAACTGGCTGTAATGGTTGATAGTTCAGTGTCACCTTGGCAGGTATTCTCGGATAGGATCTATGCTTGGCCGTGTTAACACTTCTGTCAGACTGGGATGAAGGTATAGATGGTGGGCTCAACCATTTTGTAGGTGATCCAAAGCCGTGACAGAACAAAGCACTGAATGACAGCCAAAATTCAAAATAAGCCTTAGCTGGGTTTCTTTGGCTAAATGTCATATTTAATTCAATGAATAAATGTAAAGTCTTAAATTTGGGTTTAAGAAATCAACTTCGCAAGTGCAGGACTGGGAATCAGGGTTAGATGCAATTTATCCAAAAAAGGATGTGGAGGCTTCAGTGGACTATAAGCTTACTGTGAGTCAGCAAGTGAGGTGGCAGCCCCAGAAAGCTTGAGATTTTGTGTTCTATTGAGACATAGCTTCTAGGAATAGGGAGGAGACAATCTCTACTCTGTCATCAGGAATACTGGGTGCTCTCCTTTATCAAGGGCTTTGATAAGCTGAGGGACATGGGAGGAGGGGGGAGGACCACCAGGATGGAGAAGGGGCTCGAGTTCATGCTATGACGTGGAATTGGGAGGTGGGGAGTTCCCCATCATTGAGTTATCACTATCTTTTTTCTTGGCACGGAGGCACCATAACAATATTGGTATACCATACCTAGTACAATGCCTGGCACATAGTGGGCATGGAACAAATGTCTCTTAGATTTGAGTATTCTTTACTGAATCATGTATGTAATGAGTATTTTCATATGCTACAAGGTTAGATGCCTTGCTGGAGATCACTTCCAAGTGGATTTAGAAATGTTAATGCATGAAAAAGATAATTATGATCGTGTTGGGTCCTTCAAAACTCATTATCATAAACATCCGTACTCCTGTATTTTGTGTCCAGATTTGTGATGTCTGAGGCCACATTTGAACCCAGGACCTCCCATCTCCAAGCCTGATTCTCCACTGAGCCACCCAGGGGCCCCTCTCCCTGCCTACATTTATAAAGGTTGTCCCCCATGACTAGGATGGATTCCCTCTTCACTTAGAATCCTTAGCTGCCTTCGGGATTATTGGGTGCTGTTGATGGGAGCGTTCCTGATCTCTGGTTGTTTACTCTCCCTCTTCTAGGTAGCTGGCATTTTTTTGAAAACAATGCATTTACACCCTGCCTGCCCCCTTTGCCCACAACTCTCCCTTCCTTCCTCCCCTGCCATGCCTTTGGGGAGGGTCTTGTTTCACTTTGTCTTAAATTCCTAGCACCTAGCCCAGTGGCTGACAAAGGACAGGCACTTAAATGCTTGTGGCTCAGTGGATAAAGAGCCAGGCCAGTTTCAATTCTAAGACAGGTGGCAAAGGTAAAAAAATAATAGAAATTCAAGGTACAACCAAAAAAGACCACTTATAGGATGACTCAACTTGACATTAAGTACATCTTCCCAACCCTTCAGGCAGCTTTCCTCATCTAGTTCAGAGGAAAAATGTTCTATAAGCCTTCAGGTATTAACTAATATCCCTTCGCATCCCTATCATCAGAGATCTCAAAGCAGAAGCTGGAAAGTGGCCCAGGAATGCTGCAGGCTAGATTGGTGCTGTGTTGGGGGTAAGAGGAAATGAAGTCCATCCTTTGTCACTCTGCAAATCTGACTGGAAGAGTGTTCTAGGGAGTGCCAAGTGGTTTGTGTGAATTATCATTAGATTTTCTGTTTTCAATTACAACCTGGCATGTTTATATATTTCATAAAATGAGAAACCAAAGCAAATTTGATTCTAAAAATGGACTGTCATTCAATGGCAAATTCCCTGTCACTAAAGTTATTCAGGCAGGGACTTAAACTTGTCAAGAGGATCATTCATCAGTCAGGGTTAATCTAATTTTCAAGGACCTTTCTAAATTTGTGATTCTAGATGACTTGCCCAAGATATTGATAATAATTAGCAGATAAAGGACTAGTCGGGGGCAATTATGGGAGACTAAGGTATCCAGTGCAGGAATAAGAGTAGAAAACAATGGAATTTTATATATGGCCGGGAAGATACCCCAACAGTATGCTTCCTCAGAATCATTTTATAGTCGCTAGAGAAAAAAAATCATTTCCTCTGAGGATCAAAAGCCGATTAAATGAGCAAAGCCAGAAATAACTTTTAGTACCACAGGAAACAGGAATGATACAGGATAATTTATAGGAGAGATTTATTTGAAGAAATATTACAACATATAAAAACTACATAAAGTATTAATTTCCACTTGCATAAAGTGGTAGATTATTTAATACAATGCATAATAAAAACAGATTTAAAAATCCAGAATGCACAAAGGGCACCGCACAGTTTGATCACTAAATGATTATTAGTTGATAATCTGAACATCACAAAACAGCTCAATGTCAGCCAAGGAGACAAACACTGTTCACAAGGACAGCTGAACAAAAACAGATTTCAGCATGTTCAAAAAAACAAGTCAGTGCATGTTGGAGATCCTGGTGCCAGAAAGGAGGAGGATGGGAGATGCAAAGGCTAATCCGTGGACTCAAAATTTTCTTGTTTGATTTTTTCTGAGGAGAAAAAAAGTTAGACATTTGAAGAGAAATGGACAAAACAGTATTGTAACTGCCAAATATGACAACTGAGTTGAACTGTGAAAATTCTAATAGAGAGAGCAATAGAGCAATAAGTTGATAATGAACTCTATCTCTGTCTCTCGGTCTGTCTCTCTATCTATCTGTCTGTCTGTCTCTGAAATAGAGCCTAGAGCCCTCTATATTGCAGCTGCTCTTAGACACAGAAGAGTGAGTGTCGGAATCCTCAATCTTTACTTAGCATCTGACACCCAATAAAGAAAGCCCACCCAGAAGAGGGGCTCTCCCAAGTGATTGCCTTCCAATCACCTATTGTCTGAGCTTAGGTTCATTGAGAAATAAGGAGAGAAAAAAAGACAACTGAGCTACCACACACTTACCCTAAAACATAATAGCACATAACCATCTCATCCACCAGAAAGCCTTCTCACCCTATTGAGACCTACCTGTGGCATTCTCTTTCAGTTTGGCCAACACACAGAGCTTGATCTCCAGGCCTATGGCTTTGGCAAGGGGTGGAGGTACTGCATTACCCACCTGCACAGAAGGAAGAAGAGAACCTGGTTTTATGCAATAGGGTCCTGTGAACACCTGGACTTTCCACACACTCTCAGAGGACTTGAATCAGGGTGCTATTCTACCCCAAAGGAGAATTTTCATTCCATTCCCTAGGCTGCTTTTGAATGATCTTGTTCTTAGAGACCTCACAGCACCTCAGCTCTTCTGGTGGGAAAGCCAAATGCAACTTATATCAGGTATTCATTTGGCAAGAGAACACTTTATGTTGGTCAAGTCTCAATTACAATAAGTAATGACTGATAGTTCCTGATGCAGAGCCTTCTGGCAGCCTCAGAAGAATGGAGGTTAACACTGACCTGTCTGTGTTTATCTAGGATGTTGCCAAACAATCTGTAGGTATCTGGGAATCCTTGGGACCGGGCACACTCCCGTACGCTCACTACTCGGTGCTGTTCTGGGTGAAGTACTCGACCCTGTGGACAGAAGAACCCATGCTATCAGCCCCCAAGTTTTCCTTTCAACAGAAAGTATAAAACTGCATGAGACTTAAGATATTGGGGGAAAACGGAACTGCTGACAACTCTCCTTCCCTTAACACAACAGCCAAAAGGCAGGATCACCATTTCACTGAAATAAAGCTTTTGAAGAAGTTACCCTGTCACAGAGCTTCCCCATCAGAAGATGGACTCTTGGAGCATGTATGAATATAAGTAGCAATGAAAACAAGGCTCTGAACGGAATGGCCACCCAGGTAATGACAGGTGGGCCTCAAAATGTAACTTTTGTGGAGCAGCTCTGCAATAAGTAGTGGCTACCAACATTTTTAAGTTCCATGAGAGTGGAAAAATGGGTGAATTCCACTTTCTCCCACCAGCATGTTCTCACCTGCTTGCCCATGGGTTCCGGATTTGTCACTGTGGTGCTGAAGAAGCCATCCCATTCCAACCTTCCATAGAGCCCTGCCCAGTGGTTGTGCCTGTTCCCAGTGTGGGGCAGGCACCACGGAATCAAGGTGTTGAATTGTCTATCTGCAGGATCACATGGTTTACCTGAGTGGAAGAAAAGCCAAGCAGAGGTAAATGGCTATTTGGTGTTAACTTTCATTTCTAAGAAAGGGAACATTGGGTTTAAAACAGCACCTTTCGCCAAAGACCGAAATAAGCTACAAATAACTATGCAATCTAAATGTAAAAGGTCACATCATAAGGAAATTTAGAATGGAAGGTCATACTTTTCACAAGTATGTCAAGATAGAGAAAATTTGATTTTTTAAAATAAATTAAAAATTTTTTTAGCAAAACCTACCTTTTTTGACGTATCCCTCTCTACCTCTCTAAGGCAGAGAAGAGTCTTAGTCAAAAATGGACAGATGCAGCCATAAAATATAAATTGGACAATTATAAAAACTGAAAAACTTTTGAACCAAAAGAAAAATGCAGCTAGAATAAGATAAAGTATTTGAATAGAAAAAAAACTTTAGCGAAAATATTTTTAGTAAAAAGCTTGTTATCCAAAACGTGTGTGTGTGTAATTTACTACAGAAAAATCACTAAGCTGCTCATACCTTTTGGTCCAGTGATCCCCCTGCAAAACACATACACGGAGAAGGTCAATGATAGAAAGAAAAGGTCAGAGGATCAGAAGACCATAAACTCAGAGCTTGAAGGGACTCAAGTTATTTATCTCATCTAACATCCTCACTTTATAGATGAGGAAATGAGGTCCCAGGAACAGAAGCAGCCCAGGGTCCCAGACCTTGGGAGTGTCTAAGACAGGATTAGAACAAAATATTCACAGCAGCATAGCAGCAAAAACAGGAAACAAAATGAGTGCATACGAATTGAATAAGATGTGTCCTAAAAAGTGACAGATGAGGAATCTTTAAGACATGAAGAATAACAAAAGTGGAACCAAGAAAACAATATATATGATGACCACGAAAATGGAAATAACACTTAAAAGCTGCTGAATTCTGAAGACAAATTGTAATGAATAATCTTGATTTTGGAGAACCAATAATGAAGCTTTCCTCTCAGTGGAGTGTTAGGACTACAGACTACATATGGTACATATTGTCTTTGTTGGTTTGACTGAAATGTTTCTTTTACAAGGAAGGGCTTAATAGGGGGATCGTATAGATGAAGGGAAAATATGATGTAATATCAAAAGCAACAATAAAATTTTAAAATGAAAAAATGTGGTAGGGAACAAGGTCTGAAAAAAGTTTTGAAATAGGAAGCCTCCCCACATAATTTCTAGGAAATATTTCATTCCCCTCTTATATCACCTAGTGATCCATGTATAAATAGGTAATATGAAAATCATTTAGAATCAATGAAAGACAAGAAATGAATTTATTAACTCTCATCCCTTTTGAGAGAGCAGCTCCAGGAGAAGGAAAGACCCCTACCTTCTGCACAGGAGCAGACACCTCTGAGTGCTCCAGTGTTGCTACGTCCATTCTTCTTCTCATGATGGGTGTATCGCAATTTCCTGGTTGTAGTGCCGTCTGAGAGACGGACCTCAATGTTAGGCAGGTCACGCCAGTCTGATCCTGGGGCCAGGGGGATGTGTCTCATTCGGCCAGCTACCAACGCACTCATATCCTGGAACCAAAATTACCATTTCCTTTCCATGTTGCACAAATCCTCTTCCCACCCAGATCTATCAGATATCAATAGATCAGATTCTAAAAAGTATTTTAGAACTTAAAAACCATGCATTTTATAGCAATAATTTGAGAACATTTATCTTACAAAAGTGAGGTGGTAAAGTACTTTTCCTTAAGGAAATAACTTACTATCCAAAGGATGTAAGGTATCTAAGACCAGCTATCAAACTAGACCAATGGGGAAAAAAAGTGAAACTTGCTAAGAAGAGACAGTTGCTTTCCTACAATAAGTCTTACCTTGCAGATATGATCCCTGAGGATGGGCTGATACTGTGAGCCCCTGATTTGCCTTTGGAACCAGGACTGAGGTTCTCCATTGTAGGAGATCTCCAGGGCAGAAGCGCCATTCCTAATCTCGGGGAGGTCTGACATTGTGTCACGTACAGTGATGGTTCGGAATGGAGCAGAGTTCATTCTGAAATACAGTGCAACCACCAGTAGAAATTTAGATTCTGAAAATTGTTTTTATTATATATATTATCAATCATAATGCAGAAGAAGGGAAATGCTGCTTTGGTAGTCATTCTATTACAGAATCTCTTCTTTTCCCCTCCAAACTTCTCCTGATTCTCCTCCTATTTGACCATTTCTTCTCAATCTCCTTTGCTGGACCATCATCATTCATGCCCCACACCCTCGACAAGGGTGTTCCCCCAGGTCTTTGTGCTGGGTTCTCTCTTTCTACACTGTCTCTTGGGGAATCTCATTACTTTCCACAGGTTCAACTATCATCTCTAAATAGAAGACTTTCAAATATACATATATAAAACCAGCCTCCACTTCTTTCCTAAGCTCCAAGCCCAAATCACCTACAGCCTGATGTACATCTTCACCTACCTGAGTATCCCATAAATACCTCAAACTTAAAATGTCAATTTCCCTCCTGAAAAAATCCACCCTACTTTTAAAATTTTCTTATTTCCATGACAGGCACCACAAGTCTTCTAGTTACCCAGAGCAGTCTGGAAACCTCAGAGTCCTCTTCCATTCTTTATCCTCCCTAATCTCCATGTTTCATCAGTTACCACAGCCTGTTTATTCTACCTCCAAAAAATTTCTTGAATCTGTCCTTTTCTCTCTTTTCATACAGTCACCATCCTGGTTCTGATCCTTATGGCTGCTCACCTAAACTCATTTCTTCTCTCTCCCCATTCTGCTTCTCACACAGCTGTCAAATGTGTGCTTTTTTCCTAAAGCACAGGTCTAACTCCTGATGTCACTTCTCTGCTTAAGTTATTCCTATGTTCTCTAGGAAAAAATTCTTTTTTGGCACTTAGAGCCAACTTCCTAATCTGATCCCGGACTATCTTTGCAGATTGATTCCACATTTCTCCCCCCACATGGCTTCCTTGTTTGTCCCCTGACATTCCAATTTATGTCTCCATGCCCTGATCAGGCTGTCTTGCTCTCTACATCTCAGCATCCCTTGAGCCTCATCTAAAGAGGCCTCTCCTGATTGCCTTTCCTCTGGGTTCTCCCCCAACCCTGAAATCACTTTGTCTCTATTGTATATCTATTTATCTGTGAATATGTTGCTTCTCCCTTGTTGAACATAAGCTCCTTGAAGACAGGGGCTGTTCCCTTTTTGTTTTTGTATCCCTTGGATCCTAGCGCAACGCCTGGATCACAGGAAGCACTTAATAAGTCAGAGCTGAATACTTTAAGAATGAGTGTATAAAACAAACTACCAAGTCAGACAACCCTAAGCAGACTAGCAAAAAGAGAGGTTACTGTGAAAGGAAGAGCATTCCACTACTCTGTACTGTACACACCTTCTCTCTCCTTCTTTCTTTTATTCCTAACTAGGACCTAAGGCCTACCAATGACACCTGGAGACAATTAGCTCTGAGGATATTACATAAGGTTAAAGAGCTTGCTGACACCTGCAATAGGGATTGGTTCCTAGGATAAATGGAATACTTCTGCATTCCTTTACCTTGTTATATTGCTAACAAATTTTTTGTCATCCACCACTACACTGAGCTGGCAGGCTCGGGGTGCGAATACATGCAGGGGCTCCGGAAACATGGGGAGTTTCTCGCCTGGGGCTGCAGCCAGGATGATGGCCCTTCTTCGAGTTTGAGCAACACCATACTGGCCAGCCTGGACACAGAAGACAAAGCATAAATTCTACAAAGTTAGCCCAACACACTAGACATTATTTAAAAGTAAAGGTTATCTGTATTTCTGGATTCTAGGTCTACCTGTTAAATGAAAAACTGAAGATATGCATACCAAGGGAGATTTTGGCTTAGGAACAAAAATTATATCTATTGAATTTTTATTACTTAAATCAACCACATAGCTTTAAAGTTGATGCTGAAGTCTTGCTAATTTATCTAACCATATTAAAGTCCCTCACCATAGTAGATCACTCTAGATCATCTCCTTATGGCACTACCCAGAAGCTCTCTCTTTTTTTAAGATTCAGTTTTATCAATGTCTTTTGTTTTTATGTTATTTCTGTTTATACCCTACCCCACCCCCACCCCAAGAATTAAACCCTCCCTTGTAGCAAAGAAAATAAATTAACCCAAAACACTGATAGAGACCTCAATTGTCAATCAGTGTATGCATCATTCTGTCTTAGAAGTACCCCACCTCTCTGCCAAGGGAAGGATGGTAAAGTTCATTTTCTTTCTTGGGGGCTATTTTTGATTTTCCATTCACTCATAGCACCAACCATCATCTCTTAAACAGTGCCTGATATTCAAAACAGAGTAACTCATCATTGCTTTCAAATTAAATGTCTGGTCTTGAATTAAATGGATCATTTACTACCTAACCCTCTAACGTAAGGCAAAACGTCTGACTTCTATATCCATCAGTAATATTCATGCCCCATAAAAGTTAAGCAAGACCTTATGACACACCACAATAAACTCAGAAACAGATAAGTGACTTCAATATTAAAGTCATAACAAAAAAAATTAGAAGACCCAACAAGGGCCTTTCAGAGCCAAAGCTAGGGGTGATTCTTAATGAAACAAGGAGATTAACAACAACTAACACAAATAATTTCAATTACATCAAATTGAAGAGCTTTGGTGTAAACAAAATTAGCACAATAGGGATAAGTGAAAGCAACCAATTGGGAAAAAGATTTTTTAATAAATTCACATCTGATGTGGATCTAATATCTATGATAATAGTGAGGCAATGAACAGAAATATTTAGGATCAAAAGCTATTCCCCAGAAGACAAATAGTTAAAAGGATATGAACAAATAGTTCTCAGAAATGAATTGCACATTATTGGCAACCATAAAAAAAACACTGCTCCAAATTACTAATTTTAAAAATGCCAACAAAACAATGCTGTCGTTTTCTCTTATATTTGGCAAATTGGCAAGGATGAGAAAAGATGGGAATAGACAAAATTAAAGAGATTTTGCCAAGTCAGGTGGGCAAATGCATCACTGATGGAGCAGTGAATATGAACAACCATTCTGGAAAGCAATGTAAAAGCTGGCTAACATCCACTAATGCTCCAAAGGATTTAAAAAAAAAAAAAAAAAAGCCCCATCTATTCCAAAATATTTACAATACTGGGGAACAAGTTATAATACCTGAATGTGATAGGATATTACTCTGTACAATAAGAAAAGATGTTTATGATGGATATAGAAGTAGGGGAAAACATGTGAACTGATATAACTGATATAACACAAAGTAAGCAGACCCAAGAAAGCAATAAACATGCCTACAAAAATGTAGATGGAAAGAACAAAATAATCATATTGTTCAAAAATTGATTTAATTATAATGATCATGCTTGGACCCAAAAAAGATATGAGAATACATGTTCTTTGTGAAGGTGGGAGGATATGGATATGAGACACTGTATATAATGTCATCCTTTTTTGATATGTTAGTTTTGTTAACTTTTTTTGGTGATCTTTCTTATAAGAGACAACTCTATGGTAGAGTGTCCTTGGTGGCATAAAAACAAAAGATATCCATATAAACTTTCTTTTTTTAGTTAAGGAAGACTCATTTACAGGTCAGAGGCACAACTAACTTGTTGGACAAACATGGAACATCTTTCATCTAAAAGATATTAGGTATTAGAAGTTATTAAAGTATCACTATGAATAAACTTCATTTCTTCTATTAAGAACCCAATTAGCTTAACAGGATGTGAGAAAGGATACTGGTTGAGAAAAAATAAAGCTATAATTTTATTTCACCTTAGGAGAGAAATGATTTGAAATGCTGTCAATAACTAGAGTCCATTCTAACACACTGATAGAAATCATGAAAAGCAGATACAGTAATAACAAGTATAACACACTCAAGACCAAAGACACAGAGGTGCCATTCCATCAGCATCAAATTCCTCAGTTACCTTTCTCTCTCCTGTAAAGTCTGAGCCTACCTGTAATACTCCAAACGTGCACTGATATCCCATTCGAACTAGACATCGGAGAGTCAGCTTCAGGACCATGGAACGTTTGAATGACACAAAGTTTCTTACATTCTCTAATAGGAAAAACCTGGGTCTGTAGTAATCACAGTAGCTGCAGAAGAATGGAAATGAGTCAAATAAGAATCTTTGCAGAAGGGAAGAAATACACCAACAATCCACTGATAACTTTATTACTGGGTAAGAGTTGACTGAGCTCTTTAGAAGAGACATTCAAAGTGGCTCAGTGGGCAGAGAGCCAAGCCTAGAGACAACAAGAAGTCCTGGGTTCAAATCTGACCTCAGACACTTCCTCGCTGTGTGACCCTGGACAATTCACTTAACCCACACTGCCTAGCCCTTATCGCTCTTCTACCTTGGAATTGATACTCAGAATCAATTCTAAGGCAGAAGGTATAGATTAAAGAAACATTCAATCATCTATCACTATTGCATGTTATAAGTGAATCTCTTCTTCATTAACACTTCCAAACCTTGAAATATAAAATATATTGTAAAGGGACAATCATCAAAACCATCTCATTGGTTTAAAAGTAGAGAGACAGGTCAATGGAACAGACCAGATAAAGAGAGAAACAGAAACAACAAAACTCAATAAGCTCAGTGCTCAATCTGGCAGAAATCAGACTTAGACCAACATGTTATACCATATTCCACAATGCATTCTAAATGGATGACCTTAATATTCAAGATCATACTATAAAAAATTAGAAGAGAAACAGACCGTATATCTTTCACATCAATAAATGGATAATATATTCTTAAATAACAAGGAATAGAAGCAATTACAAACAATAAAGTAAATGATTTTGATTACAAGAAATTGAAAAGCTACACAGTATAGCAATACTGTATAATGATCAACTGTGAAAATTTAGCTACTCTAAGTAATGCAATATATTTGGGACAATTCTGAAGGACCTATGCTGGGGAATGCTATCCACCTCCAGAGAAAGAGGTGAATGCAAATAATAGCATCGTCTCTTTCGATCAGTTTATTTACAGTTTAATTTTGAGATTTCGGTTTTATATGAGTGTATTCTTAAAACAATGGCCAATATGGAAATGTGTTTTGCATGTTAATGTATGCATAGCCCAGAACAAATTGTTTACCATCTCCAAGTGGGGGAAGGGAAGGAGACAATTTGGATCTTATAATTTTGGAAGACACATGTTGAAAATTATTATTACATATAATTAGGAAAACAGAATATCTTTAAATTAAAAAAAAAAAGGAAATTGAAAAGTTTATGGGACACAGGGAAGAATGAAGGAAATAAAACATTTACATGTAGAGCTTAATATGTGCCAGACACTATTCTAAGCATTTTGCAATTATTTCATTTGTGACAACAATCCTGGGAGATAGATGCTGTTATTATCCCCATTTTGAAACAGAGGCAAACAGAGCTTACATGACTTGCCCAGGGGACACCTAGCCAGTAAGTGTCTGAGTGAGCCAGATATGAACTCAAGTTTCCCTGGCCCCCAAGCCCAGAACTTTATCCACAACATCACCAACTGCCTCTATCTGCCTCTAATCAAGAAGGAAAATAGTAAAAAATCTTTGTATCAAATTTCTCTGATAACGACTTGGTATCTTAAGACACATAATTAACAAATATAAGACCAAAAGTCATTCCCCAAAGGATAACTAATCAAAGGATATGAACAAACAGTTCTTGAAAAAAATCACAAACTATAAATGACATGAAAGAATGCTCCAAATCACTAACAATAAGAGAAATGCAAATCAAAACAACTCCCAAGATTTTATCACCTACCCTGCAAAGTGACAAATATGAAAATATGCTAATTGTCAATACAGATGGGTTGTGGAAAGATAGGCACACTGATGAACTACTGGAAGAGCTATGAATTAGCACAACCATTCTAGAAGGCAATCTGGAATTATTATGCAAATAAAGAAACTAAAACCCATGTCCTCTCACCTAGAGATTTCATTACTGGGCTCTTACCCTAAAAGGAAATCTTTGATATGAAAGTCCCCATATGTCAAAATATCTAAAGCAACACTTTTTGTGACAGCAAAGAACTGGAAACAAAGTAGATGCCCATCAGACAAGGAATGCCTAAATAATTTGTGCCACAAAAATACAATGCAGTATTACTGTGCTATTAGAAATTAGTGTGATGAATATGGAGAAGCATGAAAAAAGTTATGTGAATAGAGGCAGAGTGAAATAGAGCCACAAAAATGATATACATAATGGCCACAACAATGTAAATTTTTAAAAAACATACAAAAAAATTGAATGTCACATGACTTTTTTGTCTTTGACAAATACTGTTATGTGAGGTAGCTCTCTGAAAGGGGGTGGGAAAAGGCTACTGAGGAAAACTATAATGATATATAAAACAAGAGACATCAATAAAAACTTATTTTTTTAAAAAGCAAGCAAGTCCCTATGCAGCAAATTTGCACACAGGAAATGGAAAGGCTGAACCCTTGTACTCCAACAGGAGGAAGTAGTGAATCTCTGCTCTACAGCAAGGCCATCCTCACTGAGAATGTGAAGACTCCCTAGGCTTGCCACCTCTACAAGCTAAGATGGGGGTGATGGCTATCCCCTAGCACCATTCACCTGAGGAAGGAGACAACTAGGGAGTTCTTGAACTTGGAATAAGTGCGCGAGTTGAAGCGGTTCATGCCACTAAATCCTTGACAGGGTGGGCCACCGCACAGCATTTCTACATCTCCTTTCTGAGGCAGCTTCTGGCCCAAGGAGTTGGTCTTCTCCCCAGACATAACCAGTTTCAGGAGAACATTACAATCCTCTGTGAACACAGTGGTCCCTGGATTATTCAAACGGAATGCCTGGGCTGCAGGCTCCCACATTTCAATGGCCCACAGTGTTTCAGATATTCCTGGAAGGAAAAAAGACAAGAAAAAAAAAGTTTCAGCCATTGTTTAAGGAAGATGTGATACTACACTATTTTTAAAAGCATCATAGTCCTTTAGCCAGAAGAATGTGACAAAGGGTTCAATAGCCCTTGGAAGACAACCCTGCAAGGAAATTAAAGGCTCAAATTGGAGTATCCAGGGGCAAAAACCTGTTGCCTTTACCTGCTTGATGAAAGCCTTCAGACAATCCTCCACAGCCAGAGAATACATCCAGAGTGCGAAGTTTGGGTGGCTTTACTTCTATTGTTTCGTGCTCACTTGGCTCTACTGCTATAGATTTTCCCCTGCTTTTGCCTAGGGGCAAAGAGATGCTTGTGTTTTTTTTTGTTTTTGTTTTTTTTTATTAGTTCACAATTGTGAAACCCGCAAATCATACTAACTCAGGGATTCTACCTGCCCAGAAAGTCCCAGTGCTTTACCATTTTAAAGGGATTGTCAAAGAATATAGAATAAAAGAAAAGGAGGGACTTTAACTAAAATAATTATTTCCAAAAGCTCCTCGGGAAATAGCTTACAAAATAAATTATGAAAAGTTAAAATTTCCTTTGGACTACAAAACAGAAATGGGAAAAAAAATCTTTCAAAATAAGCTCAGAATACAACCAACCTTTTCCCTTCCCTTTTCCTTTCCCTTTATTCCCAGGGCTACGGGCATGATTTGGAGGATCTTCAAAACTTTTAGTTTTTGCATTATATGCCTAAAAGGATAAAAATCTAACATTAGTTACTTCAAATAAAAGAATAAGTCAATTTAACAAACATTTCATCCATGTCTCAAGGAAGAACAAATTGGAAGAGACTTCAGAGGGGATACTATTCAACCTCTATAAGAATTCATTCCATAATACATCTGATAAGCAGATTATCTATTCTCTTCAAGTCCTAGAGTAGACCCAAGTTCAAATCTGTCCTTAGACGCTTCTTAGCTGTGTGACTCTTTATCAATTCACTCAAACCAGTTTGCCTATCTCCTTAACTTTCTGTATTAAGAATTATTAGTGGGTGGGGCAGCTGGGTAGCTCAGTGGATTGAGAGCCAGGCCTAGAGACGGGAGGTCCTAGGTTCAAATCCGGCCTCAGACACTTCCCAGCTGTGTGACCCTGGGCAAGTCACTTGACCCCCATTGCCTACCCTTACCAATCTTCCACCTATGAGTCAATACACAGAAGTTAAGGGTTTAAAATTAAAAAAAAAATTAAAAAAAAAAAAAAAAAAAAAAAAGAATTATTAGTGGATCAATGGGGATATGATTGGGGATGCCAACTCTAAATGATCACTCTAATGCAAATATTAATAATATGGAAATAGGTCTTGATCAATGACACATATAAAACCCAGTTGAATTGCTCATTGACTACAGGAGGGGGATGAGAGGAAGGGAGAGAAAGAACATGAATCATGTAACCATGGAAAAATATTCTAAATTATTAAATAAAATTTTTTAAGAAAAAAAAAATGAATTATTAGTAAGGGAGGCAAGCTGGGTGTCTCAGTGGGTTGAGAGCCAAGTCTAGAGACAGGAGGTCCTGGGCTCAAATCTGTCTTCAGACTCTTCCTTACTAGGTGACCCTGGGGCAAGTCACTTAACCCCTATTGCCTAGCAGGCCTCCTCCCCCCAAAGAAAAGAATTGTTACTAAGACAGAAAAAAAGGACTTAAGAGTGATGAGGAACTCTTCATCTTCCAAGGTAGGCCAGACGTTCCCCCTTTAACTATTCTATCACTTTAAAATGTGGTGTCCAGAATTGAAGACAACATATCAACATAGCAGAAGATTAAAATGGGTTGTTGTTGTTTTTTTTTAAGCTGCTAACTCTTCCTTAAGATATAAATGCTCTAAAACGCACAAGTCTTTCTCATTAACTATTGGCCGTCTATGCTAAACTTGGGTTAAAAAAAAAAAGTTCCTCACGCTAATACATTTCTCCTTCAATTTGGTCTCATTATTTGTTTGCTGAGATCTTTGAATGTATTCATTCTTTCATCCAATGTATTAGCTCTCCCTCCTAATTTTGTGATCTCTGTAAATCTGATAGGCCTTCCTTCCTATCAATTCAGAAGGAAATTGACTGGACCAGAACCAAGGATACATACTGGGAACACTCTACTAGTCTCCTCACCCCCACAACAAGAAAACACCCTTGCATTCTGTCTTAGAACCAATTCTAGGGATCAGGTTCCAAGGCAAAAGAGTGGCAAGAACTAGGCAACTGGGGTTGTAATTTGCCCAGAGTCTGACACAGCTAAGACATGTCTGGGGCCACACTTGAACCCAGGTCCTCCCATCTCCAGGCCTGGCTCTCTATTCATTGACCCACCTAGCTGATCCTACTTCTAAGAAAACACCAACTTATAATCATCACCTCAAGGAAATAGAAGCGATCTGAGCCACCAGCAGAATAATCCTGAATACATTCTGTTAAGTCTTCCCCATACTCTATGACACAGCGGCCTTGCACAGCCTTGAAATCCACAATTGCTTCCTCATCACTCCAGTAGAGCAGATTAATATCTGCATGATGACTTGCTTTCATTGATTTGTGGGTATTTTCTGGTCTACAAGAGAAGGAATTTGTTGTAAAATACAATTCTGGAAAGGGTTTATTTAGAGGGATGTCACAAAACCCAACTTCCTCCCCAAATCTCCTCTACTGACCAAGCACATAGCCTTCAACCCTTACCATCCATCATGTGACACTGGGAAAGGAATTCATTAAAGGATACCTCAGTTTAAACCAACACAACCTGGGAGGGGTAACGTTCTTAGCCATTAGCAAGGAGAGTGGTATTGTGTGCCTGACAGTGATTAGAACCCTGAAGGAATAGTATGCTGGACAGATAAGTTTAGGTAAAGTAAGGGTATGACAAAAAAGGTTAGTGGCTTTAAAGGCCCCAAAGCATAGGACTGAGTGGTACAAAGGCATTGTTAAGCAGTTGAAAAAAAGCATTCAAGATACTACAAACTGGAGAGGTGTTGAAAGGAGAAGGGGTTCCAAAATGAGAAGGGAAATCTTAGTGTTCTTCTAAATTGCTTAGGCTAACCCTCAAGAAACAATGGGCTTTGCAAGCTATAATATTAACATTAAAATACTGACAATAACAAAAGTCATTAAATAGTCACTAATGCACCAAATTCAATTGTACTAAGGAAAATCTCAAGTATCTGAATTTACCATAGAAACATTCATAACTGAGCACTAAGCAAATTCTTGGAACCTTTGTTACTCGCATGAGTAGGTAATTGTATAATTGCTGCCAACCTGTAGAATTTGTTAACTCTGAGCTTGATGTCGGCTTCATTGGGCTTGCCATTACTGCGTTTGCTACAGAAGATCTCTTTGATGCGGCCAATGCGGTATGGGTCAGGGGCATCCTGGTTACTGCCTTTAATATACTCTGAATATTTCCGATAATGTTCTGGGTATAGTTCCTCATCCACAGACTCCTTCTTTGACCTCTTGGTTGGGCTACACAACTTCATGCTGCAAAAAGTAAAAGAAATGGTATCCAGAAAGATCAAAATAAATACATTTAAATAATGGACGCAATCTCCCTTGGCATCTGGTTGGTTTGATCAAGAGTCACTGTGTCATAAAACTTCTTAAAACAAGTAGGTATAGCCAATACAAAGTATTAAAAAGATTTCATTTTATAGACTGTTGTCATCTGGGAGAAAAGAATTTAATTCCTATTTCATTAGATACATTTGCTTTAGGATCTATTCTTAGGCTCCCTAGCCACTGAGCTAGCCACCTCCACTGTAGAGTTTCTATTCTCCAATCTCCATTTATGCAGAAAGCTATAGTCGGAGAAATCTGGCCAGTGAATTCACTGGGAGCTATTACCACTGGGTTGCCTCCTATTCAGAGACTTGGCCTTTACTACACTTTAGGTGACAAGATACCTCACTGGGAAATATCACTAACCCTGAGGAAGCAATGACCATCTTCTTCAATATAAACCATTTCAGCCTGGGCTGGATTCAGTGACATGAACAGAATGTCTGCTCTCAATTTCAGAGATTCCTTTATAGTTTCTTTTCTTGGGGTGACTTGCTTGAATTCTCACGCCTATTTAATTAGCTTCACTTAGCAGGATGAACCTTTCAAGTGTTTATTGGGCACCTATTAGAATGCTCAATCCCAGACCTCCACACCCAGGCCTTACTGGGAAATGATAACTCCACTAAATGCTGACATTTAGCAAGGCTACATGATCTGTACTGGTGGAGAAAATAGCCACTTGTAGAGGACTGGAGAGAGCTGACAGAGCTAAAAAGGGAATTAAGTTAAGAGTGAGGATATGTAGTTTCAAGTTTCAGATTGGCCCCTTCAGAACCTCAGTTTCTTCACCTGTCCAGTGAAAATAATCCTTACTCACACTATGATTCAAAGCAGGAAAAACCAAATGAAGCTATTATGCTACAGAAACATAAGGTACTATGTACTTAGTAGGGCTGTTCTGTTTCACCAATGTTCTTTGGCATAAATTCTAATTGAAGCCAAGCAAGCTTGTCAAGTTCTTGTCAACTACTAAGAGATCAATTTATGTAAGCTTATGGTATACCTACCAGGTCCTACCAAAGGTATAAAAAGTCTCCTAAGGGAAATTTATGAAAAAACAAGAGATAGAGAGTATTATAAGATGTAAAATGAGTAATTTTGATTCTATTAAATTAAAAGGCTTTTGTACAAACAAAACTAATCTAACCAGGACTAGAATGGAGACAACAAATGAGAAAAATTTTTTATAACAAATGTCTCTGATAAAGGTCTAATTTCTCAAATTTATAGAGAACTAAGTCAAATTTATAAGAATACAAGCCATTCCCCAATTGACAAATGGTCAAAGGATATGAATAAGCAGTTTTCTGATAAGAATCAAAGCCATCAATAATCATATAAAAAAATGTTCTAAATCACTCAATTAAGAGAAATGCAAATTAAATAGTGCTGAGGTACTACCTCACACCTATCAGACTGGCCAATATGGCAGTAAAGGAAAGTGGTAAATGTTGGAGGGGGAGGTGGCAAAATTGGGACACTAATGCATTGTTGATGGAATTGTGAACTAATCCAACCATTCTGGGAGGCAATTTGGAACTATGTCCAAAGGACTATAAAACAATGCATACCCTTTGATCCTGTAATACCACTACTAGGTCTGTATCCCAACAAGATATTGAAAAAGGGGAAAAGGACCTACTTGTACAAAAATATTCTAGCTGCTCTTTTTGTGATGGCAAAGAAGAGGAAACTGAAGGGATATTCATCATTTGGGAAATGATAGAACAAATTGTGGTATATGTTGGTGACAGAATACTACTGTATTATAAGAAATGATAAGCAGGATGATTTCAGAAAAGCTGGAAAGATCTACAGGAAATGACAGAGGGAAATACGCAGAAGTAGAATAGTGTACACAGAAACAGCAATATTATACAAAGATTATCTGTAAAAACTTGACTTCTCTTAGCAGTGCAATGATCTGGGATAATCCTGAAAGAATTATGATGGGGAATGCTATCCACCTCCAAAGAAAGAACTGTTGGAGTTGTCTTTCACATCAGTGTATTTATGGTTTTATTTTGGGGTTTTGGTTATGTATGAGTTCACTCTTACAACAATAACCAATACGAAAGTGAGTTTTGCATGACGATAAAAATAAAATTTTCTTTTAAAATTTCCTAAGGCAAGAAAACTATAATTCTCAATGTAGACAAGAAACCATAAGCTAAATCACTTTTCAGTTAAATCTCTCCCAGAAACATACTTCACATAATACATTGAGGTAGAAATACTGACTGAAGTCTGGAAGAACAGATTTAGAAAAGGTAACGAGCTTTACTCAAGCAAAGATGAATATTTTGAAAATGTACATCTCCTGTTTGAAAAATGTTATCTCTAACCATTAAATTTTTTGAGGGAAAGACATTTTTTCTGTTTTAATCATACTTCTTAAAAATAATTAGTAATAATTTCATATAGATATGGATCCACTGAGTGAGTGAATACTAACTTAAATCCAAAAGCCTCTGGCAAGAAGAAGACTCCATCTCCTGTCCTATACTGTACTCCATTTTTCATTGCCAAGCCATAGAGCACTTTGTGGTCTAGCTCTTCCAGAGGCTCCGTTACTTTGGGAATTTCCTTCTGCCTCATTTCAGCAAGTCGGGCACAGCTTATACAGAACCTGGAAGAAAGGAAGCAAAAAGCCAGGTGACTGCTAGTGATTTTTTAAGCAGAAGAGAATCAAGACCAAGGGTCCAACTCTGATGGATCTGTCCTGGCTGAGGAGGTGACTTTAGGAAAGGGAGGCAATTTTTGCTGTCCTGGATTCCCAGGCTTTTAAAACTTTGTTTGTTCTACAGCTTCTTAACTTTCTATTACTCCAGCAGACAAAATTCCTAAGATTCTCTGTGGCAATGGTATCGAATTAAACAATGGAACTGAACTGCAAACACAGACTTCAGACTAACATAAGTCTTCATTCCTACACACTCACTTATATTTGTTCTCCTCAGTAGGCTGGATCTTTGGAGGAGACTCAAATCTTGCATAGTCTTGATCATACCACATCTGGTAAAAATAGGTTCTGCCATCATCTTCAACCATTTTAATCTCCATGTCCAATCCCCCCTTTAGAGAGCAAGAGAAAACAGGTTTTGCATGCATTGAATATAAACATTTTGAGACAACATAGTGTAGTGGCTGGCTAAAGGGCCTAAGCTAGGACACAAGGTTCATGCCTACCTCCATGGACCAGTTTTCTGAGGGAGCTTTATAAATAACATTCACTTTGCCATGGATGTAAGAGAGCTGCATGTCTTCACACTCATCTACCAAGAAGAGCTCCAGAGGATCTGACGTTGCCCCAAGGACAGTATCTATCCCAGCACAGAACCAGTGAGCATGAAACATCTGTCCACTGCTATCTTCCCATAATGCAGTGATTCTAGAATGAAAAAGAAAGTTCTAATTAGTTAATTAAAGAATATTAAGCCACATTTCCAAAAAAGGGCTATTTCTCCTCTAAAAAAGATTACGCTACTAGGAAAGAATATTTCAAAGGATTCTGAGACAAATATTTTTGTTTCATTGTTTTTGTCATAAGAAAGAATTCAATCTGAAGGAGTAGGTGGGAAACTAAGAAGAGAAAGGCAACACAAACCTTGCTAAATATAAGGGTTTGGTGGGATCATCAGGACTGACAGAAACACAATCTCCCACTTCAAGAATTTCAGAGTCAATGCACACTTTCTGGTAGTAATCTTTCTTCCCATCACTCTGTAAAAACAAAAGCATTGTTTATCAGGCCCTATTTTATGTATAATGATAGTTTAGTTTCTGACCCTACAAATTAGAGGGTCCCCCAATTCCTTCATTCCTTTCTATTATAACTATAAATTTGCAATTGTCTTTAAATGCTCATTCCTACAATGGTTGACAAATAGCAATGGAAACCATAAGCCCATTTTTTTAAATGTTAGAAAAACATATATAGCTTTAGCTAGTGACTAAGAAAAAAAAATTATTGTTCCATAACTTAGCATATGATGGAGAAAAGGACATTTCCCTCCAAATACAAAAGATGTTCAAAATAACCTTCCTCAAGCAGACACTTGAGAGTCTAAAGGATGCAAAGCACTGAACTAAGGGCCTGAAATACACTGCCAGCTCCCAACTCTCCCACAAATGTCTCAAAAACCATGGAAGGGAAAAGCTTAAATAATAAAATATAAAAAATAAAATAAAATTTTAATAAAAATTAATTTAACATGTAAATATTTTTTAAATAAATTGGAAAATGAACACACTTTTAGAACATTCATTCAAAACCTCAATTTCTGCAGCTATTTAGTTTGTTTGGCACAAAAGTTGACAAATTCTGCTGTTTCTAACTTCACATGTCTTGAATCTAAGCAATGTTGGGTCTGGAGTCAAGAAGACCAGATTCCAAATCTGACCTCAATATAACTAGCTGTATGGACCCTAAGCAACACTTAACCCTTCTACACCTCAATTTCTTAATCTATAAAATGAGCATAATTATAGCACCAAGCCCTCAAAGTTGCTATGAGGACCAAATGAGATCTGTACAGTGTCTACCGCCTGGTAAGTACTTAATAAATCCATGTATTCTTTTTCTCCACTCACAAATCTACCACCTTTATTCAGGTCTTCATTACTGGTCACCTAGATTACTGCAACTTATCTCCTAAATGATTACCCAGCCTCAAGTATTCCTCCCTTGCCTGAGCACTCCAAACCATACTACATACCACTATCAAAGTAATTTTCCTTAAAGTGTAAATCTACAAACCTAAATAAATGGAGAAATATTAACTGCTTATGGGTGAATTGGGCCAACATAAAGGAAAAGGCAATACTAACTAACTAAATTTACTTAATCAGTGTCAAAAAATCACTTTACAGGAACAAAAAAAAAATAAAAATATTCATCTGATGAAACAAAGTCAACAAGCATCTCAAGGAAAATAGTTTTTTTTTTTTTAAAAAGTGGGAAAAAAAGGAAACTAACATTCCCAGATCTCAAATGATATGTCACAAAGCAATATTCATCAAAATGCCTGCTATCAGTTTAAAAGGGGCAGCTAGATGGCAGCACAGTGGACAGAGCTCCAGGCCTGAAGTCAGGAAGACTTCCTGACTTTCATGTAACAGGCAATCTGGTCTTCCAGACTCCAGACCTAACACTGCTTAGATACAAGACAGATAAAAATAGCAGGATTTGTCAACTTATGTGCCAAGCAAACTGAATAGCTACAGAAATTGAGGTTCTGAATGAATGTTCTGAAATTGTGTTCATTTTCCAATTTATTTTTAAAATATTTACAAGTTACTGATTTCTCAGGACATCTTCCTGAGCTTAAATCTGACCTCAGGCACTGATTAACCAAGTGAATATGGACAAGTCACAACATCTCATGTAAAATGAGCAGGAGAAAGTAACAGCAAACCACTCCAACACCTTTGCCAAGAAAACCCCAAAAGTGACCACAAGAAGTCAGACATGACTGAAACTGAGTTAACAACAGCAAATGGTTTAAAAAATTGAGAGATTGATTAGAAAAAGAAAAGGAGTAAACAGAGTAGCCTAGTATTTAATAAATCCAAAGACCTCAGTTATCAAGTAAGGACTGACAAAAACTGCTAAAAAAACTAGAAAAGAGGACTGACAGAAATTAGGCATTTACCAACTTCTGACTCTTGTAAGGGAATAAAGGGGACCAGTAAGTGTGTCTCGGGCAACTGTCAGTCACTAAACCAGCCCTTAAGGAAGGGTAATAACTTAGGAAGTAGGTAAAATCCGATAACACTAAACTGAAGGAATGACAGTTGGGAATTACTGGTCAACTCAAGCTGTGGTAACAAGGCTTGAATACAGTCCTTCTATGGGTTCTTTTGGGGTTTTTGAAGAAGGCACAGGAAGGTAAAAAACACTGTTTAATAAAGATAAATTAAGGGAAGGAAATGAGGGAGTAAGGTCAAGCTACTCTTAACAACTATGGAATAACCCAAAGGGCAGGAAGTCTGGGATCACTACACTATAGCTACAAAGCAAGCCTGGCTGGACACAAGGGGAAAGGGTTTCTCATGCAGATGTCCTTGGTCTGTTGATCAGATGAATCAGATTGTCCCAGTACCACAGGTGTACAGCCAAGTAAATCCAATGGGAAAGTCAGAAAGAATTAGATGCCTTATAGGTCCACCATACAAGACAGCCTTCTAATCTCAACCTGAACTCTTGGAACTTGCTAGATGATGGTCTTGATGTTCTTGTAGCTACTTCTCAAGGCACAGAGATAACCCCAAATCCCCAGGCTCTTAGGTCAGTGGCTATATCTCCAGCTCCTCCAAACCAACTGGCATAGAGAGAGTCCACTGAGAGAAGTCCCCTGCTGCATTCCAGGTTTGGAATGTTCAGCCCTGTCAGTCTTTGCTTGCTTTTGCTTTCTACTCTCAAAATGCTATTTTCCTATTACACACTCTATATGAAGAGAAACTCTAAAACAGATACAAATCTTAGCCATGAAGATTCTATCATAAGAAAAATAGAGGAGCAAAGAAGAAATTACTTTATCTGATGGATAAGGGAAGAATTCTTGGGGGCAGCTGGGTGGCTCAGTGGATTGAGAGCCAAACCTTGAGACAGGAAGCCCTGGGTTCAAATCTGGCCTCAGATACATCCTAGCTGGGTGACCCTGGGCAAGTCACAACCCCCACTGCCTAGGACTTACCACTCTTCTGCCTTGGAACGAATATATAGTATTATATGGGTTAAAAAAAAAAAAAAGAATTTTTTGACCAAAGGATAGATGGAATTACAAAAGATAAAACAGATGATTTCTTTTATATGAAGTTAAAACCTTTTTCATTAACAAAACCAATACATTATAAAATGAAAATGAGAAAGGAAGCAAGATAACTAGATAACTGGGGATATGGGGGAGGGATTCTTTTCAGCAAGTTTCTCTGATAAAAATTTCATACTCAAGATATGCAAAGAAATTCAAATTTAAAAGTATAAAAACTATTCTCTAATTGATAAATAGTTAAAAGATAGTAAAAACAACTTTTAAAGAAGAAATTCAAGCTAGCAACAACCATATAGAAATTACAGAAATACAAATTAAAGCAACTTCAAATTCTTTACTCATGTCCTCCAGATCAGCAAAGATGGAAAAAAAAAGAGGATAATGACAAATGTTGGAGAGAATGCTGGAGATGTTGGAGAGATAATGTACCATTGATGGAGCTATAAGTTGACCCAGCTAGTCTAAAAAGCTATATGGAACTTTGCCCTAATAGTCACTAAACTTTCATTTTACTTTAATAATAATCTACCCATTTCATATTTTAGTCACCTTTTCATCTGCACTAATGGCAAAACCTTTTCTTACCATTTGGAAAAAACACACACACACACACACACTCTCACACTCTCTCTCTCTCTCTGAATGAGTGATACTACTATCAGGCCTAAACCTCAGAGATAAAATTTTGAAAAAAGGATGTATATGTGCAAAAATATAATATATAATAAAAATAGTAGCTCTTTTTGTAGCTGCAAAAAACTAGAAATGAATCTAAAGGAATGCCTACCTATTGTGAAATGACTAAACAAATTATGGCACATGAATAGAATGGAATACTAAGAATACCTTAAGAAATAACAAAATGGAGTTTCAGAGAAAACTAGGAAGGACCTTATTAAGAACTGATGATGCAAGGTGAGATGAGCAAAACCATAACAATTTACACAACAAAAATATTATGAAGAAAAAACAATTTTTAAAGTCTTTACAACTCTGATCAATATAATGACAAACCACAATTCTAGAAGACCCTTAAATATAAGTATGCTACATACCTCCTGACAGAGATGTAATGAGCTTAAGGCAAAACGAAACATACATTTTTGGATGTGGCCAATGAAGGAATTTGTTCTGCTTAACTACATATATTTTGTTATGACTGTTTAATGGGAACAAAGGAAGCACAGGAGAGAAAATAATTGGAAAAAAAAGTGAAAATTAATTTTGTTTCTAAAAGTATAATATGACCATGTGATTCCCATATTCGATCAATACCAATGGCTTCCTATTGCCTCTAAGATAAAATATAAAGTCCTAGGTATTTAGAATTTAAAGACCATTACGACCTGGTCCCAACCTATCTTTCTAGTTTCAAAGAGCATTACTCCACTTCTTCTATATTATACATTCAAGCCAAATGTGCCTTCTCTCTGTTCTTCACATACAACACTCCATTTCTCATCTGTATCCCTTTACATTGTCTGAACTACATGCCATGGAAGATACTCCCTCCTTATCTCTGTTTTAGTACTTCTCTCTCTTCATTTAAGATGCAGCCTAAACTTCATATTCTACATGAAGCCTCAAATGTTTGTGCCCTCCTTCTCCCCATCTTCTATTTAACTACTTTGTATATATCTGTATTTATTCACTCTATATTTTATATGTATTTTTACAGGTACTTGTCAATGTAAACATCTTTCAAGATGGGACTGTAATTGTATCTCCAATGCCAAAGGACAGTGTCAGCAGATAGGAAGCACTTATAAAACCTGATGGATTCTAAAAAGGTACTAACATAATCTCCACCCCATTTGTATGTGGCCACTTCAAGTCTGCAAAGTGTTTTCCTCCTAACAATCCTGTGAGGTGGATAGTGCAAGGCTTATCTGCATTTCTGTCGGTGGGCAGATGGCAGAGCTACTGAGCTGGATGACAAAACCTGGAAAGAGGATGGATAGTCCAATTGGCCAGTACTGTTTTAACAGCAGTGGTTGGTAGCCTATGAAGATAATTACTATACAGAAATCTTCTAGCTGTTCCTATTCTCCAAAAAACATGAAAAGTATTTATGCAGCCTTAAGGTTAAAGGAAGAATTTAAAGCTTGGTGTGGCTTTTTACCCCCCCAAGCAACCTCTATGTATTTGTTAGAATGGAAATATTCCTTGGAATGAGACAAAAGAAACCTCTAAATATTACCTTGATTGGAGCTCCAAACCAGGAGATCCTAGTCTTGTTCTGTTTCTTTTTCCTTCCTTGTAGCATTTTTTTAGGTGAGGGCATTTCAGGAATATTATCATCAACTTCTTCATCTTCATCAGCCTCTTTCACAGCCAGATTTGGACACCTAGAAAGTCAATGATCCTCATCATAGGTTTTAAGAGGAGCTTCTGAAACTAGAAATAATTCATAACTGATATATAGCAAAAAAGAGACTCAAGTACACATTTTTTTAAAACTGTTGCCTTTGACCTAGTATTAATTCTAAGAGAAAAGAATGGCAAAGAAAGCTGTGTTTTTAACTTCCTCTGTAGGCAACTGGGTTAAGTGACTTGCCTAGGATCACACAGCTAGAAAGTGTCTAAGGCCAGATGTGAAGCGGGGTCCTCCTGACTCTAGGCCTGGTGCTCTATCCACTATGTTACCTAGATGTCCCACAAATACAAATTATATCACAGCTCTCTTGACATAAGTCAAGTCTATGTCCAAATACCTCATTAGGAACCCAGACTCTGAAAGTCCCTGCCTATAGAATGAACAAACTGATCAGCCTTCAAGAAGAGGCCCAGAGTTAGCCACACATAGGTTTTGCAAGGCCCAGCCTAGTTAGGTTGAGAGATCACCACACAGTTTAGCTACAAGATAAAGTATATTGCAGACCTGTCATCTCTTGAACACTGTCTCTTAAGGCAGAGAAGAAACACCTTCAAAGACTACCCTTTCAAGGCTGGAAGGGAAGAGATCTGGAAGTAGTCCCAAGTGCAGACTAGGGAGGAGCCTTCTCTAAAGTGCACCCTAACATGAGACCTTTCTCTGTAAATCTGTGCTCTCTAAGGCTAATAAGGAAAGCTGTCTTTTTACCTTCTCTGTAGACAAGCCTGCTTGCTGCGCCCGCTGCCACCAAATTTAACCATATCCTGACAGGCTTTACATTTTCCACACTCGGGCTGCTGGCAAACCTGGAAGGACCAAGAGTATCTGTATTCAATGGCCATAGCGAGAGCTGACAAATTCATATTAGATACTTAAATTCATAGACAAATATAAAAACTTGAAGGCCAGAAGAGGTCAGACAGCACAATGTTCTCCTAGGTGTTAAATAATAGGACTGTCTTTAGGGGAACACTTCTCCTTAGGACCCATATACAACTTCCATAAAGCTACCCCAAAGGACGGAATATGGAGATATAACGATGGCCTAGACCACTCTTTCCTGGAACACGAATGTTAAGAGTGCTGGAGAGAATTTAGACTAGTCTGTGCTACCTGAGTGAGGGCAAAGCCAGAAGGGTAGTCAGAGACCTCCCTAAACATAGCACGGTGAAAAGTGCGGTAGTTTTGAGGAGGATGGAAGGCTCACAAAACACTATCATTATTAAAGATTTAAAAGCTTACAGAATTAAGAAATAAAAATAATTCTTAAAACTATGTTTTTTTTCTGAGTCAGCAATTATCTTGAATACAAAAAGATTGCTAACCTAATCTAGTTAGATTAGCTTTTTAGGCAGTTGATATTTCTTGTCCAATGAAAACCATTTCATATCAAAAGAACAATATTCCAGGATGAATATCCTGTTTTCATCAAGAACCACACTTATATAAGAAGTCTATGCAATGCTCCAAAGAAAGTCAAGTCACAAAGATTCTCCTTGTGTTAACTCAAATTTGTAACCTTAGCGTGTGTACTACCTCACAGACACCACAGCGCCGACGCTTCATAGCATTCTCCTTGTCATCTTCTCTTTCATTCTTTTCAATTTGTTCTGAGAAGAAAGTATCAAAGATCAGGTAGACGAGCTTGGTGGTAGTGGCTTTGGTTGGTCCTTTATCCTTGTCTATTTTGGTAGGATGTCTGATGGCTTGCCGCCTTGCAGCTCGTCTAAAAGTCAGAAGTCGTATTGGTTAGTTAGCTCTGATCTAGAGGTAAAAATGAGATCAATGTGCCAATGAAAATCAAAGAACAAAACAAAATGTCTTATAGACGATGGAAAACAAATCTTTTTTTCTAGACAAATCCACTGCCTATGTGTTGCCATTTAGGCAGCTTCACTTCAGAAAAGTAGCCATTAGATCAGAAAGATCACCTCCAACTATACCCTGCCCAAGAAGAGTTACTAAGGAAGTACTGGGTGGTTCTCTCTAATAGGTCAAGACCAGGGAAATGAAGATACATGGACTTTCATCAGCATTTTACAAATTATGCTTCAAAATCAAAGATGTGTCTTGTGTGGTTATTAGAATGGAATGGGGGGAAAAGTTAAAATTATTAAGTCTTTACCTTTTCCCCAAGGTGACACCAGCTAATTTAATCAAGTCTCTCATGCAAGGTGTAATGATGACAGGCTGCTCATCACTGTCTCCAGCCTCATCATAGCTTTCTACTTGTTCCACCACAAACTGGGCATGTCGAAGAAGAGAATCTTCTGTGAATCGATTAAAGTTTAGTCCAGCAGGAGGAACAGTGGTCTTTTAAAAGGAAGGAGACAAAAATCAAAAGTTAATCTTCCCTTGTTGACAAGCAAATCTATCATTCAAAGTGTAAGGCTTTATACTGGAAACTATTCTTATAATCAGAAGCACAAAAACACTAGCCAAAGATCACGTTAAACTTTTTCCCATTTACTGACTTGGAATAATGAGAACAGATTCTTAAAGGGCTCCAAGCTCTATTTTACATATGTATCTAGCTTGACACCTTACACTGACCATGTTAAAAGATTAAACTTACTTACTTCAATCTTATTGAGCAAATCTTCATAGCTGACATCAGGATTGTTCTGTAAGAATTCAACAACTATTTTACTCATGTAAATCTTCTCCTGCATTAGTGCAAATATAGGGGCATATTCCTCACTAGGAGCCATCAGAATATAATCGGCAAAAGCTAGAAAATAAGATAAGATTATATATAGTGATGAAATGACAAAATGGACATAAATGAAAAACACTGAAGACAACAAATTCAGCTGAAATGAAATGAACAATTTGTGCAATAGCATCAATGGTAAATATATAAATTTGGGGATAAAACCTGGTTTCCAAAAGACCCTGGGATCTTCCAGCCTCCAAGTTGCTCCTAACTGCCTTCACATCACCAGAACATGATAGTAAGAATACAGGATTTGGAGTAAGAAGACCTGGTTTGAAATCTCACCAAACCTCTCTGTCTCAATTTCTTCAACTCTAAAATAAGCCTGGGTGATGGCTATGGTTTCTTCCATCTCTAAATCTATGATCCTCTTATCCTCTTGAGAGGGAGCAAGCTGTGGGTACAGAACTTCACATCCATTATTGGACGCAGTCCCTATGTTTATTTTGCTAACTGCTCTTTATTGCAAAGGAGGATAAATGGGGAAAAAGGAATACTATTTGAAGAAAATCGACATTAAAATGCAAAGAAAAATTTAATAAACTCAAAATTTGTACTAAAATGGAAGGAAAAAAATTTTAAATAAGCAAATTCGGATGAATCTTAGCTCTACTATAAAGTTTTTAAACAAATACTACAGAATCAGAGTATGGTTGGGACCAACTTCAAGTCAACAAATAAGCTAGTTTTTCATCAAAGGGAAATCCCAATTTGAACAAAATGAAAATTAGGCTTTTTCCTTCACCTTTGTCACATAATTTTCAAATGAGTTGGAGTTCAACTGTGGGAGGGAAAGGAACAAGCATCCATTAAGCACCTATTATGGGCCAAGGCTCTATGCCAGGGGTCGGCAACATATGGCTCTTTTGAGGGCCAGATATGGCTCTTTCTGCAGGAGCCATAAAGTCAATTTTTTTTTCTGGTGCTGTTACAGGAGCGCACTGTGAGCACTGTACGGCTCTCACGAAATTACATTTTAAAAAATGTGGTGTTTATGGCTCTCACGGCCAAAAAGGTTGCTGACCCCTGCTCTATGCTAATAAACATTTTACAAATATTTCATTTGAGCCTCACAACAAATATTGTGTAGGTACTATTATCATTATCTCCATTTTACAGTTGCAAAAACTGAGGCAGAGAGGAGTCTAAAGTCTTAGCTAGGGTTATACAGCTAGCAAATGTCTAAGAGAGGGTTTGTGCTCAGGTCTTCTTGACTCTAGCAGTTTGTCCACTGTGCACCCTAGATGCATGTTCTGGTGCCAACATTTTATAAGAGTAGAATATCCTGCTGAGTTTGGCATAGTATTTCATACCTCAGCAAAAATTCCATTTTGGTCATGTGAAGCCCTTTATCAAGGTGTGTCTAAGTCACCAGTAGGAGGATTTAGTATTTCTTTTATAGATACCCAATGTTAAGAACTTTGAGCTGTTAAGTTAGTAAAATGTAGCCAACTACTTCAAAATAACTCCCACTTTGAAGGTACCTGTGGTGAAGCCAATCAAAGCTTTCTCGCCACCATCAAAACCAGTGATCCACCATGCATTTATGGGGCCAAGTTTTTTGGCTCTGACACCACCTAAGGGGGAAAAAAAAAAAAGAATGTAAAATTAACCCATTTTTTTTTCCTTTTAATGAGGAACAAAAAATGTTTGAGATTTGACTAATGGAAGACAAAAGCAAAATGTCATGCTCTGAATGGTATTCACAACCATAATTAAAGTCTGCAATTCCTCACTGATGACCTGGGTCTCTCAAATCTCGACTAGGTAAACACATGTTCTACCAAGCTAAAATTATTTCTAGGGCACATCTAGTGATGGAGTGCCATCAAATATCCAGTCTAAGTTTGGTGGATTCATTACCAAAAGAAAGGATAATAGGTGAGAATTCAGAAGCCACTGCAATTTGCAGAGAGAGTCGAATACAGGGGTCGGCAATGTATGGCTCTTTCTGCAGGAGCCATAAAGTCAATTTTTTTTCAGTCGCTGTTATAGGAGCGGCACTGTGAGCACTGTACGGCTCTCACGAAATTACATTTTTTTTTTAAACCCTTGTACTTCGGTGTATTGTCTCATAGGTGGAAGAGTGGTAAGGGTGGGCAATGGGGGTCAAGTGACTTGCCCAGGGTCACACAGCTGGGAAGTGGCTGAGGCCGGGTTTGAACCTAGGACCTCCTGTCTCTAGGCCTGACTCTCACTCCACTGAGCTACCCAGCTGCCCACGAAATTACATTTTAAAAAATGTGGCCTTTATGGCTCCCGCGGCCAAAAAGGTTGCTGACCCCTGATCTAATATATCTAAAGGTTATGATAATTTTCAATGAAAAGAGTACTCATATCAGTGAATTAAATGGTTCCTTTGACTAACAAGTGATTAATTCACTTTTAATATCAACGATGTCACTTCTAAAACATCTGTGGCAGTTTCATAAAGCCAAATAGTTAGCAAAAATTAGTCACTCGTTGTTACTGTAAATATTTTGATAAGCTAGCAAAACTTTCAAATTCTAAGAATTTTCCACTACAGCTGAAATATCTAAATGGAAGATCTATTGCCCAAATGAGTGTACAACACTCTAAAAAGAAAAGGGAACAATATTAGTTCACTATAATGAAAAGAAAGTTCTTTAATAAAAATATTTAAAAATGATAGAAGACAAAAAAATTTTATTAAATAAAAAGTACAAAGCAAAAAGCAATACAATCAGAATAAAAAGGAAAATAAGACTGATTTTTATCAGATACTTCAGGTAAAAACGTTTTAAGTATCCAAAAATTGATAGAATTCTATTTTTAAAAATCCATTTCCAAACAGATAATAATCCAAAGATATGAACATGTAGATCTCAAAAACAAGTTACCAAAAAGTACCAAGAAGAGTTGGTCAGACTAATAAATATTAAAACTGGGAATGAGTTACTACTACCTTATGCATTTTAAATTGGCAAAAAAAATTAAGATGAACAAAATTCAAAGTTGATGGGGTTGGGGAAAGATAAGCATGCTCTAACATTGCTGATGGAACTATGAATTAGTGCAATTTTTAAAAAGCAATATGACAACATGCAATAAGCCAATAAATGTTCAAATTCTTGAACCCACTGACCCCTAAGAGTTGGGCTTATTTAAAAAAACTCTTATTTAAAAATAAATATTGTTATTTTAAAAAGTCATTTAAAAAATCTTGTCAGCACAGCCAAAAATAACCTAAGGAAAACTCAATTTATACAAATTGAGGAATTACTATAGAAATGGTATATGATAGAAGAATATAATGGAAAATTATTCTGCCATAAAAAAAAGACAATTGAGATAAAGACATAAAATTATGCTGAATCAATGTGCTTTCTATTAGTATAGAAGTTGACTACAGTAACCAAATCCAAATACACACAAATCTGAAGAGGACTCGGAAAGCAAGCATATTATTATTAACAATCAAAAGTTAACGTGCACTTTAAACATTTCTGCATGATTTGGAGTTAAGTATGATCTTTATTTAAATGTTGGCTAATGGTTATTCAAATTAAAGCAAAAGCAAGGATATACAATATTCTGTATGTCCCAAACATGGTACCCTGAAATATGTATTCTTACCATCCAGACATGGGTTGTCATCGTAGATTGGTTTTACTGTCCCACTGAAGTAGAGTTCTATATTCTTCTCAATTAGGCCTGTATCAAATGGGCACAGATGGCCCTTCTTATCATAAACACTAGTGAGGGAGGGAAAAAAGGACTTTTTTGTAACTATCCTACTACAAATTTAAACCAGATATTGCAGTACTATGAAAGCCGACTCCTTTGATTTAAAGGGATTATATATGAGTCCTCAGTAACCCACTTGATTAATAATCAAATCTCTTATAACTATCATAACATGCACATGTGTCCCCCAACCAAAAATAAGAAAGCACAGAAGCAAATGTATACGAAAAGTCCTCTAGAATTATAAAGTATGGAGAAGGATAAAAGAGAAGAGGCAGAGCCCTGTTTCGTTAACGTCTTTGCTCATGCTGGTCCTCCTTCCTCTTGGGGAGTTATATAATCTCCTGGTCATTTTGGCCTCCTCTAAGGCACTGCTCATATAGCATTTCTATGAAGCCTCCCTGAAATTCCCGCCTTCAAATGAGAGAATTGCCTCTTCCTTTCAACTTCTATTGAATTTTGTATTTCTGGTAACATTACATTCATCTTACAAAAAAATTCCATGCTATGGCAGAAAGTCAAAGATTCAACCTCAGCTTTATTATTTATATACTTTCCGTGTGATCACCATGGGGAAGCTCCTAATTCCCAAGTCTCAATTTCTTCACCTGGGACTGAGGTACATATCTCACAAGGCTGTTGTGAGAATCCAATGAGAAGGTATAAAAAAGCACCCAGTAGTACCAGGCTATCAATGGCAAATGCAAAGCATCATTAATATAGGTATAAATTATCTCCCCCACTGGATTATAAAGTCCCTGAGAGCAGACACTGTATTTTTGTTTTCTTATTCACTGTACTTCTAGCTTCATAGTCTGCTTAATAATAACCAAATATTTGTGAAATGAAGAATTAGTATTGCCAAAGGGAAGGCAACCTCCAGTCTGTGCTGATGGATTTGGTTCAATTACATCCTAAGTTAGGCTTCCTAGGCAAAAACCAAAGAGGATTTCCACTTTCATTCATAACTATAGTTACCAGAGACATTATCCTAAACTCCATAGTACGGGAGTATAATTTTCATGGAAATCTATTGGGGATAAGCTCTCTTCTAATTTTCTCCTATCTTCCTTCCCGTTTTAAAATCTCTAACCTTTAATAAGGCATAACTCATAACATGGAACTATATTTTAGTTTTCTCTTTTTACTTACTGAATAGTTTCAATAAGCAGAGATTATAAAAACATGAGTAAATAAAACTATTTTATATAGTTCTCTAAGCAAAAAAATAAAACAAAATTTGGGGCCTCAGATGGATTTTTTTTCTCCTGTGGTTACTTAGAGAGGAAAAAAAAGTTTCTCATCCCAGAGTCAAATGTTTTCCCTTAACAGAATCTGTCATAGTGATTAACACAAGAATCAAGTCCCCAACTCTATCTTTCTAAGGCCCATGTTACCTGAAGGATGTTACTCTATGCTGTGGGAGATCATCATAACTTTCAAAGCCATCCTCATTGGCATCAAAAATGGATAATCTTTCATCTGTTAACATCTCTGGTTCATCCAACTAAGGAGATATTTAAGAATTATACAAAAAAAAAAGAGAATACTGTAAGAATACAAAGAATGTTCAATTTTACTGCATCATAGAATAAGTCAATTTCAATTTATTAAAAAAAACAGATGGGGGTAATATGCTATTTTGTTGTGTTATTTTAGTTTACCATATATTTTCCCAACTACTTAAAAGTGTATAGTTTTTTCTTTGTTTTTTAAAATCTTAAATATTGTAGTAATGTAAAAAATCTAACTATTAAAAGCTATCCACAGCCTAACCCCCACTTAACTTTCTCTCCTTGAAATCTGTTAGCTATTCCATCATCCCTGAACTCAATCCTACTTTTGTGCATGTGCAGAAATTTTCCCCATGCCTAAAATGTTCTTCATCTTTGTCTTATATCATCTCTTATATCGAGACTCAGTTCAGCATAAAGGTTTCTGATCCTAACTCCATTCTAGATGATTAGTGCTCCTCAATCTTCCTCGCACTTTAAATTTTTATTTACTTGCTTAAGGGTTCCCTCCCAGCCCTCATCACCAAGCAGTACATAAGTTCTTTCAGTGCAAGGGCTCTTTTTTGCCAGGGCAAAGACTTTTTGTTGTAATAGCCCTAATATCTAGCACGGTGCTTTACACACAAGTGCTTAATTAATAATTTTTGGATTGAAAAGGAAAAAAAATACTTACTGCGCCATCAGGATCTCCTTGAAAAAATTTTAGATCAGGGTCATCCAGGTACTGCCTACAATCCATACACTTAGGAGGAGTAGACTACAGGGAATAACATATTAAGCAGAATTTAGAAATAGTTACCAGTTTCCAATTTCAAGCATTCAAGATTAGAAATCTGACATGATTACTGTTTTGAGACAATACAGATATCCTGATACAGGCAAGAAAACTGTTCCCTAAAAGCTGGTTTTAGCTCTATTAAGATTTAAATGTACCAATTAAAAAGGTATTCCAAGCAATTTGGTAGTAAATTATGTTACTTTTTTTTTTTTTAAATTTTTTTTGAACCCTTAACTTCTGTGTATTGGTTATTAGGTAGAAGAGTGGTATGGGTGGGCAATGGGGGTCAAGTGACTTGCCCAGGGTCACACAGCTGGGAAATGTCTGAGGTCCGATTTGAACCTAGGACCTCCCATCTCTAGGCCTGACTCTCAATCCACTGAGCTACCCAGCTGGCCCCCAGAATAATTCTTTTTGAAATTAAACTTATCCCCCCCCCAAAAACTAACCCCTAACACTGACCACTTAACTGTAGTTTCAAAAAGTGAGCTGTATTTAGACATCAAAGCCAACTCTTGGGAAAAGTGTTTGAAGTTTGGTCCAATGGGCTTCTATATTATTTGCTGAGAAAGAAACCAGATATTATGTCCTATTATTATTCTAAGACTTTCCCTACCACAGAATTTGAACAGTGATAAGATTTAAAGCTAAAGAAATCCTTATAGATTATCTCATCCAACCCCTCAGTTACCATAAAAGGAAAAAGGACCCCCTCACCAAAAAAAAAGGTTAAAAGGCATATCCAAAGTTACCCAGTAGTATGTAGCATACCTACTGAACAAATCAAAGTTTAGACTTTTAGTTTTAATATTCTGGGTTATATGCACATAAGTAACACACTTAACATGTCCCAATTCACAGACAACTTACCTTTACGGGTAGTACAGCTTTGCCCTGAACTACTTCTTTTATTTCAGATCTGTGTAAAAAAGCATAGCAAGGTAAGTGATGAAAATTCAGCACTAAAGCTTGACCTCTGCTATATAGCTCCCCAGTTAGAATTTGACTCCTCCTAATCCCATCTTTCCTAGAGCTCTGTGTAATCCTAGGCAAGTCCCTACTTCTGCTCTTCACAAAGAACAATCTAGTTTCATTTTTTGTAAAATCTAAAATTCAGAGACTGAAAAAAGTATATATCATTAGTAGAAGCCTAGTTAACTTGTCCAAATTTAAAAAGTCCTAATCTGATGCCTAATTGTGGACTCAAAAATCTGTTTTAAAACAACAAAGATAAATCCTGACAAAGGTGGTGGAGCTATAAACTGTTCCAGCCATTCTTGAAAGCAGTCTGGAACTGTGCCCAAAAAGCTATTAAACTATGCATACCCTTTGACTCAGCAATACCACTACTAGGTCTATACCCCCAAAAAAAGAGTTAAAAAAGAGGAAATGGGTATCTATGTACAAAAATACATATAGCTGCTCTTTTCATGACAATAAAACTGAGGGGATGCTTATCAATTGGGAAATGGCTAAGCAAGTTGTAGTACATGAATGTGAATGGAATACTACGTTCTGTAAGAAACGATGAAGGGGGCAGTTTCAGAAAAATATGGGAATACCTGTATGAATTGATATAAAGTAGAGCAGAATCAGAACTACTTATAAAATAACAATAATGCTGTAAAGATAAATGACTTTGAGAGATTTAGGAACTCTGATCAACCCCAACTCCAAAGAACTCATAATAAAGCATGCTATCAACTTCCAGATAGAGAACTGATGGACTCAGCATACAAACTGAAGCAGATTTTCTTTCTTCTTCTTTTTTTAATACATGGATAATATGGGAATTTGCTTTGCTTAACTAAATATAACTTTTTTTTTATTCTTCTTGCCTTCTTGATGGTTGGAGGAGCAGAAGGGAAGGAGAAAATTAGGAACTGAAAATTAAATTCAATTTCAAAAAATGTCTATGATCCTAGTGGAAATGTGCATTGGCCATGGGTGGGGGGGAGTGCGGGGGGCGAAGGGGAAAGGAGGAGCATGAATCATGTAACCATGTTAAAAATTAATATTAATAAATGTTTAAAAAAAGTCTATGATCTATGATATTTAAGAACAATGTCTTACTAAAGAGTTTTCTAACTAGACCCACCTCTACTCTATATCTGAGAACTAAAAATGATTGGTAATTCGTGATCAATTTTTTGGGTACAGCCATTTATGCAAAAAAGAAAAATGGTCATCTGTTCAAATAGGGGTGCCAATACTTATGAAATCGGAGATTTTCCCCAAAGTATCACAGTGCAACAATCTTGTTTTACTGACAAAGAAAAAAACCTCAAAGAAGTTAAGTGGCTTGTTCATGTTCCCACAGGAAGGCACAGCAGAAGCATCTGAGGCTTTCAGTCCCAAGTCTTCACTCTCTCTGCTGCACTGTGTTACAACTAAGGAATATACCCTAGTTCCAAAATCAGGACACAATTTAATTTCATAAAACTATGGGAATTATTCTCAAGAATATAAAAGGTAAGAATCCAACCCAATTAAGGATGAAGTTTACTTTCTAATTTCTTTAGTACTGTCTCTATTGATTTGGCATCTGATTAGCCCTGACTTTTTATTAGAAATCCCTTGGTTATCCCTTTCCTTGATCCCCAAAGTAAATAATTTCAGGAAATTTGAAATCAATAAAACCAAAAAGTATATTCATTCTTCTTACCCTTCTTTGACTTCAAATTTCATTTTCTTTTCTCCTTGTTCCTGAAAAGAAATAGTTAAAAATGAAAAGGTAAAAAATGTCATTAAGAGGCTGTGCTAAGGGCAGCTAGGTAGCTCAGTGGATAGAATCAGGCTTGGAAACAGGAGAACCTCCTCCAATCATCAAGAAAGCAAATCTAGTCATAAATACCTCCTAGCTGTGTGACCCTGGGCAAGTCACTTAACCCCATTGCCTAGCCCATACTGCTCATCTGCATTGGAACCAAAGCTTAGTATTAATTCTAAGGAAGGTATGGGTTTAAAAAAACACTACTAAAAGGCACCAGAACTTATGAGAAAGAACGCTATCCACATCCAGAGAAAGAACTGTGGGAGTAAAAATGCAGAAGAAAAACATGATCAAACACATGGTTTGATGAGGATATGATTGTGGTTCTAGACTCTAAATGATCACTCTATTGCAAATATTAATCATATGGAAATAGGTCTTGAACAATGATACGTGTAAAACCCAGTGGAATTGCTACCAATTGCTTTCTATATATCCACATCTGCATATTCCATAAGCATCTCAAACTAAACATTCTCCCAAAAGTCATCTCTCTTAACTTCTGTGTCAAAAGTACCATTAACCTCTCATTTACCTAAATCTGCAACTTTGAAGTCATCTTAAATCCTGCACACCCCCTCAACATATATATCCAAATAGTTTTCAGGCCTTGTCAATTCTAACTCTACAATATGTCTCAATTCAAATCACAACTCTTATTACCTTATATTGTTGCTATGACATCCTGTTATCCCTATCTCCGATTTCAATTCTCTCTAATCTATCATCCGCAGAGTTGTCAAATTCATATTCTTTAAGTATTGAAGTGAGTATGTCACTTTCTTGCTCAAAATGTTTCAATAGTTCCCTACTAGATCTAGGATTACAGAGATATTTTGTTTGGCATTTAAAGCCTTTCCCAAATGATCAAAATATCTTTCCTGGGGAATTACACCTTACTTTATCTATTTTATACTCCAAAGAAAACTGATTAAATTGTTGTTTCCTAGATTTTGATTCTGTGCCTTTGCATAGGCTAACCTTCATTCCTGGAATGCTCTCTCTCTTCACCTCTACATTTTGGGGTTCCTATTTATAACTCTACCTCTTACAAAATGATTTTCCTGATCTTTCCTAGGTAATACTGCTTTCCACCTCCTATTCCCTTAAATTTACATTGTGTGTACATGTGATATACATATATATTATAAATACCAATATGTGAATGTAATATATCTATAATCCATATTGTGCAGGTTGTAGATATATTATTATATAACTATATGTGTTGTATCCACATATCTATATCCACACGGTTTCCACTACCCTTTGTCCCTAGGCCACCATTAGCTCAAAGACAAGAATTATTACATTCATGGATCTGTGAGCCCAGTGCCTAGTAGATGCTAAGTGAATACTTGTTGAATTGAACTAACAGAACTAATAAGCAGCAAAACTAAAAGTTTTGATTTGATAATGGTGTTTCTTGACCTTCTCCATCAATAAACATTATACATACTTCAACATGAAGTATTTATCTTGGTTTCAAACCCTATCTAAGGAAGAGAACAACTTGAGAAGCTTCCAATTTGGCAGGATAGGTAATTCCAAAGAATACTGCCTATTGCATGTATTTCTACCTTACTATACTATAGTAAGGACTAAACAACCAGCCAGCGAGACATTATTACAAAGAAATCAAGTGTCAGGTTAGAAGTGATGATCTAAAATTTCAAGTAACTATTACTTCCAATAGTCTACAAATACAAGAATAACTTCCAATCAACAAAAATAAAATTCTCCTTTTCTAGCAATCCTGAAATTCAATTATGATGTCCTCAACATCAATAACTACATATATAATTTCTCTACCAAAAGGGCCCTGCATACAAAACAAAAAGACAAAATTGGTAAACTTTAAATGTCTTCAAGTTACCTTTTCTTCAAGATCATCTTCCTTCTCTACATTCATTTCTTGCTTTATTTCTCCAGTTGCTCCTTCTGACTTCCGTTTACTGGATCTAACATTCAAAATGCAATAAGTCCTGATTTGAAAAGGAGGCAAACTCTTCCTATTTGTAATATTCTGATACTGCTCCCACAACTCAGAGAGCAAAAGCTATAGGTTTTACCTTATTTACAAAAAAGTCTACATTATTTCATGCCAATTAAAATCCCAATTTGTTATTATAAATTGTCTCTATTTTCATCTCCCCAAAATAATTTTGTAAAGACTTTTTAAATAGCAGTAAAAATCCACTCACATGAGATGCCCCCAAAACATTAACAAACTCAAGAGAAACATTTAAATATGATCTTTAGCAGTAGGTTTTTAACATGTTATATAGATAATTAACCAGGATAAAATACCCTACAAAGGGAGAACTGGGCACTTCATAAGTTAACAAAATAAGTGAAATCCTCCAAAACCCTTCCAATATTCTAGCCAAAATAATATTTAAATCACTATTAGTAAAGAAAAGTTGTCTAATTAAGGCACAGGCCATACTGACCCTTTTGAAAACAGAGATACAATAGTAGGTTGCTTGCCAGAGCTTCTTGTAACTCTTGAGCTGGCTGAAGATTCTGTTTCAAAAGAAAAAGAAACTCAAATTAAACTGTCACTAAATAAATGAAAATAGCATTTGGTCATACAATTTAAAAAAAAAACTAAAAAAACGGAAGTTTAGCGCTTTACCAACATGATCAAACTATTAGAGGAAAAAAGAATGGCATAAACATTCTATGAGACATATTATTCTTCACCCATTTAGTTAATATGATTCCTATAGAACAGTGATGGGCAAACTTTTTTAAAGAGGGGGCCAAAGGAAAGGAAATGCTCATCTGTCAATATGTTTCTTAGGCAACTCTTTGGAGGTTTCATTGTATTGTATCCTACTCATTGTATTCGTCAGATTAGGAATAATGTCACCCAGCCAGATAGAACATTTCAGGCCCCGCCCCCAATCTGGCTCACAGTCCATAGTTTGCCCATCACTGCCATAGAAGTATTTACCACAATGCCATTTCTAATGCATCAAAATCAAGGCAACTCATTGGTCCATTCTAGCTTCTAAACAGGGATGAAATTTTATGACATTTTCTAATCCTTAGAAATAAGCTCAATAAAAATTTAAATGAAGAATTGTAGGCTGACAGTGTCAAAGAAAGTATTTGGGGGTTTAGTGATTAAGAGAATAAGCAATAGTTCAGTCACATAGATTTAAAGAGTTTGGACCTTTTTCTTATATGCTATGTCAGTGGTAGCGAACCTATGGTGTGAGTGCCAAAGATGGCACACAGAGTGCTCTCTGTGGGCACATGGCCAATACCCACCCCCATCCCCAGTTCAATACTAGAAAGGCAGAGGGACTCCAATGGAGCTGATCCCCTCCCCCTCTCCACTATGCCTGACAACATTTTTTCACATTCCTCACCCCTCTGCCCAGTAGCCCAATGGAAGCACACAGGGGTGAGGTGGATGGCTCACAGGTGGCAAAGCTGGAGGGTAGCAGAATGCTTGGGCCACTCTCCTCTCCCTCTCTACACTCATTGAGGACGTTCCTCAATTCACCGGCTCTGTCCAGGAGCCCAATGGGTGAGCTTTCTCTCTCCCCTATGGGGTAAAGGCGGGGTGGGGTGTCACTCAGTTGGGGGGCAGGGGCACAGCACTCAGTGGGGGGGCAGGGGGAGGGCCACTGCACTTGGTCTGAGGGGCAAGGTCCAATATTACATCTCTAAAAGGTTTGTCATCACTGTTCTACATGGTCTAATGGTCTCATACTCATTCACAAGTAAATATTTATTTACTATTTCTGTTCAAAAAGACTTGAGCATTCTATCCTAATACGTTTTGTGCTTCACAGGAGTGAAAAAGATCTAAAGACAGTATGGACTCATTCTCACATTTGGATGGAAGCTAAAATCCTCCTTCTTCAAGGCCAAAAGAACATATGGAAATTGTTGTAAGTAAAATATATGTGCCAAAGTTTAAATGCTATTACTTTTAGTCTCGCCATCTGATTTACTTCTTCTAGGTTTTCTGCTTTTTGACAGAGATGTTGATGATCCAGTTGCTTCCTCCATCTCTACCGCACTATCTTCTTCAATACTTTTCTCAAAATCCTCGTCACTAGTATAAGTACCGTTTTCTAAACAACCATTCACTTTTTGATTGAGAGTATGGTCACCGTTCTCCAAGGATAATTCTTTATTTAACAGGAATTTTACTTTCGCCAAGTATCCCTCCTAGAGCAGGGTAGAGACAATTTAAACAATAATTAGTATGTGAAAGCCTACCATAAAGTCCAAGTACTTTCTATCTTCTCTGTCACCCTAATAAAAAAAGGTATCAAGCAAAAGGCTTATGAAAAAGGCTCATTTCACCTCCAGTTTCCTTCACACAAGTATGCAAATACATGAGAGAAGGAAATAGCCATGTTAAAAGTGAGACATTAAGAAAAATACTTACTTCAGAAAGTTCTTCTTTGTGCAATTTGATCTCCAAGTCAAATAACTGATGCTGTACTTCTGCTTGCAGAAATTCATGCAGGAGACTTAATTTCTTCTTAATACACTCCTAGAGAAAATAGTGATGATTTAGAGAACGTTCTAAGCATTTGAATGCAAAGATGTAACTAAATGACATTTCGAGCCCACAGCAATCCAGATAGACAGGTGCTCAACAACAAAAGAATGATATAGGTCCACAAAACAGAAACATTCTAAGACATAGTAACAGTCTCTTGCTGTGATTACTACCACACCTATTATGAACTACCTTAGGGCATAACTTCTCATATTAATATATAACCTACAAAAATAAAATTACAGGGGGCAAAAGTATAAAGTATATGGGAGATAATCTTTCTACGAATGGAGTTAGTGAGTCAAGTTAATAGGCTCAAGGAAGTCAAGTTATCTATTAAAATGTAGTTTCTGAAATTGTTTTAATTTTTAATTCAACTATTCCAAATTAGTTAGTTGAACACATACATACATTCTGGTAAGGTATTTGGAAATCTACTCCCTTTAAAATATGTCTGTTTTGGGGAGTAGTTTTCCATCATGATGACACTAACAAAAATGTGCAGATCAGACTTCTCTAGATAGAAATTCCTTCCAATAATGCAAAATGGCAACACTAACTTTTAGTATGAGAGCTGTTTGGGGCAATTTGTGTTGCCCAACAATTATACTACTAGCATGTATCAGGAGTACAACTTGAATCCACATTTTTCGGACACCAAAGTCAGCTCTCTAAGACACTAAACCAAGGGTCAGCAACGTATGGCTCTTTCTGCAGGAGTCATAAAGTCAATTTTTTTTCAGGCGCTGTTACAGGAGCGCACACTGTGAGCACCGTACGGCTCTCACGAAATTACATTTTTAAAAATGTGGCGTTTATGGCTCTCACGGACAAAAAGGTTGCCAACCCCTGCACTAAACTATGTTGTCTCTCTTCTTTTTATTAAAAACAAACCAAAATGATACTGCCTATTAAAAACCAAATATCTATCTTGTAAATAGTCTAATGTAAATAGTCCAATATACATATAAATGTCTACATGTAAATAGTCCAATATAAGAAACAAAAAATCATCTCACCTTTTCGGTAAGAATATCCTCATCTTTTTCTAAATCTTTAAGTCTGAAAGAAGAAAATATAACTGTTATAGTATAATCTCTCTTATAGCCAAAACACAGATAAACTTCCTAAAGTTCAATGAAAATAATGGAAACATACATTTCTAGCAACATATCTAGACCAAGAATGGTTGAATAAAAATGGAGAATGTCAAATTCTTAAGTTCCAAAAAAAGAGAAGAAAAAAAAAGAATATAATCAAAACAGAAGTAAAAAAGCACTCCATAAAAATACCAACTCACCTAGTTAGGCCATTTGAATTTTTTAAAAAATCAAATTGTACCCAGGGTATACTTTATTAATTGGTGCAAATGAATACTAGAAGAATACTACCCCCCTTTGACCTTTTAAGTATTTCCCAAGGCATTGTCTTGGATCTTCTCTTCTCTACACATTCTCTCTGTGACTTCATTAGCTCCCAAGAGTTTAATTATCATATATCCGTTGAAATAATTTTATAATCAACTTCAGACTAAGGAGTCTTTCCCTTGAATTCCATTCCTACTTCACCAAATCCTTGTTTTTAGACACTTTGAACTGTATGTATATTCCCTAAATATATCTTAAATTCAGTTATGTCTAAAATAGAACCACATGAACTGATGCAGAGTGAAGTAATCAGAACTAGAGAAAAAATTTCAACAATTACAGTAACACTGCAAAACAAAACAGCTATGAAAGAGCCATGATCAATGATCAATCAATGAATGATCAGTCAGGACTCCAAAAGACTAATGATAAATCATGTTTCCCACGTCTTAGAAGTAATGGACAGTGGCAGCTAAATGGTACAATGGACACAGTGCTAGGCCTGGAATTGGGGGGGGGGGGGGGATGATGACAACTTGGATCCAAATCTGATCTCACACACTTTCTAGCTGTGTGACCCTGGCCAAGTCACTTAACCCCATTTGCCTAGTCCTTGTTCTTCTGTTTCTAAGACAGGGCTATAAAAATAAATAGTAGTAGCAATGGACTAGAAGTAGCGAAGGCAACATACTTTTCAGCCACTGTCAATGTCATTTGATTTTTCATAACTATGCTTAGTTGTCACAATAGAAGGATTTGGGGGGGGCTGGGAAGATAGTAATAATAATAATAATAATACAAAAAAGGGGAAGTAAACAATGAAAAGTGTTAACAAATTGCTAGGGGGAAAAAAAAACAGGAGAGCAGAAGACAGTTCAGATCAGACAAATAGAGCAATGCTGAAAACTATCACATTAAATCTGAAATATAGGAAAAACTCCACCATACTATACTTTAAATTAGAAGCTCATGGGTTTCACATGTAGTTGTCTTTTTCTGTTCTTTTTTTAGCTAGGGAAATGTTTGTATTTGTTGATGTTCACCAAGTGTGTAATAATAAAAAAGAAAATTAAAGGCAGGAATTCTAAATTTTCGATTTCCAAACTCCCCTCCCCCTTCCTCCCTATCTTATATTTAAACTTCTATTTATTTATTCTATATATATCTACATATGCTGTCTTCTCCAACAGAATACAAAGTTCCTCGAGAGTAGACTTTCTTTTGTTTTTAATCCTTGTATTCCTACCACCTAAGATATGAATGGTTACCTATCTTCCAAATAGGTGTTTAATGAATACTTATTGATTAATTGAATACCCATCTAAGGAAGAATAGTTGGCTAAGTGGGAAGAGATACTAACCTTGAAAATTCAATGAATTACCAAAGAGACAACATTTTATCTGTTGACCTTTATGAACCATTTAGGATATGCAGTGCTTTCAAAAGCACTGGTAGTTTTCTAGTACTTGGGTTCCATGAGAAAAAAAAAGAGGGATAGGGATGGGGAAAAAATAAACTAATAGAGAAAAGAAGATTCTCCCCCCCACTCCAATCTCTTACAAAAAGCCACCTTATAGCAAAGAATTGGAAACTGTGGAGATGTCCCTCAATTGGTGAATGGCTGAACAAATTGTGGTATATAATAGTGATGGAATACTATTGTGCTATAAGGAATGATGAGCAGGATGATTTCAGGGAGAACTGGAAGGACCTTACATGAACTGATGCAAAGTAAAATAAGCAGAATCAGGAGAACATTATACACAGTAACTGAAAAACTGCGGGATGATCAAGTGTGATACTTTGCTACTGATAGCAATGAAATGATCCAGGACTATTCTGAGGGACTTATGAAAAAGAATGCTATCCACCTCCAGAGAAAGAATGTTGGAATAGAAATGCAAATGAAAACGTATGATTTATCACATGTTTTATTTGGGTATATGATTTGGAATTTTGGTTTTATAAGATTATTCACTAACAAAAATGATTAATATGGAAATAGGTTTTGAGTGATAATACATGTATAACCCAATGGAATTGCTTTTCAACTCTAGGAGTGGGGAGGAAAGAGGGGAGGGAGATAACATGAATCATGTAACTTTGGAAAACTTAAGTATAAATTTGTTACCAGAATAAAATAAAGATATATGTTTTTTAAAAGTCATCTAAAATCACTAGGAAGCACTTTTATTACCATCTGATAGTCTCATTTTTTGAGGGGAGAGGACTATATAGATAATAACATACAGATAGATAATAGTACATAGATAATTCACAGGTAAAGTATAGCTGAAATTAGGTGATTTCAAAACTAAGAACAAAAGAAAAAACTTAACCCATTTCACTAGCTCTATATCACTACAAGATCACTATTAGGTCCCTTTCCCATCTCTTTCTCACCTGTTTTGGCTAACTGTGGTAGGAGGTTTTTACTTAAAGGGTCAGGAACTATAGGAGGGTAGAGAGGCAGACAGTTTTCTATCTTAATTATGAAGCTCTCAAAAATGTATCTATACTACCCTAACGAATAATAGAAAAGATCAATATGGCAAGTGAGAGTGCCTTAGAACAAACGAAGAAGATGCAGACATGCTACTGAAAAAAGTCACTCGACAGCCAAATGGCACCTCTAACCCAACCTAGGCTTACTCTAGATAAGGTACACATCACAGCATCATCCTCTGCAATCTAAGCCTACCATCAGGTCATAAGTTGTTACATGCCCCTGAAATCATCAAGGAGCATGAGGAAGGGGAGGGGAGAGTGGGCTATCTACATTCAAAGGAAAGCAACTAGACCTCAATGGAAATATCAATAGCAACAATGTCATCCTATGCAGCCAGGAGAGAAGTGCCAGGCTCTAGCTCAGAATGGTCTTTATACTGAAGAAAAGTAAATCTCATAAGGACCTAAAGATCAAAAGATAGTCTCACTGAGTAGGTCATTCTTTAATAGGGGGACTTGAAATATGTCCTGAATACTAGATTGAACACAAAGTGGTATTATTGGAACAACCGATAAGTTACTTGTTGGTAACTTGCTTATAACAAAGCAATATCCAATCTGGAGCATTTCATCTTAAGCAAAAACATAAAACACAAGAGTGGATACCACACAAATCTCTTCTCTCAGCCATTAACTTTACGGAATTGTTTAAGGAAAAGGAGGACATTAGGACTGGCTCAGTTGGAAAATTTCAATGCTTAAGCTTCTGGAGACATCTAGTAAATTACTCAAGGCAGATCAATAGAAGCCTTGGATCTGTACATTTGCATATTAGTAGAAATAATAGTAGATTTGGAATTCAAAGACCTGGGCTTGAAATGAGTTCTACTAGTTGCCAACAGTGTGATTTCTGGCATCACACACATACCTTTTGACCCCCTTATATGAAAAAGAGCACTTAGACTGGGTGATCTCTAATTTTTTTTTTTTTTTTTTTATCCTGGGACTCCATTCTAGGAACATAGGGCCACAACCAGTAGGCAGCAATGGGTTGCTCAGGGTCACCCAGCTTGGAAGTGTCTGAGCCCGGATTTGAACCTAGGACCTTTCGTCTCTAGGCCTGGCTCTCAATCCATTGAGCTAGCCTAGCTGCCCCTCCTTTAGGTTGCAGTTTCTTTAGCAGGTGTAGTTTTTATAGGGTGGGGTTGCTAGCCCCATGCCCAACCCTCCTCCTTTTTCATCTGGGCTAGGGACAGTCCTTAGCCCAGGAGTGGTAAGGGTGGGCGATAGGGGTCAAGTGACTTGCCCAAGGTCACACAGCTAGAAGTGTCCGAGGCTGGACTTGAACCTAGGACCTCCAGTCTCTAGGCCTGGCTCTCAATCCACTGAGCCACCCAGCTGCCCCGGGTGATCTCTATTAGTCCATTCCAATTCCAAGTCCAGTCTATAATATTACTAATATAAAACAATCAATAGTAGTATGCAAGCTGAGGAGATCCAAGGTTTCGAGATCTACCACAGATTTAAATAAAGAACCCAGAAAAAGAACTGGGTGCTTAAGAACACAGATTACTATCAGCTCCAAATCCTATATTCATGGATCTTATGGTAGCAAGTGTACCAACACTGAAATAATATACATGCAAAGAATATATAACATGATATCCATGTAGCTGTTGCAGTGAGTTGACCTGGGATATCACAAGGAGTTTTAAAAATGCTTCAAGAATGCATTAAAACAGATTTAGACAATAATTATGGACTGCTAAATACCAAAAAGACTTAGTTTTGTCCCTTTCATTTGATTTTTAATCATATATTGAATTACATATTGAAAAGTAGGAAAGCTTCACTTAAGTTCATTTTCCTGAGACTGTCTTTGACATGCTTAAAGTTAAAAGGAAGCTATTGACAGAGCACGCAATCAAAAACAAACAGCATAACTTCTAATAGTACTATTAGGTGCTTTTATTTTTTTTAAACTCTTACCTCCCATCTTAGAATCAATAATATATATTGGCAGTATACTGTATAAGGCAGAAGAGTGGGAAAGGCTAAGTAATGAGGGTCAAGTGACTTGCCCAGGGTCACATAGCTAGAAAGTGTCTCAGGACAAATTTGAATCCAGACTTCCCATCTCTAGACTTGGCTCTTAATCTACAGAGCCACTAAGCTGTCCTCCTTTTAAAGGAAGCTGATTCTCCCAATTGAAAGCATCCCTACCCCACCCACTATATAAACCAACACAAAATAGAGATCTATCTCCCTTTACCACACTCCCTGCCCCTGGGCAATTTTGTAGAGATGTGCTTTAAGAGAAAAGGTGACCAATAAGTCATGTTTTTATTATAAGAACTATGCTTAGCATGGTCTGGGGGCCAGGATGCTTTCCCTTTCTGCTGTGAGGCTTGATATTTCTGCATCAAAGTCAGATGGGAAGATGGGGCTATATTTCTGAAAGTAAAACTCATTTTACTGCTCTTTCCTTACCTTTGTAGGGCAGGAAGGATATAGAAATATGTATTGCACTTGATCAGTTTGCTCCATATTGCCATCAGATAATGAGTTGATCTTAGTTTGATCCTTAGGCTTCCAGCTTAAGGCTTCAAGTATTTCTGACACCCTTGTAGCCACTCTCCCAAAACAGAAAAGTGAAAATAAAGTACTATCATAGGTACCAGTCTTTTAAGCATGATAAAATAATAAAAATATTGTTTTGAGTAGCAATTATTTGGTTTATTTACAAATATTTCAATAGCTGAAATAAGTTCTTGTTAGAAACTAAATGCTGCAAAAACATATACTCTTTGAACACTCAAAGCTTAAAGGTAACAAAAGGCCTGAAAAGAAGAAAAACACATTTTCTTATAACTTTTTAAATAGCTTCCTTAATCTGAAGCATATAAATCTCAATTATCTAAAATCTCACTGAAGGAGTCATTCTGGATAGCTGAGAGTCTATCTACCATAAACATCCAAATGTTTTATTTTGTTATCTATGATAGAAATCTGTTGTCAGCCAACAAACACTAAGTCTATACAAGGGGCAAGGTACTCAACTGATCCACCTTTTCCAGCTTTTTTAACTAGAGAATAGTGAACATACTAAGAACCATCAAGGTCATCTATCTGAATATCAGTGATTGTGGAGTAAAACAGTGATCCTTCTGGGTCTGAAGAAGGCTATTTGCCTCTTTTCTAAATGGCTCCAAACTGCCATGTTTCTTAAACTGCCAAGTTTTTTAAGTTCTCTGGTTAATTTGTTTATATAACTTTTCTGTGACCATTTGTGAGTACCTACACCCCTAACAATTCTGTCCTTTTAATTTCTAGGTTTAGAAGTCAAATTATCAAGTTTCTTAGAACTGAATGTAATTTTTTTTTAATCCTTACCCTTCTGCCTTAGAATCAATACTAAGTACCCATTCCAAGGCAGAAGAGAGGTAAAGGCTAAGTAAAAATGGGTTTGACTTGTCCAGGGTCACACAGCTGGGAAGTGTCTGAGGCCAGAACTGAACCTAGGATACCTCCTGACTCAGGTTCTCTATATCCCCTGAGCCACCTAGTTGCCCCTAGAATTGTATATAAATTAAAAATAGACAGAACCTGAGCCCCAGGAAAGGTATTATCCTATAAGAGAAAAAAATGTATACTGCATGGATTTTTATATTTACTTGGGTTTTCTCAGAAGCATTTTATACCTCCTACTTAAGTCTTTACTCTAAGCAAGTAAAACCCTTAGATAACAAGAGTCCTGGACACATAAAGAGTTAGTGGACATAATTTAAATTACTATAGAAATGAAATTTTTATTTCATATCCTCTAAAAATAAGTTATTTTCATTTCAAATTAATCTACAAACTAATCAACTTTCTGCCTGGCACAGGACACAATAACCATACAGGCATTAAGATACAAAGAACCTACTTAATAAATGCTTATTTTACTTAACCAAATATGTGAATCAACAACTTTTTTAAATTTCGGTAGTAACTTCCTTTGAACAGTGCTAACTACTATGGGTACAATAACTATTACCAAATGGAGTTCAGTGCTCTTCAGAGGTCCCTTCCTGCTGAACTTAAGATACCTGAAAATTAAATTTAAACTGATACTATTTAGGGACAGCAAGGTGGTTCAGTGGAGACTGGTATGGAGTCAGGAAGATTCATTTTCCCAAATTCGTATCTGGCCCTCAGACACTTACTAGCTGTGTGACCCTGGAAAAGTCATGTAACCCTGTTTGTCTCAGTTTCCTCACCTATAAAATGAGCTGGAGAAGGAAAAAACAAACCACTCCAGGACCTTTGTCAAGAAAACCCCAAAAGAGGTCACAAAGAGTTGGTCACAACTGAAAGACTGAATTTAACTGACATTATTATTACTTGGTTCTTCAAAAATCACATCATAAACTTCTGAGTCTCTGCTCTCTACAGAATATTGGTCAAGGATTAGGTTTTGCATGGATAGTTACAAAGATCCCAGGCCTATAAGGAGAAGAGACTGAGGAAAATTATAAATCAAATGATACAAGAATACAAATGAAAAACAACTTAAAAACCAATTAAAGGCAGGAAGGACAGTGAAATAGAGTCAGAGAAGGTCTATGATCTGGTCCTTATTCTGACACTAGTTGTGGAACCCCCTTTTCTTTCTAGAGTTGGTATATATGCTATTTATTTTACAGGTTTTCTCTGAGGAAAGCACCTTCTAAACTAAAAAGCACCAAATAAAGGTCTCTGGAGCTCTTCTTAGTCCTACATGATCAAAGGAAATTTTTAAGCAGAAGTAGCACAATCACTTGTCAGGGATATTCTAAACCTGACCAGCTCACTCTTGGTAGTAGTAAGATGGATGATCCAATGTCCCTTCTAACTTTGCATTTCTGATATCCTGAAAGTAATCCTAAATTGAAAAGTGCTTCTTCTGCATTCCCATTAAAACACATTCTATTAATTCATTCTGGCATCTGTTATACCTTTTTTTAAAATAAATGAGAAACTGAGGCAACTTATGACAATATATGTAAGAATTTTCTAACAAAGCAATCCAAAATGAAATGGCTGTCACAAGATAATAAATTCCCTGTCAATCTGATATTCAATCCAAGACTTGAACTCATCAGAGAAAGAGAGATGGGAGTGAGAGAGGTCATTAATCAGAGAGGAGCTAAGCTCAGATGATTTCCAAGGTCTTTTCTAAATACTATGATTCAAAGTGACTTGCTCAAAGTTCCCTAAATAAGTACAGATAAAGAACTAAAATCAGGTCTCCCAATTCCTTTTTTTTTTCCTTTAATCTTTACATTCCATCTTAGAATCAAGATTGGTTCCAAGGCAGAAGAGTGGTAAGGGATGGGCAATGGGGGTTAAGTGACTTGTTCCATTATCACACCTCTAGGATGTGTCTGAGGTCCCATTTGAACTCAGGACCTCCCATTTCCAAGTCTGGTTCTCTATCCACTGAAACTCCTAGCTGCCCTGCTAACAAAACTCAGCAGAATCTTTGTTGATGTTGTTCAGTTCTGATCAATTCTTAGAATCATGACCCCATTTGGGATTTTCTTGGCAATGACAGTGGAAGAGTTTGTCGATTCCTTCTCTGAAACTGAGGCAAGAGAGTTAAGTGGCATAACCAGGGTCCCAAAGCTAGTGTCTGAAACCAGATTTGAAATCTTGAAAATGAGTCTTCTGACTCCAAGCCACTTTACCCACTGTACCAACAAGTAGAATCTTACATATCCTCATTATTGTATTTTCCATATTTTGATACACACTAATCCTCAAGTTCTAAGACTAATTGCAAAAACCCTCACTTAGAATTATTTAAATTGAGAATCTGGTGGGAATACCAAGAAACCTGATAAAATCTGCTTTAAATTATCTAAGCACAATGTTAAAAGCGTTTCTATATCAATCTCTCAATGCCAACTCTAAGGTCATAGACAAAAGATGTAAAAACTCCTATTTTTCAAGGCCTTGATGCAAATAATATTAAAGTATAAATAAATTGCTTTTCCTGATTTCAAGAGCAATATCTACCGCTTAAAACAATATTTAAAATAACACCAAATAATAAGATACCCTAATATTATATACTTTAAGGACCTATAAATACCAAAATCTTACTAATTACAGCAACTTTCTTGTGAAGTATTTTCTCCTCTGTGAAATGGAGACAAGTTAGTTTTCGAAGGTTACGGAGTGAGTCACTGAAGTGCCATGATAAACTTTTAAGTTCTAGGCTCTAACCACTAAACAATATATGGCGGCAAACCAGTCTCAAAGCCGCCCAATTAAAATACACTACTTTTAAAAAATTAGGTTACACTTGGAGTCCACAGAAAAATTTCTGCCAAAGCTAATTAGGCAGCTGATTTGTGGAGTAACTAAGAAATGCTTCTTTACTGTTACCTGAACATCTTCATAATTGCCTTGCTCAAGGAAGAAAGCAAAAAAAAGGAAAACTATCAATTACAACAGTAAGTAGAGTAACCAAAGGTTATCCTTCTACCAATTGTAACTAGCCAAATAGCACTGAAAAGAGAACAGATCGACAGCTAGCTAATAGATAAGGGTCCTACCCAGAAAACTTGAATTTGTATCACAATTATATACAAGAGGCACAAATGCCTAGTTCTCAATCAATTTGCAAGGAAACAAGATAAAATGACTTTCCAAATGAGTGACTCGGCTATTAATTTCAAACAGACCAAAGATGGCCCAAGGGGGCATTTCACACATCTTTATTAGGCTCTACAGTAACAAACGGAAGAGAAATACAACCTGGGTACAAACCCAGGGGGAGGGGAAATCCATGCCTGGGGCAGTTCTCCCCTCTCCACCTCGTGCCTCAAGAATGAATGCCTCCGGAGGGGAAGTCGGAAAAGGCAGCCCCCACAAGGAGGACAGAGGGGGAAGGAGAACCCAGGGGCCTTCCCAAAGGGACCACCGAAAGCTGGGAAGGCCTGCGCCCCAACTCTCGCATAGGTCAATTGCGGCCTCCCCAACAGCCTTCCCTTCCCGGTTCCTTTGGGGGCACGAGCGGGTGATGGGGGTCCCCAGGTGGGGGCGGCCCCCCACTTCCTGTCACTGGCAAAGCCGGGCCGGGCCCCAGCGTCGCCGCCTCCCCAGGGGATCCCACAAGCGGCGCCCCCCTAGCTCTCCAGACTCCAGCTGACAGCCCCACCCGGGATCCAGGGCCAAGGGCAGGATATAGGGTCCCCAGCCATGGCCGCCCCTCTCCCTCCTCACGCACCTCCGAGACGCGACGCGGCGTTTTGGCGCCAAATGTCCCGGGGAGCGGGGAGGGCGGCGGCGGCAGCTACGCCGGACGGGGCCCGCGCGGACCGAC
>NC_058130.1:708255535-708297770 GCF_016433145.1 Gracilinanus agilis
GGCGCGGCCACCGGGGCCGGGCCAGTGCGGGCAGGCATCTCGCGTGTCCGGGCGTGGAGCGGGGAACGGGGCCCGGGGGCGGAAGGGAGCCGGCTCCGGCTGCGCAGGGGCTCGCGCGCGGACCGCCGGCTTTTCGCGCGGAAACCAGAACCGCCGAGAGGGGAGGGGGAAGGGGGAGCAGAGAAGGATGTACCAACTGAGAGGGGGACGGCTGGCAGACGACGGGGCGGGGGCGCAGGAGCGACCATTCCGGGAAGGACTGTACCAAACGTAAAGTCGTGGAGGGGAGAAATTGGGAATGAAAGCCTCCGCCCCCTCCCTGATTCTCCTCCCCTCCCGGCACAGTCCCCTTCGCGCCCCGCCCCAAGCGGCGATGCAGGAGGAGTGGGGAGGAGGAGGTCGGTGTGTGTCATCCCGTGGTGCCCGAGAGGAGAACGGAGCGGCCTGTACCATCGGCCGCGAAGTGGGAGGGGGAGAAGGAATGGACTAGCCCAACATACCTCTCGGGAACTCCGGGGCAAAAAGAAGTGAGAAAGGGGGAGGCATCTATTAGACCCCAATGACTACCGAGAAGGATAGAAACTGGGGACCCAAGTCTGCCTGTAGATGGAAACTGAATCTTGTCCACTGCTGCCTGCCTTTTCAACCCCTGCTTGAACTCTGCCTGTCTGCCTAGCCCCTGTCTGCAGTAAGCCTGTTTGGTCATCCACGTCCTTCTGCCTTCGGGTCTTATCTATTCATTCATTCTGTCTTGTTAACCCCGACTGCAGTCAAATTGTATGCTCAGCCCCTGCACTTTGTAATCTGCCTGTTTGGACAACCACTGCCTAGTCAAATGGTCTTTTCCAGCCATGCATTCTCATGCATTGTCTTGTTAACCCTGGACTCAACACTCAGCCTGTCTTGTCCAGCCACTCACCCTGTGTTGACAGTCACTCCCCCTGAGAACCAAACTGTCAACCATTGCCTGACAGTGTCAATCAGCAGGTTTTAGAATCAATACTAAGTATCCATTCTGACTACCTGTCAGTCAGCCTAACCTGTTAGTGTGTCTGTTTAGCATCAATCAACCTGTCTTATTCAGTCAGTGTAAGCATCATAGAATCTTGGGATTTAGAGCTGGGAGAGACCTTAGAGATCATCTCTTCCATTTGGAGACAACAGAGGCGAGGCATCAAGGTCATTTTGTCCTATTAGGATGTCAACCTGTCAGTATCAATCAGCCAGTGCAATTCATTAGTTCCTGTTGTCTGGGTGATGATGCTGGAAACCTAAGAGTCAGCAGGTCCCATAGTCTTGTTGCCACTGGTTATCTACCCCCTATTCTGTTAAACCTGTGGCTAAGGGTTCCTAAAATTACTAAGGGGAAAGCAGTAGTTGAGGAAGATACCTGGTCTGTAGGAAACATATTGATAAGCTAAAATACCCCAAAGATGAAGGGTTGACCTGGGTCCCCAAGGTGTTATTATTAGGCCTAATTTCTTCAAAAGCTCTGGGCTTAACTCTGAAATCTCCCATCCTGTAATCAATCCCTTTTCTCTTAATCAGGAAGGGAAAGGAAGGGAAGCTATCCATTAGTCTGGCATTCTAGGCAGTAACTGAGTTAACCCTGGAAAGGTTGTCCCTGCTTCATCTAGTTGGAAAAGAGGGTACAGAACTAGAAAAGGCTTCAAGCAAGCCTCAGAGTTTTCATTTTGAACAATGCTTCCTGTTCCCAATTATAACCGCCTGCCATGTTCCCAAGGGTGGAGACAGAGTTCAGAAGTGGAACAGTAGAAAATCTGAGTCTCAGCCAAGCTAAGGTCAGACATAGTAGGAAACATACACTGCCAGTGAAACAGTGGTCAGTCAGCCAGGAGACCAGTGAAGCTGAGTCACTGACAATGCAGTGGTGTTAGTCACCCACTCAGACTGGCAGCTTTACCAGGCTCCCAAAGGTAGAGGATGATAAATGTAAACAAGTCCTGGGGCCCAGAACTGCAGCACCTCCCCTTCTCAGCCTAATAGAACCAAGACGGAACCCAGACAAACTAACTTTCCGAGTGTCGGTTTGGTTTTTGCCTGACCTTGTCCCCACACCACTGACTCAGTTGACCAATAGAGATGAGTTTTGCATAAATTGATGCCCCAAGAGGCTCTCACTGAAATGCAGCAGAAAAAGTCAGCTGAAATACCTCCTTCTTACCTGCTAAACTGGGTAGTCTAGTCTTGTCTGGGGCCCAGAGAAGGCTCAAGAGGTGTGTGTATATGGAGGGGTGGGGGATAGGCTCAGGCTTTCTCACCTATCCCCAAACTATGACACAGGGTGTGGTCACAGACTTTCTCTAGAACATTTGGTATGCCTAATCAGCTCCCCACTTTATTCTGGGCTGGGTTTAAGAGAACCACTCCTTCCTCCAAAAAACTGGGGCAATTCTGGGTTAAAGAAAGTTGGCCCCAAAAGCCCTTTCCATCAGTAGGAGTTGGGTCAATGTTGCTGCCATTCTCCAGTGGGAGAAATTGAGGGGAACTACAGAACACAATAGCCCATTTTAAAATGTGATCCAGGCTCCACATTTAAACATCTCTTCAAAATTCCCGCACCATAACCCCACCCAAATGCCATGTAGGGTTGTGTCCGCTGGAGGAGCTGCTCCTAATACCTCTGGCCAAAAGCTCAAGTTTCTAAACAAATTGTCTCTCAGCTCTCTTTTTTCCTGGCCTTATGTGGGGTGGGAGGCCCTAGGAGGGGTTAGTCTAGATAGTGCGTCAGGCTAAGAGGGGACTGTGAGTGTCTTCCTGAAACTTGGCGCTTTTTGTGTCTACTTGTACTGGTCTTCTTTTCCTAAATGTACCATGTGTGTAAAATAGCATTGTGTATGCAGTACACTATGGGGCTCCTTTTTTCCTAAGCCTATATATGGTATACTTGGAAATAAGAATGTATGTGTTTTCTCTCTTTTTTTTCCCTTCCACATATTTCTAAGAACCTTTCTTGAGTGTCTTTGGGTATATGTTGCTAAGTGTTAACAAAGAGGTAAAGATTCATGACCTGGAGAACTATTCTTCTCCCTCCCTCCTCCTCAACCCCTATCCCATCTAACCTGAATTCTGCAGAGGAAATCCATGGTTTACCCTTAGAAACTGCCCACTCTGTGCCCAGTGTAAATGGAAGGAGAAAAAGGAGTTTCCCTGGGACCCAAAAAGGAGATCTGGTTGAGGAGGGGTCCTGGAGAAGCCATTAACTCAAACCATAGCATTTGGAGCTTTTCTGCGTCTAGGGTGCAACTGGTAGCTTTTGCCTTCCTGTGGGAATGAGGAAGAGTTGTGATGGTAGTGGTGGTAGTGGTAGATGAGGAGAAGACTACTGCTCTTCTTTGTCCTTAGATAATGGCCAGTGTTGGTAGCTGGAGAGGGTGCTACGAGGGTGCCTGGATACCTGGGTTCTCCTCAGCTGACCTTGGCAGAAGGGGAAGCCCCCTTGCTTCAGAGGGCAAAAGCTTTCTCCTAGAGGGGTGCTCTGCTAATGTGAGGAAGTGGGAAGGGAATCCGTCTCTTCAGGGAGTGGCCCCAACATGTGTCCAACCAGCCTCCTAAGAACATGATGTTCCTGACTTTCTTGAATGTCCATGCAACTCCCCTGTCTTGCTGATGAAACCATATGGAAAAGTCCCTGGACAGCAGTAAATGGTGGGGATCAATAAATCATTACGGCGTTCTTAGAAGGGGTGGCTACCCTGATCCAAAGGACAACCCTGTGGGTGGGTCTGTTAAAGCCTTTTTGCTCTTAGAAGCCTCTGAGATCCAGTCTTTGGAGTATGGGGAGGGACCTGGCAGGAGCAAGAGAAGAGGAGGGTTTCTAGGGCAGCAGAGTCAACAAGTCAACAACTCTAATGGGGAGATGGAGAAGAAAGGCAGGCTGAGGGTAGGAGGGGCCTCTTCTGCTTAGCCAATAACCCCTGAATGGGGTTGTGGGGATACTCCTCAAAGCCTGGAGGAAAAAAGTGTTATCCACCCTTGGTGTCAACAGGACCCAAGCAGAAGACAGTGCTGAAAGTGGAGACACTGAGAGAAGTCAAACTGAACCATTTAATCAGCCCAAGGTCAGAGTCAGAGGAAAGGGAGAGGCATGTGGGATTTCCCAAGAAGGCAGACATATAATGGGATCTGTCACTGTCCCTTCCTTTTATCTTTATTGCAGTTGTCTTTGGCAACAAAAAGTCTCCTCTCAAGAGTTCCATGAGGATCCATTTGCCCTCTTAGCAGACAATAGGCAGCATGTGAGATCCCTGCCCCTCCCCACCTCCAATGGGAATGGCTTCCCAAGTCATTCCACATGAAGCATTAGGGCCGGAAGGAGAGGGTTGCTTCCCCCCTCCCCTTGAGTTACTTCAACAAAGACCGGAGGAACAAAAATGTGGAACATCCAAACTATAAGTCACAGAGGAAAAACAAGGTGTGGAGAGGTGAGAGAGGAGTGGAGACACATATACATACACGTCCTGAAGCACAGGCACTCAGACATAAATATACATTTTCATTTGTACCGTTCGGTTGCCTTTCCTCCACAGGACTCCAGGTCTTCTCTGAGGAGGTGACGATGGGGGGGGTAGCAGCCCTATGGCTTTTATTCTTCCAACTCCCATTCAATATAACTTGAACTGGGTAAAAGCCAGGTCTGGTAGGATTAGAGGCCTCACAAAGGATGGATAGATAGGGAGGGAAACTGGGTTAGGGGAAGGAAGATAGAGCTTGGGGCCCAAGGTGGGAGTAGGATATAATCCTCCTAAGAGTTAACTCCAGCTTCTTTTGAACCCTAATCTCCGGTGTCTGGAATATTCCCCAAACTGATCTAGCCAGTGGGGGGACCAGAAGACCTCTGCAGGGGAACCTGGCTCCTGGGAGGAGACCTTCATCAGACTGGCCTCCACCCTGTTCCCCCAATCCTCCATATCAAGTTTTTGGGGCCTCAGTGCCTTCTCTATCTAGTCTCCGCCTCCAACAGTGTACTTCGCCACTGAAGTACAAAACTGGGGCTCGTTAGCCCTCCCCTTTCCCATCCTGTGATTTCCCAGCATGTGGTTGGGTGAGGAAAGGAAGGAGTATAACTGTCGTCAGCTGTTAAGATTTGGGGAAGCTGCGGGCTTGTACAGTTGGCAGAACACTGAGGGAAGAGTCCCTGAACCCTCTGGAAATTAGAAGATAAAGGTGGAAATTAAAGGCATTAGATATTTGCACAAGTATGTAGGAGTGAGAAAGGTAAGGTGTCTACAGGGGTAGTGCCTTGGCCTCTCATACCTCTTGAACATCAAGTTCATCCACAGGATTCCAAAGAACATCAAGTTCAAAATAAAGTAAAAATAAAAATAAAAAAAAAGAATATCAGGTTCTTTGGGAAAGAGCAGTTTGCCCCTCTTCTCATCCCCAGACTTCCAGAGGGTTCTAACAGCCCCAAATAATCATTCCTCCCACATAGTTACCAGTATGCCCTCTAAGAAGACCTCCTTCTGAGCCTACAGTCATACACACACCACCTTCACACCACTGTGTTTCCTTCCATAAATGTAGGTGATGTGGGCATCTGCGTGCCACGCTCCAGGGAGCTTGAGCTTCGAAGGGGCAAGAGGCAGCGCCCTGGGGTCCCTCCACGGGCCTGTTGGGCTCGCTGCTCCCAACAGCACAGGGGCCGAAACACCTCCCTCCGAAGGTCCCTGCTTCGCCATGTGTAGATGACAGGGTTGAGCAGGGAATTGAACATGGCAAAGAAAAAGAAGTAGTGGGCTTTGTAGAGTATGGGACAGGCACGGACAGGGCAGGAGGTGTCCAGCAGGAGTACAATGAAGGCTGGCAGCCAACAAACAATGAAGACACCCAACACAATGGTCACTGTCTTCAGCAATGCCAAGGTATGTGGTACAGCCACCTCAGCATGGCTAGAACGCACCACACAGTAGATGCGTACATAGAGGGCAACTATGGCCAGCAAGATGGCAGTGAACACAGTCACAACAAAGAGCACGTAGGACTTGGCGTAGAGCGGCAGCACTGTAGAGCAGGCATCCAGATGACCAAGGCAGTTCCAACCAAGGATGGGTAGACCCCCCAGGGCCACGGAGATGACCCAGCAAGCCCCAATCAACAACAACATCCGGAAGCTCTTGTCACTACCATACACCTTCACTTTTGTGATAGCCACATGCCGCTCGATGGCAATGGCCAATAGGCTGAAGACTGAGGCAGAAAGTGCAATGAAGGCTGAGCCCTCTCGAGCAAACCAGAACACAGGGGTCAGCTGCAGTGTTCGGGGGCCGGACAGCAGAGTATTGGCCATAAAAGCTACGCCAGCCAGCAGATCTGAGGCTGCCAAGTTGCCCAGGAACAAGTACATGGCTGAATGAAACTTGCTGTTCCGAGCAACAGCCACCAATACCAGCAGGTTCTCCAGGATGATGGCACAGCAAACCAGGACAATGAAGACAGAGAAAGCCTGACGGGATGATGTATCTGGGGTTACAAGAGTCTCTTTGGTGAAGTTGTAGTGTTCAAATACCTTGTCGGGATTCAGGTAATCTTCATAAGGGCTGCCCATGGCCAGCCCCCAGCTGGGATGGGGTGTTGTCCCAGACCCTACTCCCACCCCCCCACCAAAAGCCAGATGGGACTCAGCAATCACTTGAAGCCATGGGGTTGTGAGAGCTAGAGAAAAGAAAATACAAATCAGTCAGCAACTTGAAGGAACTTGGGGGGTGAGGGGAATGGGGAAGGGCTTTTGCTTTTAGCTTTTGCTACCCAAAGTCATAAGTGGTGACATGTTCTTGGCCTCAGAGAGTAGACGTGGTACATCCCCGCTTCCCCTCAGCCCCCAGGAACAGTGACCTGTGCTCCCAGACACTCTGCCCAGGGACCCATCATCAGGGAAGATCCTCATGGTCCAAATGTGGTCTAAGGGATTCAGGGTGGGGTCAAACAGACCAGGACAGATTTTCAGTATCCCCCAAATGTGCATCTTACTTAATTCCACTTCTCAACTTTCATTCCTCATCATTTCCCATCTGTTCTCTTTCCATCAAAACTTAGTTCAAAGTTTGACCCTGCAGGACACCCATACTTGATTCCTCTTCTCTTTTCCCTCAATCCCTATAGACTTCAATCTGTACCATGTCCATTAGTACTTACATAGTCTTTTTTTTTTTAATTTTTATTTTTTTTATTATTTTAAACCCTTAACTTCTGCGTATTGACTTATAGGCGAAAGAGTGGTAAGGGTAGGCAATGGGGGTCAAGTGACTTGCCCAGGGTCACACAGCTGGGAAGTGTCTGAGGTCAGATTTGAACCTAGGACCTCCAGTCTCTAGGCCTGGCTCTCAATCCACTGAGCTACCCAGCTGCCCCCTACTTACATAGTCTTTTGCTGTTTTGTGTACTCTGGGTATTTTACCAAACTCAATGTCCTCACCAAAATTATGAGCTACCTATAGATATGATCTTTCTCTTTATCCTCTTCCCAAAGTACCCAGGTCTGGGCTTTTGCACAGTGGAAGTATGGACCACGGTGCCCCTTATCTGCCAGAGACAGGGTGATATTGGGCTAATAGCACTCTTATTACTGGTCACCTTTGTTACCTGCTCCCCATCATTTCCCAGTTGGGGTTACAGCCTCATAACCTTAAATACCCCCATGATAAGCATCAGGATGACTGCAGGTGGGCAGAAGAGAGGCTAGAGCCAGGCTGAACCCTGGAACAGCCACCCATGTTCTTTTCAAAGGCTATTCTAGGGGCAGCTAGGTAGCTCAGTGGATTGAGAGTCAGGCCCAGAGACTGGATGTCCTGGGTTCAAATCTGGTCTTAGACACTTCCTAGCTATTCTATCCCTTACTCCCTTTTCCTGGACCCTCCAGACCAAGCACTTGAGCTCATCCATGCCCTTCTCTCTGTGAAACTTCTCTGAAGCTCAGAATGATGGCCCACCCCCAAGCTTGAGGGAGTCTGGTGGCAAGGACTTCCCTCTGGCCTTAGAAGGGAACTCTGATCTAAGCCAGGGACATACGCCTTGTCCAGTCTTGTGCCTTGTCCAATCTTGTGCATTAGGGGGATGGGGATAAGGGGCTGAGTCAGGGAGGAGACAGCTCTTTCTCAAAAACAGCTCTTTGTCATGAGCAGGATGGGGGTTGGGGTAAGCTCAGACAGGGTGTCCCAGGAGGGTAGGCAGGAGGGGGTGGACCCCTGTGCTGAGATATAATCCAGATGTGCAAGGCCTCTGGATTGGGGTGGAGCCCATGCTCCAGTCATATCCGGTCCAGGGAGCTGAGGAGGGAGAGAAGACTGGGGGGATGGGCAGCATGAGAAAGACCATAGGGGGTGGGGGAGACTAGAGAACAAGTTGAGGGGAGTGTCCAGCCTTCAAAGGAGGCTTCCAGCTTCCAAACTCAGCAAATGGAGACTGAGCTGGGATGGAGAAGAAGAGATGTATGTCAGGGACTGTATGGCCGGATTCTTGTAGAAATAGATATTATAAGGCCCCTGGTCCAACTTGAGACAAAAAGGGGCCTCTCCTAGGTTGCACAGGTAGGGAAAAAGAGTCTCTCTATAGAGAAAGGCTCCCTAGTTCATCCAGTTTCATGCTCCCAGTCCGACCAGCCTCTCCCAGGTATCCCGCCCTTCTCCCCACCCCCACCCACTCAACTCCTCTCATCTCAATAGGTTCTAATCTACATCCTAGTGGCCTGCCCTTATGGGCTGGAGTGGCCCCCATGGAGCACTGGATCAAAGTGGCAGGGAACCCACTCCCCCAAACTCCATCATAACAACAAACAGGAGCCTCTCCCATCTTAGGCAAACCCACAATGCCCTTCCCAAAGCCAACCTATCTGTCCTAGCCCCTGAAACTGCAGCCCTGGCCCCGAAAGACAATACCTACCTCTGGGCCTGGGACTTTATCTTGGGTGGGTCCCTGTACTTTCATACTAGTGCTGCTCTCTGGATGCTCCTAGGAACCCCTTGAACTGAGATTTCCCCACACTGTCCAGCCTCAGGGATAAGCTACACCCAAGACGGAGGGTCTGGTCCCGCATGGTTGCTTTGGCTCTGGGCCTGGTTCTCTGCCGCCTGGAATGGGGAGGGGGGGAAATCTGAGGCAGGAGAGAGGGCATCCGTCCTGGTTTGGAAACAGAGGAGGATTTGTCTGTCTCCCTCCCAGGACTGTCACCCTGCCCAGCTAGGCTGACAGAGGCCCCTTGTTCCTGGGACTCGACCTCAGGTTCCATGACGCCCTCTGCCTGATGGAGTTCAATCACGGGAGGCAACTCTTTGCTGCAGCCCAAGTCCCTCAGTCCAGGACAGCACACGCCTGACTGGTTTAAAGCCTGTAAAGAACTGCAACTATCAGGTTATTTCTTAGCAGGAGGGAGGCCTAGTGCTTGACCATTTCCCTTTTCAGAAACTTTATTGGTGCACACAAAATCCCTGGAAGTCCAACAGGTGACAGGGTCCCCCTGAACTCTTGAACTGATTCTTTGGCTATATTAGGAAGGCAGAAGGAAAACTTGATTTCCTTTGAAGAGTGAATTAATGTCAACTGTAGAACTCAGGTTGGATAGAATCCAGACAATGACTAAAAAGACCCAAACCTTCTAGGACTGTAGCCTTCTCAGATCCCCTCTCTATACAGGGTCACTAAATAACCATTAAAAGTTCTACCTCAATGAATGCTCAATCTTACTAGTTGTTTTTACTGTCTACTGGGTTCTCTCCTTCCAGGTGTAATGGATCGCAATGGTTTCAGTTTCCATGTGAAGAAGGGTGATAAGAGAGGGAGGGACCAATGCCACTACAGCTTGCAGATGACCACAGCTAACCACTTCCCCCAGGTCCCACCCCTCAGGTCCAAAGACTGATTGATAGCTGATTTCGGAAAGAAGAAACTCATCAGTCAACTGGTCAGTAGATTCCTCCTCTTTCCTGCTCCCAAATAACTAGGGAGTTTTCGATATAGGAGGAAGTCTGAGCCTGCCCTAAACATAGCCCAGGCCTCCTAGCACCAGTTCTCGAATTCCCATTGCTCTTCTGGTCCACTCCAGAAGTGAGTTAATCAGCTTTGAGGACAGGGTGAGTAGGAGACCCATCGGGGAGAGGAGTCCCAGATAGGTAAACTGATGCACTGGCCCTCTGTATCTCCACAACTTTAGAGAAGATACATCCTCCAGTCAGTTAGCCCTTCCTTTCCCCAAGACTCAACAGAAGTCTCTGGGCAAAAGTTAACCCAGGCTTAGCCTGGACCGGCAGTAGAATTCAAGTTCGATTCCTGCCTAGCTATTTTCCCAGCCCCAGCACCCTTTCTGCTAGAGCCAAGCCTGGCTTGGCAAGAGTTAAAACCCTTCCAAGGCTCCGGAAATCGCCAGACCCAAAATGGAATGAGGGGCCAGGGGGGCAGATGGAGTGCAGCCTAGTGAGGAGGGAAGCAAAGAGAAAAGTACAAACTCTAGGTCTGAACTCATTTGCAATAGAAAGCTCATGCAAGGAGAGCCGGAGGCAAGTGCCACCAGTAGGGGAGAGAGAAGGGGAGAGGTAGCCATACCTCCTTTCCCCGTCCCCCAATCCGGGTCAGCTCCACAAACCCAAGTCAAGTGGACAAACTGCTAAGCACATCTTGGCCTTTCCTATTCTAAATCTGTGTCTAGCCTAAGGGACTGGCTACTGCACCTGCCACCGGGCACCAGGCTCAACACATTAGGAGGCGCCACTGGAAAAGGCCCATTAGGACAAGGGGAGATGCTTATCTCCCTCTCAGGATGCAGACGGCCATTCCCAGAGCACCCAGACAGGAGCCAGCTCCAGAGGTTGATTACTACTACTAGAAGCCCACGAGAGCCAGCAGAGTTTCCAGGCTGGTAGTCCGGCCAGAACTGCCTCCTACCCATGCCTTCTTAGGGTCCGGGGCGGAGGGGATAGGGGTGGGGGGAACAGAGTCTCTGTAGTCCCTTCGGTCCTCAAAATCCCAGCTGGATCTGAGTGCATCTCCATGGTGACGAAGGTCCCGCCCCCAGGGGAGTCCACTTGGGTCTTATCGCGCCCCTGGAATGCTCGGTATCTGCACCGGGCAGCCCGCTTATCTCAGGTTGTGGCCTTTTAGCCTTGGGTTCTCCTCCGGCTCTAGCTCGGGGCCCTGCTCTTTTCCCAGGCATTGGACTCCTTGACTTTCCCGGTGGGGACAGCTGTCTCCTTAAGCCTCGATGTCCCTCCCGAGTATGACAACCGGGTTCACTTTCCCCAGAAACCAACAATTCTAGGGCGGACGAGCGGGGGGGGGGGGGGGTGCAAAGCGGGGGAGAAGGGAGAAGAAGGAAAGACGGGGCAGAACCAAGAGAGGCAAAGGGAAGTAGCGATGTGTCTGAGTCTCAGGGAAAGTTCTTCCAAAAGGACAAGGAGGGGGGAGGGGGAACTCGGGACTAGACGAACTCCTAAGAGTCACCCGGACACAAATTACAGGGTGCAGACTCAGGGCCAAGACCCTACTATCTAAGGGTTCTTGGTAGAGACGACAACCACGAGGTCCACTCAGGACCGCTTCCCTAGGGCCGTGTCGTGGGCTCGATGCCCGGGGAACATCTGACGGTCATGAGCCCCTAGGGAAAGTCCCCGCCACTACTGCCGTGACTCAGTCTCGGGTCCATGGGGGCCAAGCGTGGAGCCCGGGACAAGCACACGCCGTGACACCCTCAGTGACACGCACACGTCCCCGGGGGCTCCTGGTAACGCTTCTCGAACGCCATGTGGCTCTCGTTTTCGCTCCCCAAGTACGCCCCGCCATTCCGAAAAAGGGGAAGGAAACTGAGGCAGCAGGCAGGGTAGGAAGCGGAGAACAAGCTGGACAGATTTCCTCGTTTCTAAGGAAATTGTCTAGTTCCTTTTTCCTCAGTTTGGTGGTCCTCAGAGGACCGATACCTTCTGCCGTCTAAAACTGCTTGGTAAACAACGGGACTGGGACCTCCGGTCTGAGTCAGGGTGCCAGTTCCCTCAGTCTAGTCCCGTCAGACATCGCCTAAGTGCCCAAAAGCCCCATCCCCGCCCCCATTCCGTTCACTATGAAAATGCAGATTCCGCCTCCGCGCAGACTTCCTGCCCTCGGAAGGGAAGCGGAGGGGAGGAGAGGTGTGAGGAGAGGATCAGAAAGGATAGGGGAGGAGAGGGGCTTTGGGGGGCTGGATGGTCTCAGCCCTCGGATAAGAAAAGCGGGAACAGAATATCCCTCTGAACTCTCAAAGGACAAGTGGAGTTGGGAAAGGAGGGAGGGAGAAAGCCTTGGAATAGAAGAGGAGGAAAGCCCCCTTTCCGTGCGACCGGGCGGTGGGCCAGGGTGGAGGAGGGGGAGAGCTGTGCGTGCACGCGCCCTCGCCCGGCCACAGTTCCTCCAGCCCGCCGATCCTACCATCCCCGGTGGGACTGGGACCCAAGCAATCGGACCTGAGGGGTTACGGAGGGAGTGGGAGCAGGGTCCACTGGGAGCGCGCTGCCACCTCGCTCCTCTTTCACAATGACAATCTCCCGCGCGGCGCGCGCTCACCTGGCTCCTCCCGGGCCGGACTCTGCCTCAGACTCCGGCGCCGCCTCCCTCCCGCCGCCGATGCGGGCCCCTAGGCCGGGCCGGGCCGGCCGGAGCGCGGAGTCTGAGTGCTCCGTGTTCCTGTTACGCTCCCACAACGGCCGCTGCTCCGGCTGGGGCTCCAGCAGCCGGCCGGGCAGAGCTTGGGTCTTGGGGCGGGGAGAGCCACCGCCTCTGCAACCAGCTCGCTCCTCCCCGCGCCCTTCCCCCTTTCTCCTTTCCGGACGCGGCTTAGCCACAACCAATGTCTTCCAGATGTGGCTGCACCCCGCGCCTCCAAAGAGGTGGGAGGGAGGCCGGGGAAGGGGCAATAGGAGAGAGAAAGACCGCTGGGATATGGAGGTAGGGTAAGGGCTGGCTAGGAGAAAATGAGTGGAGGAGAGGAGCACAAGTGAACATACCTGAGAAATTGGAGCAACTACCCGCCGACCACATTCTCTTTCTACCCAAGCTATGGCAATCTGAGAGGACCTATGACTTCATTCTGGTCTTAGCCTAAGGGGTCATTGCTAACCTTCCCAAGGCAATTCAAGGGACAGTGTCCCTGGTCACTCTTCCACTCAGAACCCAGGGCTCTAACCTAGCATTCTGAGCCAGAGAAGAGGGTACCTCCCCTCCTCCCCTGCCCCACCTGGTGCCCACTTAAATGGACATTCTTCCAACTCTCTGAAAACAGGATTAGTCCCAGGACTTCACTTGTCCACTCCTCTATGCCACCACTCGAATTCTTCCTCCTCCCCTTCCCACCTCCCATCAGCCACTGTTCTGTTCCTCTAGGTTCCCAGTTCAGAGACCTTACTGAGATTAGATCCTTCTTCCCTCTGCAGCCCACATTTACATCAAACCCCGACGTTCTTTCTGGCTTCTTTTCATCTGAACTGAATCCTTGTTCTCAGGTTAATAGTTTCTAGAATTCCCTTTTGTAGCTCTTTTTCCCTGGGAACTGCCTACCTGGGAAAGGAAGGGACCAAGACACGCACAGACTTCTGACTTCAACGGGTAGATAGGTCATTGTAAAAGACAAGGAGTGGCCTAGATTTAGGAATACAGAGGGACAAAAGACTTTTTTAAAATTTGCAAACATTTATTTAATTAATTAATTTAGAATACTTTCCCATCGTTACATGATTCATGTTCTTTCCCTCCCCTTCTTCCCCCACTTCCTGTAGCCAATGAGCAATTCCACTAGGATTTTACAAATGTTATTGATCAAGACCTATTTCCATATTATTAATATTTGCATTAGGGTGATCTCTTAGAATCTACATCCCCAATCATATCCCCATCAACCCATGTGATCAAGCAGTTGTTTTTCCTCTGTGTTTCTACTTCCACAGTTCTTTCCCTGAATGTGAAATTGTGTTCTTTCTCATAACTCCCTCAGAATTGTCCTGGGTCATTGCATTGCTGCTAGCAGAGAAGTCCATTACATTTGATTGTGCCACAGTGTATCCGTATCTGTGACTCTGTGTACAATGTTCTCCCGGTTTGGCTCCTTTCACTCTGCATCAATTCCTGGAGGGCATTCCAGTTCACATGGAATTCCTCCAGTTCATTATTCCTTTCAGCATAATAGTATGGGATGAAGGACTTTGAGGGGCAAATAGGAGATGGAGTTTGTCAGGAAAAACTTAAGCTTCAATATACATTCATTGCCTAATTCAGATTAGACTCGTTCTTAAATAAGTCTGCCCCTAGACCCAGACACACTGAAGTTTATATCTCTTCTGAGCTCACTCAGGTTTGCTGAACTAGACCACCACCTTATCTCTTTTTCTTAGCCTGAACCCCTACAAAATTTGATCCACTATTCTGATCTCACCATTTGTTAGGCCCCTGCCCTCATTCTAATCTGAACTAATTTTTCTCCCTAGATTGGATCCTTATCCTCAAAGTAGCCTGTTCCTTGACTCAAACATACCCACTGCAGAGCCCTCTAATCTCATTCCTGTCTGTCCTCAGATTGGAAGTGTATTTTTTTCCCTTTATTTCCTTCCAGAATGGGTTCATCTGTCCCATCTAAAATGCTGCCTTACTCAGTCTCAGCATCTCTGTATCTCTGAATTCCCTTATAGATTTCCACTTGTAAGAAGTGCGTAAGGCCAGGGCTCAGTGTTCAATGGCTGGGAAAGGCATGACTATCATCATGAAGATACTGAACCTGGACCATATGGCAGTGGAGAAACCAGACTGGGTGGTGTACATGAATGTCAGATCTTGAACAGTCCCAGATTGGGCCTCTTTTGGAGGCATACTTCAGGACATTAGCCAGGGAAAGCTGGGAAGTAGCTGTACTCAAAAGGAGCAACCTCCAACCCAGGTGGCTGGGGTTTCTCTCTCCCTCTTCCCCCTCTTGCCCAACAGAACAAGCAGACACCCAAGCAAGGATACAGAAGGATGAGTTCTCACCTCCCCTAGAGAATCTCCGAGCGAGCAGCGGATATCCCCTCACCGTTTCAGGAACCTGAAAGCTGCTGAGGAAGTCACCCGTTCCACTTATCTCACTTGTTTTCAGTCAACTCATTAAAATTGTGGTTCACCACCTCCGAGTACAAGAAGAGGAATGGGGACTATGAAATCATCTTTGATCAGGCAAGGAAAGGATTAATATTCCCTCACAATGGAGACCAAGACTGACCCTCAGGTGATCCCAGAGACAATCTCAGACACCCATAAATTGACTGATTCAGATTCAGGAAGACAAACACATAGACCCAAAGTTGCAAACACCCCTATCCAGAGGGCTTTGGACTCAGACTCACTAATGATCACAGTTTTTCAGACAGTCTCACAGACAAATAGATTAAAAAATGAAACTCACTGTATATGAAATAGAAAGGTGTGAGCTAGTAGCAGACAGTACAGGCAGATGGATTCATAGAGGGTCAAATGAACCAGTCCAGAGATGTGAATGATGCTGTTTCTACACCAACTTATAGAATAAAAGTGGGGGCTATAAGGATTTGTCCTTAGCTCAGAATTGTCCAACACTGTGATCAGTGACTTAGATGAAGGTGTGGAGAGAATGCTTATCAAATTCCCAGTTGATATGAAGCTAGGAGGGACAGCTCAGACAAGACACAGCCAGAAAAATGTCCCAAATCTCATCTTATTAGATAATAGGGATAGGGGTAATGTCTTCATTTGAGATTCAAAAAAAAAAACACCAAAAAACAGCTTCACAGGTCTAGAATGGAAGTTCACATGAAAGACAGCTTTTAGTGGACCAGAAGCTCAATATGAACCAACCCTGTGATAATTTAGCAGCCAAAGACTCACATTTCATCCTCTACAAAATAAAGGAGTTGGACTAAATGGCCTCTGAGGTCCCTTTCAGCTCTAGATCTATGATCCAGTGATATTAAACTGCATTAAAAGAGTCAGGGTGGTCAAGAGTGAAAATGAGGAAAGGGATCATCTCACTTTCACTGCCCGCTTTATCTGACTGTTCTCATTTCAGGATATCATGTTTTAGGAAGAACATTGATAAACCAGTGAATGAAAAAGACTTTGACCAGCAAGGGAAGGGGATTGGGAAAGATTCCATGTAAAAATTTGTGGAAGGAAATAGGGGTATTTAATCTGAAGAAAAGAAGACTTAGAGAGACAAGGGTCTTTGTCCTGAAGCGTTTGAAGGATAACCAGGTAATACAGGGGATGGAAGTCTCTGCCTGGAATCAGGAAAAAAATGTGTTCAAACTGAGTATACTGAAGTCAGACACTAGTTAAGTGATCCTGAGAAAGTCACTTAACCGCAGTCTGCCTCAACTTCCTCATCTGCAAAATGAGGATCTTAATAATAATAGTACTTACTTCACAGGGTTCTTGTGAGGCTAAAATGATATAATATTTGAAGGGTATTTTGCAAATCTTAAAATGCTAAATAAATGCTAGGATAGTGATGATGTCATTAGATTTGTTCTATTTGACCTTAAAGAACAGAACAAGGAGGAATAAGTGAAGTTTCAGAAAGAAACATTTAGTCTTGTTAAGAAGAAAAATCAGAACAGTTGAAAAGTGGAAAGGTGTCCTTGAGGAGATGCTGTCATCTTTCAATGAAAACCTTGATGAGTAAGTTAAATAATCACTCAGGGGATGTTGTAGATGAGATTTCTGCTCAGGTCCAAGTTGGACTGTATGCCTCTCAAGGTTCTTCTGACTGAGATTTTGAGGTTCTCTGACTTAGCCCCTTCCTATCTCCTTCATGTGTCCCAGGTACAGAGTTCACATCATAGCAATCTCTGCTAAGTGACCCGCCAGTCCAGGGACTCCCAGGCCAGTCCCTCTGTACTTCTCCAAGTATGTGAAGAAGCAACCATGTTGGGTTATTTGGTGAGGGAGACAAGAAATTTCTCTTGCTTTAGTCAGAGCTTTAGCTGGGACTTCCAGATACATCTGTATTTTACCACCTGAGTTCCTCTGGACAACTCTCAAGAGATTCTGACAAAGCTCCCCCAACCCAAAATGTCTATCTGGTGGGATAGGGTAAGATAGTAAGAAGAATCCATGGTCCTATGACCATTATCCCATTGGAAAGCCCTTCCTTTGGTTCCAATATTTTCATAAGAGATGGAACCAAGACTGAGGAACCCTGTCTCCAGACCCCAGTCCTCTTCTCTTTGCCTGTCAGATGTCAGCATCTGGTAGAATAGGATATGTACAGTAAATAGAGCACCAGGCCTAGAGACAGGAGGTCCTGGATTCAAATCTAGCCTCAGACACTTCCTAGCTGTGTGACCCTGGGCTTAACCCCAATTGTCTAATGCTTATGGTTCTTCTGACTCAGAACCAATACTCAGTATCAATTCTAAGATAAAGGTAAAGAAAAAAAAAAAGAATAGGACGTACAGGGGATGAGTGGGTGGGAGAGGCAACCCTGTTAGGGAAGAAGGTCAGAGCTACCACTCCCCAATATCCCCAGTGCTATTCTAGCCTCAAGTGACAACTGGATCTAGGATTGGGGGAAGGGACGTCCTGCTATAGAGAAGATTTCCAGATGTTCTTCTTGGCACTCTAAAGGGGATAGGGGGATGGAGGAATGGGAATTTGAGGGGGTGGGGCCCAGTTTTGGCTGCAAGAGTAAGTGGGGGGGCCTTGAAACTCCAGCCCCAACTCTAGCCACGTCTACAACAATGTAGTAATCCTATCACCAGTTCTTGCCAGGATCAATCAACTCTTTAGGAGTTGGGAAATGATGGAGGGGGTGGGGGGGGGCAGTGTGAAGCAGGCACCGGATGGGTTGGGAGACAGGGACAAAACATTAACCCTTACCCACAAATATCTTGCCCATTAGCTCAGGACCAGATCTCAGATCTTGTGTTTGTGCATGTGTGTGGGTAACTGGGGGTGAGAGGAAGTAAAGCAGCTGCTTTTGACACCTGTTTATTCTGTCTATCATCATCCACCTCCTGCCCCACATTGGTATAACAGTAATAACTCATTATATATATATATATATATATGTATATACATATATATAGTATAGAAGGCTGCCTGAGGGCAGTGACTGTTACATTTTTGTCATTTGCATCCCCAGTGCTTAACAGAGTTCTGGACACCTAAAATGTATTGGATCAAATATCATTTGCAAGTCTTTCCCATAATAATATTACTGCAAAGTAGTTTTACAGATGGAGAAACTGAAGCATAGGGAGGTTAAGGTGATTCATAAGCTCCCTTGGGGGTCAATTATACCTTTCTATGAAGATAACTTTCAAATGTACATATCTAGCATTCATTTCTCTTCTGAGATGTTCTGCATCCCCACTAGACTGTTGGGCATCTCTAGCTGAATGTCTAATTATTATCTCCAAATAAACATAACCAAAATGGAACTCATTATCTTCCCCACTGATCTTAAATCCCCATCCTCCCTCCCCCAATTTTCTCCTCCTAGAGAATTAATCATCCTGGATTGCATTCTCAAAGTCAACTTCAGCTCTTTGCTTTCTTTCAGCTTTTATATCCACTTCACAAAAATCAGCTTCACAAGTCATGGATGGGGGCTAGTGGTGGAAAAGTATTTCATATGAAAAAGATACCAAGATCTAGCCTATTTCCTCATCTGCAAAATGAGGAGGTTGGACCAGATGGCCTCTGAAGTCCCTCATCTTTTATAATCTTTTAGGCTTCATTAATGAATCCAGAGCATCAGGGATTCTATTTCTATAACACCTCTCTCCTTTCTCCCTTTCTCTTTATTCAAATGGTCACTACCCTCATTCAGATTCTTATCATCCCTGAATAGACCTTTACAATAGCACCCTTGGAGGGGGATTTATTTATTAACTTTTTTATTTATTTTACTTTAAATTCAAACTTATTTTTCTTCAGTTCTAAATTCTCTACCCCTCATTCATTAAGAAGGTAAGAAAAGGGGGCAGCTGGGTGGCTCAGTGGATTGAGAGCCAGAGGTCTGGGTTCTTCCTAGCTGGGAAGTCACTTAACCCCCATTGCCTAGCCCTTACCACTCTTCTGCCTTAGAACCAATACACGGTATTGATTCCAGGATGGAAAGTAAGGGTTAAAAAAAAAGGTAAGAAAAACAAAACCTATTAGAAATATGTATATTTATGAAACAGGTATTTCTACATTAGCCATGTCACCAAAAAAAAGGCAAGAACAAGAAAGAGAAGAAAATATTCTTCTATTGTATTCATTGTCCTCTGAGTCTATTTGTTTTCTATTTGTAGGTAGATAGCTTGCTTAGTGGTGAGTCCTTTTGAATTGTGGTTGGTTATTGGGTTCATTAGTTACTGTCTTTCTGAGTTGATTTATCTTTACAACCCCACTGTACTTATATAAAGTGTTCTCTTGGTTCTGTTCACTTTACTTTGCATTGGTTCATAAGATCTGTCTTCTCTATCTTTGATCTCTTTGGGTATACTAATAGTGATATATCACTAGGTCCAAGCATATCCAGATTTTAATAGCTTTGGGGGCAACTTTTGTTGTCAAGTTGTTCAGTCATTTCAGTTGTGTCAGACTCTTCCTGACCCTATTTGTAGTCTTTTTAGCAAAGATACTAGAGGGATTTGCCATTTCTCTGGTTTATTTTATAGATGAGGAGACTGAAACCAAGAGTTAAGTGACTTGCCTAATGTCACAAACCTAGTGTCTGAGGCCAAATTTGAACTCAGGAAGATGTCTTAACTCCAGGCCCTGCACTCTATCCACTTGCCCTTTGGGCAACTACCTCAGATTTATATTATTTTATATTTCTCTAACTATTAGTGATTTAGAGCATATGCCTAATTATAATTTTGACCATTTGTCAATTGAGGAATGACTCATTTTTGTAAAATTGACTCAGTTCCTTGTATATTTTAGAAATGAAACCACATTATCAATGAAACTTGCCTTTATTAGTATTTTACTTAGTCCCTCTGCTGCCAACCTTTCTTTTGTCTAAACTATATTCCACATAGCTGTCAAAATAATCTTCCTAAAGAAAATATCTGGCCAGGCTACTCCCCTGTTCAAGAATCTTCAATGGTTATTTCTTCTAGAATAAACTACAAATTCCTCAGATTGGCATATAAAGCCCTTCATGATCAGGCTCCAGACCACCTGTCCAAACATTTAATACTACTCCCCTTCACAGAGTCAACATTCCAAACAAATTAGCCTCCTTGCTATTCCCTGAACTCCGAACTCTATCTACTTGCTCCTGACTTTTGCACAGGCTGTGCCCTCCTTCCCTCCTGAGATGTACTCCCTCTTCACTTCTGTCTGTTTAGACTTCAGAGCTTCTTTTGAAAGTCAGCCCAGGTGTCATTTCCTATCTCTCTAGTTGTTGGTACTCTCTCCTAAAATTATCTTGAATTTACTTATCTGTGTACATGCCATATCCTCTAGTAGACTATAATAAGCTTCAGAAAGGGTTTTCATTTTCTCTCAGTATACTCAGTCTAGCACATAGTAGATACTTAATAATGCTTATAGGGTCACATAGTTAGTGTCATGGCTGGGATTTGAATTTAGGTCTTCCTGGTTTCAAGTCCAGGACTTTTTCCTCCTTACTGCCACGTTGCCTCCCTCGGAATCAGACATGGAAAAGAACCTTCCTAAGTATGAATACCCTCTACACCATTCTAGAAAGGTGGCTACCCAGTCGCTCTTTAAAGACTTCACCTTCTTCTTTATAGCCTTTTCCAACCCCTGGCTATCCCTTATCTATTGGTGCTAATCCTTGGCCCACCTCATTTCTCTCACACTGATACTTCCTCCCCTCCCACTCCTGCCCCTAGGAAACAGAAATTTCCTCTGACTCCCGACTCCCTTACTAGCAAAACATGCGGGGGTGTACTCCCTGGGGATCTTTCCTTCCTTATTGCTTTACTCACTATCTTGGGGGGGGGGAGTGTCACTTAGAACTAGGGGGAGCTAGAGTCTGGGATCAGCCTGCTGCAGCTTTCCCCTCCCTCTTCAAACCCCCCCCCCCATCCCCTTTCCCCCAGTGCTGGAAATTGCAGAGGTCTGATGTAGATGGCCAGGTCCAGGCAGCAGAGAGGCACATTCAACATACAAGCTCAATGTCTGAGCCCAGCATCCAGACTCTTAGTCACCCAACACCCCACCTCCTGGAATTTATTATGTTTCAGCTTGATCCTGCTGGAGGATGGAGGAGGAAGCTCAAATGAAGTTAGGGAAAGGACTCCTGCTCTCTTCAGCAAGCTATATCCTAGGTCCTGAGTCTCTATGGAGCCAGAGCTTGGTGACCTGCCTCAGTCTCCCTGAGGAAATATAGTCAGAATGCCATGAGAAGAGGTCATGTGGACAGACCTAGTTAAAGATTGACTTAGGAGTCTGCATAGCCTGACCTTTGACTGCAGCCCATACTGGGCTGGGGAGAGACAAGAATATGATACCCAGCTATCCTCTGGGTGCTCTGATGGGAAAGTTGAAGGAGTTTAGAAGAGGATGAGATCCAAACTAATCTTGATGGGGGTGGAGGAAAGCTTGATCACAGTGACCCAGAAGGTGCCATACTGATTATCCTGCTTGGGAGGGAACTGCACTGATCTCATGAACTACACTAACCCAAGCAAGAAACTGCATTGAGAAAAGAGTGCACTAACTCCCGTCACTGGAGGGTCTAGACCCACCAGAATGAGGAGGCAGCAGCTGTAATGAGTGATGCTAGTAAGTGGTAAGTGTCCTGGGGGCCACTCCTCTGTGTAGAGTCTGAGTGCATTCTTATTAAAGAAGATGACTTCCTTCCAGCATCACCAAGTTGCCTGGCCTTGGGCGGGTGTCTTTCTCTTTCCCGGCCTCAGTTTCCTCATCTGAAAAATGAAGAGCTACAGGGGAAGTTGTTTGAGGTCACTTCAATATTGCCTGTAGCAATATTTCAAACCTCTATGTAACTTTGCTAAGATTGTCATTAGTATAGTTATGCCAAATCTAAATCCTCACTTCGGAACCCAGGATGCCTAGGGAAGACCTGGAGAGACCACAGCCTGGAGGGCTCCCGTTCCTCTTGGGGATTCCACTTAGGCTCTTCCCCTTCCCCGCCTACGGCGGGAGTAGGCGGGATCACCAGGAGAAAGCTTACGGGCGCGCTGGGGGCGGGGCCCAAGTGGGGGCGTGCCAAACGGGGGCGTGGTCAAGTACCTCCCGGTCCTGAAACTGTTTCGCCCTCCGTACTTTCCCGCTCAGAATTCGAGAGTACGCAATTTGTCGCCCGTGATGTCATTTCCGGGCGCCCCTGGAAGTTGCCTTCTTGCTGGCTGTAGGAACCCAGTACAGCTATGCTGCTTATCCGGGCGGCTTTGGGGGCCTGGGGACCCGGTCGGGGCCTGACCCCCGCACGAAGGGTAAGTGCCAGGATGAAATGGGCCGGAGCCGGGGGAAAAAGGAAGGGGTCTCGGGGGGGGGGGTGCTAGGACGGAGGTTAGAGGTCACCCATTTTCTCCTTAACGTCTATTCCCTGGACAGGCCCTGTCCACGCTGACCGGCGGAGACCTTGCAGGCCCGGAGCATGGATCCCCAACCCTCGTCGGTGCCCCCCTGCTCCGCCGCTGTGAGCTCCCAGTTCCCGTTCACCGGACCCCGGTGCAAGCCTGGGTAGAATCCTTGCAGGGCTATGAGAAAACTCGCGTGGGCCTTGCCGACCTGCATCCTGACGTGTTTGCCGTGGCACCCAGGTGAGTATGGGAGGAACCCACCCCAGCTCCCATCTAGCCTAATTTTTAAACGCCCATTGAGTGTTAGGTGAACTGGCATACAGAGACAAAACAAAATACACTTACTGCCCCTGACTTGCTTGCGTTCTGTCCCAAACCTTACTGGACATGGTATTTGTGGTCTCCAGTCTTGGTCTGTTTTTTTAAATCACACGCCTCCCACTCCTTTCCCTTATGTGTAGGTCATACCATCATACTTGATACATTTTTCTCAAAATAAAAACCTAACCAGCTTCTTTTTGGTTTTTAATTATTCACATTTACCAAACTTTACTTTGCCCAGCCCCTGCTATTTTGCCCAGATGCCTCATCAGTGCAAAACAGAAATCCTGCTTCTCAAAAGCTATTCTATCGAAAAATCTATACTTTGGCAGCTCTTACAAGCTGGAAGGGGTAGTAGGATTTCATCACTGCTTGAACTCTTAGAAGATCATTTCAGTGAGGCTTTGAAATGAAACTACATTCCCAGATTAGCCCCTTTTCTTTACACACAGGCAGCTATCTTTGCTCAGGCCACCATTACCTCTTCCCCCATATCACTGCAATGGCTATCTAATGGGGGAGCGAGGGCAGGGATAGGGAGGTGGGGAAGAGGAAAGGGAACAAGCACTTATTAAATGCCTCCTATGATGTAGACTGTATGCTAATCACACACAGATCTTATCTCATTTGATCTTTACAATAATGTGAGTAGGTGCTATTTCCATTTTACAGATTAGGAAGCTTGAGGCAGACAATGGTTAAGTGACTTAGCAGGGTCATATAGCTGGTAAGTGACCTGAAGCTATATAGGAATTCCAGGACCCATCCTATCTACTTGACCACCTAGCTGCCTATAGTCTGTCCCATGAGCAGTCCTCTATCATACAGCTGCCAAGATGATATTCCTACATTAGTCTGACCATCTCTATTTTTTTTTTTAAACTCTAGTTCATTTTATGAACTCTAGTAGCTCCACTATCTAGAATGAAATACAAACCCCTCTATTTAGAATTTAAAACCTTGTTCACTCTGGCTACAGTCTAAGTCCTCTTCACATATTCTGTAGTCTAGCCAAACTGGACTTCTTGCTCTCCTTCACCCAGGGCATCATCCTCTATTCCATCTCTGTCCTTTGAGTAGTCCAACCTCTCAAGCCTGGAATTCCTTCCTACATCTCTTTGTAAAATCCTTAGATGCTGTCAGAACTCAGCTCAAGCAACTAGCTTCTACATGAGGCCTTGCCTGATTCTCCCCAGCTACTGGTACACCTCACCCCAAATTACTCTGTATTTATTTTATACATACTTAAATATATATATATATGTATATGTATATATTTATATTTATATATATGTGTGTCATCTCACAGAGGGCTGAATCCATAGGTCCTTGGTGCATAATGCAATATGATGTTACAAAAAGAGGTGGGGAGAGTAATAAGAAATCAGAGCACGGTGTGGATGAAGTGTGGATGGCTTGGTGGTTAAGGGTGGATCTTGTGAGAAAGCAGAGATTCTTAATTCTTTTTTCTCTGCTACCTCTCTCTGTAACTGTAACTAATAGTCAGATAGCTTCTGGAAACCCTGATAGGGTACTACCTAGAGTCATACACAGAGTGGTCATTAGGGGCAGAATTCATTAGAAGTCTTCAAGCAAAAAGTAGATGATCCTTTGTTGATTTGGTTGTATAGGGGACACCTGTTGGTTTGGATTGGGTGGCCTCAAAGAACCCTCCTATCTGATCTGCATCCCATCTCTTTACCATGGTACTGCTGTCTCTTCTAAAAATGTTTGTTATTGCCTATTGGCTCCTGGGAGAATGTTAACCCAGCCTAAGGCACTTAACCTCCCTAGTATAATTCAACAAGGAGCACTATCCCATGTGCTAGGGATCCAAGAACAAAATGAAGCAGTCCTATCCTGTAGGTCTTACATTCTTATGGGAGATTATACATAGAGATACACTGGAGCACATGCACAGATAAGTAAATGCAAACTAATTTGATAAGGGAGGAGCCACTAAGGACCAAGGTATCAAGAAAAGCTTTCCAACAGAAGGTGGCATCTAAGCTGAGCCTTGAAAGTAGCTAAGTATTCTGTGAGGTAGAGGTAATGAGGGTCTAGGGCAGTGTTGGTGAACTTTTTAGAGATCATGTGCCCAAACCACACCCTCAAGCTGACTGTGAGCCCCCTAAATTACCACAGATGGGGAGGGAGGGAGGAAGTGCTTGCATCAGGCTACTGAGCAGAGGGGCAGGGTATGTGAAAAATGTCATTGGGCACTGTGAAGAGGGGGAATGGAGCAAGGGCACGCATGCCATGAGTTCACCAACAAACACTAGGGGGATAGCCTGTGCAAAGGCAGGTAAGCAGGAGATGGAGGACTGGGGTCAGGGAACAACAAGGAAACCTTTTGAAATGTAGATTCTGTAAAGGAGAGCAGTTATAAAGCATTTAGGGCCAGTTTATGAAGGGCTATAAATGTCAGGCTGAGGAATTTGTTTTTTATCCTAGAGGCAAGGGGGACCCACTAAAGAGTATTGAACTGGGATGTGACTAGATCAGACCTTTGCTTTAGAAAGATGTTCTAAAGAAGGGAGCGGCAAGAAGCAGGAGATAAGTTTGAAGGCTATTGCAGTGTTCTATTCCAGGGTAAAGAGGGCCTGAACCAGGTTGGAAGTAGAGAGATAGAAGAGGGATTGTGGAGGTAGAATCAATAAATCCCATCAACTTAATGGATCTAAAGAGTGAGAAAGAGAGGAGAATTGGGGTTGATTTCTAGCCTGTGCTTTGTTGAAGGTAAAAAATGGTGATGCCTTCAACAAAATTGGAAAATAAAAGAAACAGAGTTTGAGATGCCTTCAGAAATGAAAATCAAGAGAATATATAGCATATGAGAGAGTCAGTTGCTTGCAGATGTTAGTTGAACCCATAGAAGCTGATGAAATCCAAGAGAAAAGGTAAAGGGGCCCAGGACCAGCTTTGGAGAATCCCCATAGTTAAGGGTCAGTTGATGGTTCAGCAAAGGAGACTAAGAAGGAGGAGTTAGGGAAGAGAGCCAGGGTATATTGCTATCACATAAAATGGAGAAGAAAAGAGTGTCTAGGAGGAGAGAGTGATAATTTCTGTGTTTATAGTTATAGAGTCGTCAAGAAGAATGAGGCCTAATAAAGGCCATCAGATTTAGCAATTAAAATGTCTCTTGGGGGTTCTTTGTTGAGAGTTATGCTTATGACTTTTTTTTTCCTTCTCAGGCTAGATATTCTGCATGAGGTTGCCATGTGGCAGAGGAACTTCAAGAGAATTGTGAGTGTCAGATTAGTGGGCAGGGGCAGCATCAGGCAGGCATGGCCCTTATAAGAACTCCTCTCTTTCTCTTCAATTCCCCTCATACCCACCAGAGTTATGCCAAGACCAAAACACGGGCAGAGGTGAGAGGTGGTGGGAGGAAGCCCTGGCGGCAGAAAGGCTCTGGCCGGGCTCGACATGGGAGCATCCGTTCCCCTATCTGGCGAGGAGGTCAGTGTTGAGGGCTTGGGGTTGTTGAGGACAAGCCACAAAAACATTTTTGGAGCCCACAAGCCAAATGTCTGCCATAGGGATATGCTGGGCATTTAAAAGTCTCTTCTCCTGCCTCCCTTCCCTCCATCCCTACTGCAGGTGGTGTTGCCCATGGTCCACGGGGTCCAACTAGCTACTACTATATGTTGCCCATGAAGGTTCGAGTGCTGGGCCTCAAGGTAGCCCTAACAGTCAAGCTGATGCAGGTACCAACTACTGCCCCTTAGATAGTGGGAAGTGGGCTGGAAGTGGTACTGTGTTGTCTTATCCCCTGAAAATGGCTTGGTATTCCTGGAAGGGGCTGGAAACCAGGACTCTGACATCCTGGTTCCTGCCTGGGCTTTGAAACCTTTTTCCTGTTCTAAGCCAGAATGCCTCATCTATGAGAGGGTCTAGTTGTTGAAGGCTGACTTGACTCTAAACTTCCAGGATGACCTTCACATAGTAGATTCCTTGGAGCTGCCAACTTCAGACCCAAGATACTTGTTAGATCTGGTTCGGCACCGATATTGGGGTGACTCTGTGCTCCTTGTTGATGTGTGAGTGATTTCTCTAGACATTAGGAGTGGTACCATTCTCTCTTTGGGCTCAATTTCCCCTACTCTAGCTGGGGCTGCTCATACATGATTGGGTGGAGGAGCAGAAAGGGGCCTTTTCATTCTGAACATTCTCTAAGGTGACTTGCTGCTTACCCAGCTCTGTGTTCTAGAGATGAGGAGATGCCTCAAAACATTGTCTCTGCTGTATCCAACTTGAAGACCATTAACCTGGTGCCAGCAGTTGGTGAGTGACTGGGTCTGAATGGTCTAGCTTGGGTACCCCACTTATTTGGAGGCCTCAGTTCTGTTTGAGTCCCCCAGTCTGGGGAATTAGGCTAGATCTGGCAACACAAATCCTGTGAGATATGTGATGGGGTGTCTCTATCTTTGACCTCCTTCTTTCATCCCCACAGGCCTCAATGTTCACAGTATGCTGAAACACCAGACCCTGGTCTTGACTCTAAACACTGTTGCCTTCCTAGAGAAGAAGCTGTTATGGCATGATACGCGCTACACACCTCTCTACCCATTCCGCCTGCCCTACAGTGACTTCCCTTGACCCTCCATGATTATTGTGCAGCCAACACCAGGTTGCATATCAGAATAAAGAGTCTTTCAGTTTGACTCCTGCTTTCCCATCTTCAGTAAATCTAGAACCTGAATTACTATATCCTGGCAAATTTCACAGACCTCTGATCTGACTCTTCCCTAACTCCTCCCCCCAAATACCTCCCTCAACCTCCTTCCCAGCTGCTCTTCTCCTTGGGCAGCTTCTCTTTTTCACCAAAAAGTACTGGTTAGGGGCAGCTGGGTAGCTCAGTGGAGTGAGAGTCAGGCCTAGAGACAGGAGGTCCTAGGTTCAAACCCGGCCTCAGCCACTTCCCAGCTGTGTGACCTTGGGCAAGTCACTCGACCCTCAATGCCCACCCTTACCAACCTTCCACCTATGAGACAATACACCAAAGTACAAGGGTTAAAAAGAAAAAAAAAAAAAAGTACTGGTTAGTGAATCAGACTTCCTGGCACCGTAGAGGAAATCCTAACTTTCCTTTTGTCCCTCAGCAGCTCAATCCTGCTTCCTATCTTCCAACTATAAACCCCTTTGGGAAGAGGAGTCTGCCCTCTAATCCTAAGGGTAGTGGAACATCTGTTTCCCTTTCTTTCCTTGCCCCTCTTCTTCCTCCGTCTTCTCCATTGGAATTCTGGTCTGTGAGAAATGGGCAACCCCATATATTAGCCAGTGATGGAGCAGAATGAGACCTCCTTCCCCACAAAGACCCTCTCTGGGGCCTTTCTTACTTCTGCCTCCCCCATAACGCTTAATAGATGGTTTAGAATTGGGACTCATGGGTGATACCTGCCCTCCCTAGACCCCTATCACTTAATTTTAAAATTTTTGTTTAAATTTAATTTTTTCCAGTTACATATAAAAACCATTTTTAACACTTTAAAATTTTGAGTTCCAAATTCTCTCCTTCTCCTGCCCCCTCTCTGAGAAGGCAAGCAATTTGATATAGACTGTATATGCCCATCACTTGATTCTTGAGTCTGCAGACTTCCCCCATGCTTGTTGGTCAGGGAAAGGACCATGAAAACCCAAGAAACCCTTTCATCTCCAAGCAGCCACACGGGGCCGCCCTTGGCCACAAGTCCTGGGGTTAAGGCGCAGCTAACTTCATCCTCGCTTAGGGAAACTTTCACCCAAAAATAACCTGTATATTCCACCTAACAACTCTGGATTTTCCAGACCCCGCCCCCCCCCTCCCTTGGGTTTTCCAAATCCCAGAGGATCATGTGATTTAATCATTAACTTTCTCACTATTCCTTCCACCCCCCCCCCCATTCTAATGGAGACCATGTGAGCCCTGAAAAGGCAGAGGGTGGGGGGGGGGAGGCAGGAATGAAAGATTTTCTCTCTTTGCTCAGGGACTTGATAAAGGAGTGGGGAAGTCTGTCACTTTTCCTGCCCTTTTCGGGCAGGGGTGAAAGAATTTGTTTTAGCGTCAGATTGTTTGTTCAACTTGGGTTGCAACACCAGTAATAGGAGGAGAGTTAGGGCGGTCCCCTCTTGGGGTCTCCGAGGAAGTGAGGGCTCCGGAGATGAGGGCACAGCCCTCAGTATCACTGCATTCCTCCCCTTGCCTTTCTACTCTGGGACCTCTTCGTCCTGTGGACACCATGGTAACTTCTTTGTGTGGGTCCCACAACAGGAAACTGGGGGAAGGGAGTGAGACCTTAAGGCCCATGGCCTGAGGAGGAAAGGGGGAGCCCAGAAGTGTTGGGAAAAGGGCCCCTGAACTTCCGGAATCTGTAGTAGCCCCCTCCCTTGGGTTTCTCAGCTCTGGTGTTGGTGGGTAGGCAGGAACCACAAGGGGGGGGCAGGCCCAGCCCATTTTGGGGTGGGGGCTCTGCAACAGGGAGGATGGAGCCCTGGCTTCCTTCTTCCTCAGTGGCTAAGCTTGCTTTCAAGCCTAATGAGTTCTGGCAGCTCCAATAAACTGACTCAGGTGACTGTGCGCTGCCCCCCCCCCCCCACTGGAGTGGAAGGACGTGGGGATTGACCCTCTTTCCAGTCTCCATAGAAGGCCTGGCTTTGCAATCCTGGTAAAGGTCACCCTACTGCAGGCTGCTCGAGCCTGTATCAAACTCCATTCTTGGTGTTCTATTTCTCCTCAGTCACATTGCCCTGCGGGTTCAGGGGAGGGGTGAGGACATCTCCCTTCTCTGGTGATGGCGCTTAGTTGTCGGAGCTGAATCATTCTGGGGACCAGCGGCTAATCAGAACGTCCTTGCGGAGGTGTCTTCTTCCTCTTTCTCTGAACTAACCCCCGGGGAGGGTAAAGGAGAATTTAGTACTGGCAAATGTGGCCGAAACGAAGCTATAGGGGACCTCGCTTCGACCCTATGCCGCTCCGGATGGCTTTCCATCTCCCACTGCTGCCTCTTGCCCTTGTCCCGTCTCATGATGCCTCAGGGCCCAGAACGATAGCTGACATTGGGCTCCAACACTTTATGGGGAAAGTTACGCAACCCGGGTGGGGGGCCGAGGGAAAACACTCATATTCCGCACAGAAGCTTGGAATTCCTGGGTGCTGTCCCAATCACTCTCCCTCCCCTGTTCCTCCAGGCTCCATCTGGTCTGGTAACTCCCTCCTCCTGATGTTCAGGACTTTCAGTCCCAGAAAATAGGAAAGACTTTCAAAAATAAAACCAAAAGTCTAGGAAGCAAATCCAGATCTAAGCCAAGAATGTTTTCAGTGGACTGGCTACCTTAAAAAATAATAAAATAACGGTAAACCATGAAGTTGTTGGGTCCTTTATTCTCACGTGGATGGAGGTGGGCTAGGTGTCTTCTTTCTTCTGAATCCGACTCCGGGCTCCACCCCCAAATCCGGCCACTGTACCCCTGTGGCCTCCAGGCCCTACCCCACCCCTAAAAGTCTGCGAGCACAGTGTTGCTTTACTCTGGAAACTCCTGAACTAGGAGGGAGGGACTGATCCCCTATGCGTGTCCCCCCCCCCCAATCCGGAAATACCGGGCAACTCGTTCTGGAGGGGAAGACGTGAGATTTCCGGGAAGGCAGCACCGCCCCCCTCCCCCCCCACCCCCGTCCCTCATTCTGTCCAGCCCCTAATCACCATGGGGAGATCATAAAAGGAATCCACGCACCCGGGCTTCGCATTCAGCTGTCCCGACTGACTCTGGCTCGTCTGCCAACATGAGAGTCCCCAGGCACCTTCCCGCCCTGGCTCTGCTCGGGATATTTCCTCTACTCTTACCCTCAGGTGAGACCTTCAGGCTCTGCTAACTCTTTCCCATCCCACCCAGCCTCGGATTCCCGACATTGACAGAACTGCGGAGCTGGTTGGGAGGGGAGGCACGATCCCGAGGTTGTCTAGGGGTGGCATCCACCCCCACAGCTGCAATTGACTGCAATCCTGAGCAAGGATTGAAGGTGGGAAGGAACTTGAGAAACTTTCGAAGGCTCCAACTTCAGGTGGCGGCTAGGCTAGGAACCAGTGACGGTGTCCTACCGCTCACGGACTGGGGAGAGAGGGAGCGCGTGGACAGACTGAGTTAGGCTGGGTGGGATTCTGAAGCACCCCCAGAATCTTAACGCATTCCTCAGAAACCTCTGGCCCCTCCCAAGGGAGAAGTCTAAGATCGCCCATGGCAGGGGAATTCCAGAACTGGGTTCCCCTCTGGGAAGTGCAGATAGAGCCTAAGCTCTTGGGGTGGGGCAAACCCGGGGGAAATTACCTTCAAAATTCCTGCCCTGAGATTAGTTCCCGGGAAACCGAGTCAAAATGTGCCGTTTGGGGGTAGAGGGTAGAAGTGGCTCTGAACCCAGGGCCAGATTTGGGACGCGGGCTCTGTCCTTGCAGGAGGAGCGCAGGAGAACGGGAGCGAGCTGCAGGTCTGGGTGCATCCCCCAAACCCCCTGATCCTCTCGGGCGATTCAGTAGTCCTGAACTGTAGCACCAACTGTCCTACTCAAGCTTCGATTGGCCTGGAGACCAGGCTGCCCAAGAGCGTGGAGGATCAAGGGACGAACTGGAAAACTTTCAGGCTGAGAAATGTGACCAGGGACGACAGTCCCTTTTGCTTTGTCAACTGCCCTACGAAGAACCAGAGCAACACCAGAACCCATATCATGGTGTATGGTGAGTGAAATCGAGGTGTTGGTCGGAAAGAGGGGCTCTGGTGAAGGACAGCCAGGATGGGCGGGTGGGGGTGGGGGGCATTTACCGTAAGTAACTGGGAAGGGGATGAGGTCAGCCTTTGGTGGCACAGTTAGCAGAAAGGGAGGGTTGGGTTTGGCAGGTAGACAAGTACCTAGTCACCTGCCTCCATCCTCCAGGAGACGCTTAGGAATTCACTTCAACAAAACAAATACTGGATGCCACTGATTCTATGCCAGGCAAAAAGGAATGTGAGACTCCATAAAGTATTGGGGCCCATTCAGGCTCCCACAGGCTCTGGGGCAAACACTAGGTACTGCCTCAGAGAGGGCTGAGGAGGCTGCTTCCACCACCACCCCATCCCCCCAGCTCTGGACATCTTGATTCTTTTCATATTCATTTGACAAACACTGAGCATCTGCTGAGTTCAGAATATTGTGTTGGCCCCTTCCTCGACTTACAGGTCGTTAGCCCATGGGTGTGGCCCAGGTGGTTGGGAGCCAAGAGGGGAATGCCCTAGAACCCGACTGTGGAGGGTCACGAGATGCCAGGGTGAAGAATTTGCACTTAATTTGACCAGTTCTTAAGAGGAAGCCATGAGCAGACAAGTGATAGGGGAGGATTTTCCGGGCAAGGAAGCCTTATGAAGAGAATGCAGTGGGGAGAAGAGGAACAGAGAAACTGTAGGTGGCAGAAACTGGTTAGGAAGCTCTTGCAAACTTTCCTTGGTCATCTGCCCCACAGCCTCCAATAGAATATGCTTCCAGTCTGCCCCAGCAACAGAGGGGAAAAGTCATAAGAAATTCATTCTGTCAGCAACCTTCCCCAGCTCCTCTGAGGAGAAATCTGAACCTGGGGCAGAGCCAGCCTCAAAAGTTTTTAAGGGCAGAGTGTACATACAGGGAATGAGGACAGATGCTGCTTCTGGTTCAGTCTCAAATGCCATTTTCCCTCTTTGTCCAGAAATGTTTTCATAATGCCTGACCCTAACCTAGCTCACATCTTTCCCTCTTTTCCACAAGAATAGGGATTGGGTTAGAGACTACACCAGAGATCATTGGTATAGGGAAAACTCTCAGGGAGGGAATTCCCTGCACCAAATTCTCTCTTCTATAAGAATATCATTCATATAACCATGTTAAAAATGAATATTAATAAATGTTTAAATTTTTAAAAAAATCTGAGAGAGGCTAGTCAGTTTTAGGCTGCTGGAGCTCTGGTTTTCTTTCAATACAGTTTTACAGTTTAAAAAAGAAAAAAAAAGAATATCATTCAGTATTTTAAAAACCTTTGAAAAATCGAGGTAAACTAGAATTAGAACACAGAATATCTACCACATTAATAAGCCCTACTGAAAAAATAGAATAGTTAGCCCACCATGATGTGTTTTTTTTTTTAATTTTTAAAGTTACATCTAGAAACAGTTTTTGACAATTGTTGTCTGATTCTCTCCCCACTCACCAAGGCAGTAAATAGTCTGATATAGGTTATACTATAACTTTCATGCAATACCATGCTGTAACAGAAGACACATATTACATATACAATAAAAACATCATGAAGGAAATAAAGTGAAAGATGGTGAGTTTTGATCTGCAATCAGATTCTTTTTTTTTTTTAACCCTTACCTTACTGTGTATTGGCTCCAAGGCTGAAGAGTGCTAAGGGCTAGGCAATGGGGGTTAAGTGACTTGCCCAGGGTCACACAGCTAGGAAGTGTCAGAGGCCAGATTTGAACCTAGGACCTCCCTCCTCTTGGTCTCATTCCACTGAGCCACCCAGCTGCCCCCTGCAATAGATTCTTGCAGTTCCTTCTTTGGCTATGGATTGCATTTTTTTTTTTTATCATGAGTCCCTTGGGGTTATCTTGGGACTTTGTTTTGCTGATTAAAGTTTAGTCCTTCACAGTTGATCATCGTATATTTGTTACTGTATACACTGTTCTCCTGGTTCTGCTTATTTCACTCTGCATCAGTTCATATAAGTCTTGCCAGGTTTTTCTGAACTCATCCTGTTTGTCATTTCTTATGGTGCAACAGTATTCCATTACAATCATATACCACAACTTGTTCAGCCATTCTCCAATTGATGGATACCACCTCAGATTCCAATTCTTTGTCTTTACAAAAAGAATTGCTAAATCAAAACAACTCTGAGGTATCACCTCACACCTAGCAGATTGGCTAAAATGATAGCAGGGGAGAGTAATGAATGTTGGAGGGGATGTGGAAAAATTGGGACATTGATGCATTGCTGGTGGAGTTGTGAAATGATCCGGCCATTCTGGCTGGCAATTTGGAATCACGCTCAAGGGGCTATAAAAGAATGCCTGCCCTTTGATCCAGCCATACCATTGCTGGGTTTGTACCCCAAAGAGATCATAGATAAACAGACTTGTACGAAAATATTCATAGCTGCGCTTTTTGTGGTAGCAACAAATTGGAAAAGGAGGGTATGTCCTTCAATTGGGGAATGGCTGAACAAACTGTGGTATATGCGGGTGATGGAATACTATTGTGCTAAAAGGAATAATAAACTGGAGGAGTTCCATGCAAATTGGAGAGACCTCCAGGAATTGATGCAGAGCGAAAGGAGCAGAGCCAGAAGAACATTGTACACAGAGACTGATATACTGTGGTAAAATCAAATGTAATGGGCTTCTGTACCAGCAGCAGTGCAATGACACAAGACAGCTCTGAGGGATTTATGGTAAAGATGCTACCCACATTCAGAGGAAGGACTGCAGGAGAGGAAACATATAAGATAAACAATTGCTTGAATGCATGGGCTGAGGCGGACAGGAATGGGAAATAGACCCTGAACAAGGACACGTTACAACCAGTGGAAATGTGCGTTGGCCATGGGTGGGGGGAGAGTGGGGAGGTGAAGGGGAAAGTAGGGGCATAAAGTATGTAAACAGATTAAAAATGAATATTAATAAATGTCTAATTAAAAAAAAGAATTGCTAAAAATATTTTGTATATAGGTAATTTTCCCCTATCTATGATCTCTTTGGGATACAGACCCAAAGAGATTTTGCTGGGCCAAAGGGTATGCACAGTTTTATACCATGACTTATTCTTGATAAAGCTATGCTATCACTGGAACTATAGCTACCTTTTTAAAATGGTCACTATTCATCTCTTTAATGATTTTTGTTAGGAATTGAAATCAAGTTTACTAGCTTATTGTTTGCTTTTTAAGTTAATGGCTTCTGCTTTCACACCTACGAATCTGAAAGTGAATCCCTTTCCTTCCCTTCCCCCAGAACAGGAAGCCATTTGCTCTAATAAGAGAGAACAGATTTAAAAAGAAGGGGAAATTGGCAAGCAATTCTGTAAAACCAACCAATATATCAACTCAGCTATAGTATATATAAAGTGCTCCACAGCTATGGTCCCCTACTCCCTTAGCAAAAGGAAGAAAAGGCATTTTCTCATTTCCTCTTCAGACCTAAAAGTTAGCAAATTGTATTGCCTATAATTTGCAAGTTCTGTTTTCCTAAAATTTGCAAATTGTTCCCCTCCTTTTGAAAATTCAACTTTATTTTATTTTTCCTTTCAAACTCCCTCACTCCTCCTGACCTAACACAATCGAGAAAACAATAATACCATACCCATTATAAATATGAAGTAATGCAAAATAGATTTCCATATCAGCCAGGCCTTCTTTTTTGAAAATTTGAGAAGCATTTTTTCTCCAGTTCACTTATTCTCTGATCATTCAAATATCTGATGATGGCCCAGCAATTGCAATCCCTAGTTCATTCTTTCTGTGGTGGATAAATGTATCAGTCTGGTAACTTGTATCAAGAAAATGCAATTAGGAGCTTTCTTACCATCTCCTTATTATCCTGGGCACTGACATCTCTTTTGCCATTTTTGTTCAGTAGTTAAAGAGCCCTGGGCCTGGTGTCAGAAAGACCTGAGTTCAAATCCAGCCTCAGACAATTCCTGTGTAACTTTAGGCAAATCATTTTCCCTCTATAAGACTAAGAGGCAGCTAGGTGGTTCAGTGGCTAGAGTGCTGGGCCTGGAGTCAGGAAGACCTGAGTTCAAATCCAGGCTCAGATACTTCTTAGCTGTATGACTCTGGGTAAATGGTTGCCTGACAAAAGGATCCACAGCTTCTGCCTTAGTATTTATCAATTCTAAGACAGAAACTAAGGGTTTTTAATAAGTAAACATTTTTTTGTAAAGAATCTACTGGAGAAGGAAATGACAATTTAGTATCTTTGCCAAGAAAACTTCATGAAGAGCTATGGTCCATGGGATCACTCACTCTTTTGAGTTGGACAAGACAACAACTTTTCCAGGCCAGATGTCATTCTTAGCAGAATTAAATGAGCAAAAAACAAAGAGTAGCTCTGCATTCTCTCTGTTGTCAGTTTTTGCCTTTTTCCATAGGACATCTCTGCTGTAATCTTCTTTTCCCCTACATAGCTTAGTCTTTTCTTTCGTCCTTCCCCATGCTCATCTTCCTGCTGCTGTTGTTTTCACAGGACTGGGCCATACTTTTGGACTCATCCTCTTATTACTTTCCCTTGTTGCCATCTTTAGTATATGTGTCTTAAAAATCTATATTGGTGTGCTCTCTTTATTTAGACAACTTCTATTTTTCTTCCTCACTGGAATCATTTCTTTGTGACTTCACAGTTGCCTAGAGGCAGCTAGGTGGTGAAGTGGATAGAGTTCTGGTCCTGGAGTCAGGAAGACCTACATTCAAATCCAGCCTCAGATACTAGCTGAATGACCCAAAACAAGTCACTTAACAGCTTTCTACCTCAGTTTCTCCAACTGTAAAAAGGGGAAACACTATTACTTACTTCCCAGAGTTGTTGAAAGGACCAGATGAGATCATTATGAAGTGCTTAGTATAGTGACTGACACATAATAGGGGCTTAAAAAAAAGCTTTTCTTCTCTCTTCCCCTTTGGAATTTTAGTCTTGAGAGTTACTCATCCCTCTGGATGATTTCCCCCCAAAAATTCTAGTCCAGGGGGTTCTATCAGTTCTTCCCTGGAAGTCTTAGAAATTTGCTCACCCCAAATTCAAGGTTGCATGTCAAACTAAGTCGTTTTTTCATTTCCATTAGAAATTTTAAGACATGGTACTTATTTTCCCTTCAAAGTCCCTTTGATTTTCACTCTAGCAACCTATTTCTTTGTTAGTGAAAACTAAATCCAGAACTGAATTTCTCCTTGTTCTCCTTGACCTTTTTAAAATTAAAAATTTTCCCAATGATCAAGTTGTTTTTTTTTCTCCCTCTAACTTCCCTTTGGGATAAAAATACAAACATGAGCCATATAACAAATATTAACAGTCGCATCAAACAAATTCCCATATTGAGCATAATCAAAATTATGTCTCATTCTGAAATTTAGTCCATCGCTTCTTTGGTCAGAAAATGGTTAGCATTATCTATCATTGGTCCTCTAAAATCATGGCCAGTCATTGTGTTGATCAGAGATATTGTCTTTAAGTCCTTCAAAAATTGCTCATTCTTATGATTTTGTTATAGTATAAATTGTTCTGCTCACTTCGCTCTGCCCCAATTCATGCAAGTAATCTCAATCCTCACAGCAGCACAGTATTCCATTATTTTTATCTACCATGATTGGTTCAGCCATCCCCCAATTAAGGGGCATTTACCTTAGTTTCCAGTTTATTGCTTCCTCTACCTTTTTGTTTGCTTTTGTTTAAAGAACCCTTACTTTCTGTCTTAGTAACAGCTCTAAGACAGAAGGGCAAAAGCTAGGCAATTGGAGTTGTGCCTTGCCTAGGATAACATAGGTAGGAAGTATCTTGAGGTCAAATTTGAATCCAGGTCCTCCCACCTCCAAGCCTGGTATTCTATCCCCTGTGCTACTTAGCTGACCAAGCTCCCACAGCAAGTATGTGGCTGAGTAAATTGCCTAATGACAGGCATCTTGCTCCATAGGCTGAGAGCTTTTTATCAGATAACTAACAAGAGCAGAGCAGAACTTCGCAGAAGAGGTAGGAGGCCTAAACACCAAAGGCAGCTCAGGGCAGAAGATGGCATTTAAGTCACACTTTAAAGGAGAAGCTGTCATGGAACAAAAGAGCCTGAACACGGAGTCAGAATACCGAGTTACAATCCTACATTTGCCACTTACTAGCTGGGTGACCTTAGAACTAGACCTTTTCCTTCTCTGGTTTCACTTTCCTTCTTTATAAAATAAATATGGGGGCAGCTAGGCAGCTCAGTGGATTAAGAACCAGACCTAGAGATGGGAGGTCCTAGGTTAAAATCTGGCCTCAGACACTTCCTAGCTGTGTGACCCTGGGCAAGTCACTTAAACTGCACTAACCAGGCTTTATCGTTCTTCTGTCTTGGAACCAAGGCACAGTATTGATTCTAAGATGTAAGGTAAGGGGTAAAAAAATAAGATAGTTGATAGATGGATAGATGGATGAATAAATAGGTGGCTGGATTGATATAGGTAGATGGATAGATGAATATAGGTAAATGGATGAAGGGATGAATGGATGGATAGATGCGATAGGGTGAATGGATTTATTATTTACTTATTTATTAAGTGTTTAAGTTAAGGTACTGGGCTAAATCCTAGAGCATACAAATATAAGTAAAGAAGATGGCCATTTCCCTCAAGATGCTTATTTTTTAATATTTTTAATATTTTCCCATAGTTATATGTTTTATGTTCTTCCCCCCCCCCCTTAGCCAATGCACAATTCCACTGGGTTTTATATGTATCATTAAGACCTAATTCCCATATTATTGATAGTTGGACTAGAGTTATCATTTAGAAGATGCTTATATCCTAATGGGAGAAGAGAATAAATAAAGGGGAGCTGGTAAGGGAGGAAAGGTACCCCATTGGGGACAAGACAACTGTTGCGGAGAGGGAGACATTTGAAGAGTTGAGCTGGGAGTGATATGAACATGGCTGGGCCCTTCATGAAATAGTGGACTGAGCTAGGGACCTACTCGTCAGGGGCTTAGGCCCTTCCAGATCTATTCCTGTTTAAGACACATTCCAGTTCCATAATGAACCAGATGGCTTAGGTTTTTGGTAGGCAGAGGAAATAGGAAAGACATTCCTTGGCAAAGGAAGCAAGTGTCAGCTTGGAAGAAGCAGGACAATGTAGGTAGGGAGCCCTGATGAGGGTCTGCAGATCTCCGTCCAACCTGCCCCACAAACAAGGCAAGAGATCTTCTTAGGAGGGGCGGGCCGGTAGCCGGTCAATGCCTCTTCCCGTTTACTTATTCCAAGTTCCTTTCCTGCCCTCCAGAGCCACCAAGAAAAATGAAGCTGGATCTAGAGCCTTCTCAGGAGCAGTCCTGGATCCCTGTGGGCCAGAACTTCTCTGTAAGCTGCCAAGTGACAGGTGGGAGACCTCGGGAGAACCTGAAGATGGTGCTGCGTCGGGGAGATCAGGAGATAAGCAGCCAGCTTGTTCCAAAGAATACTCTTGACACGGCTTTTGTGAAGTTCTACCCCACGGCCAGTAGGGAGGATAACGAAGCCAACTTCTCCTGCCATGCTTCTCTGGATCTTCGGCCAAAGGGGCTGAAACTTTATCAGAACAGCTCAGTCCCCCGGAAGCTTTACACTTTTGGTGAGGCCTTGGGTGGGAGGGTGAAGGGCAGAGACTTGGAGCCTGGGGATGGGGGGGGGTAGCAATAAGGCCCCAGGGAGAGCAGCGACCCCACTCGCTGGTCTCCATCTCTTATTTTTTCCCTCCTCTTCTCCCAGCCTTGGCACCAGAGCCCCCAGTGCTTGTGGCACCCAAGCTCCTAGAGGCTGGGACCAAGGAGCAGGTGAGCTGCGAGATGGACAAGCTGTTCCCAGTAGAGAAAGCCCACATACGACTGACCTGGGGAGGGCAGGTCCTGACTCAAGTCGACGTTACCCAACATGCAGACGTGCTAAGGGCCACGGCCACAATCATGGCGGCAGCAGAAGAAGGGGAGGCTGATAAAGAACTGACCTGCAGTGTGAGCCTGGGTGGTGAAACCAGGACGAAATCAGAAAACCTGACCGTCTACAGTAAGGCTGCCCAGGGATCTGGCTGGGTTGGCCTGGTGGGAGAAGCAGGGGGAGATGAAAGGATTGGTGGAGGCAAGGATCACAGTCCAGACCTCTTCTCTCCCAGTCTTTCCACAGCCCAGCCTTGTGGCCAGTGGGCCCATCCAGGAGGGGAATCGTGTCAACCTGACGTGTGAGGCCAGATCGAGAGCCAGAGTGCAGATTAATGGTGCTCCCCCTGATGAACCAAACAGGATTTCCCTGATAGTCGGGGAGAAGGACAATGGGCGCTTGTTCACCTGCCAAGCCTTCCTGAAATTGAGGGAAGAGACACTGCAAAAAAATAGGAGCCTGGAACTAAATGTTCAATGTGAGTAAAGACTCCCTAACCTCCGACCCTTTACCTTTTTGCTGCCAAGGCACTGACTGGACACAACTCCCTCCTCTGGTTGTTCAGAGGAAATCAGTGTTCTGGGGGAGGCGGGAAGGGGACATAGTTGGAGCTCAGCACTAATCACCTCGGTATCTTCAGTCCCCCCAAAGCTGGATGAGGAATGCCCAGGAAACTGGAATTGGCAGGAGGGGACCGAACAGACCCTACGGTGTGCTGCAAGAGGGAATCCGGCCCCCACCGTGCAGTGTGTCCCAGAAAGTCAACAGAATGGGATGCCACTTGGGCTACCCCATCGAGTCACCCGGGACCACAATGGCACTTATCACTGCACTGCTGAGAATTCTCTAGGAAAAGCAGTCAAAGTCGTGACGGTGAATGTGGAGTGTGAGTGATCAGGGAACCCAGCAGAGGGGGAGGGAAGGGGATATCAAGTTCTGGAGTATGGCCTTACCCAGAGGGGGCTGGGAACAGAATAAATTTTATCTCCTAAACCACAGGAAAGCCATTTTTTCCTTCATAGCCCATTAAGGAGCACAGGGCCTTGCAGTTACTGGATAAATTGACTGATTCAATGCAATGGGTAAATGGGCACAATGTTTTAGGAGGGGCTTAGACAGTAGAGAAACCCAGGCACAGACTAGAATGGAGAGGAGAATGAAGGCTCTGCAGCCGAGGAACTATATGAAGAAACTGGGGATGATTAGCCTGGAGAAAAGCCTGAGAGATGGAGAGGCAGGAAAAATAGAACTATTCAGCTATCTGAAAGGCTGGAGTACAGATTATATTGTTCTACCTGGTGCCAGAGACCAGAATGAGAAGAGGGGTGAGGAGGGAGCAACCTAGAGATTTAGTCTCAAGGGGGAAAAAACTTCCTAAAGAGGGAATGGAGGAGCAGCTATGTGGCTCAATGGATAGAGAGCCAGGTCTACCGACACATCCTGTGTGACCCCGGACAAGTCACTTAACCCCCATTGTCTAGCCCTTACCGTCCTTCTGCCTTGGAACCAATACTTAGAATCAAGGCTAAAATAGAAGGTAAGGGTTTAAAAAAGAGAGAATGGGCTGCTTTAGGGGTAATGAGCTCACTGTCACTGGACATGTCTGAGCCTAGAGAACTGGTGTCTCCCACTCATAGACATTTTTAGAAGGGTATTCTCTCTCAGGAGTACTTTGATAAGATTTTCCCTGAAGTCCTGTCCAACTCTGGGGTCATGAGCAAGGTAGGGCCATGGAACATTCATTGAATCCTCCTTCTTTCCAGTCCAGGATGTGAACTGGACACCAATTGTCATCAGCATCCTGGTCTTCCTTTTCGTTGCGAGTGTTCTGATCTCCTTGGGATATCTCTATTATCGGCAGCAGCGAATTAGAAGCTATGAACTGAGGAAAGCCGAAGAGGAAAGGAACATGAAGCTGATCAACTCGGAGGTCAAAGCCTGAGGCTAGAGTTGGCCCCAGCCTTCCCGGAACAAGCACTTTTTGGGGGGAGTCAGAGGGCTAGTTAACCCAGAGGACGAGAAATTCCATGTTGAAGAAAGGAGGTTGCGTCCAAAAGCCTAAAGCCAGGGCTGGGAAACTGCTGGACACTCTTCCTGGGTCTCAGAACAACACGTCAGGCCCTGCTTGATCTCTGGATCCGAAGAGCTAGTTTGAAGCCCCTTTGGAGACCCACATTGGGCTGAACTGGATGTGCCATGCCTCAGGCATGGGAACAGGACTCGGGGGAACCCTGGCATGGGAGTTGTGGGGTGAAGACAATGTGACTGACTACTGATCTCCTGAGTCTGAGAACAGGTCCAGGGATGTATCCAGTGACACTGATATGGGATCATAAGATGGCTCATGAGGAAGCCCAGAAAAGGAAACACTAGCCAAGGACTGCTTCAGCACTTTGGAGCTGGAAAGGGAGGGGAGAGTTTGGAATAAGATAGAGAAGGGTATCAAGGGTCACCCCTAACTTATTGTCTTCCCATGGAAGATTCCCTACTTCTGCCAACAAAGTTTTGTCTCTGATTCTATTTTGGGGGCAACTAATAGTTTATCTCAAGTCACTATACTCCTGGTCCCCAGGCCCTTTCCACCTTAGACAAGGTGGAAACCAAAAGCTGGGGGAGGATAGGGGAAGGGACTGATTATAAAACAAGACCAGCAGACATACACAGCATTCATATAAGCACAGGCTATGAAACACACACACACTCTCTATCTCTCTATCTCTGTCTCTCTGTCTCTGTCTCTGTCTGCCCCTCTCTCTCTCTCTCTCTCTCTCTCTCTCTCTCTCTCTCTCCCCCCCCCCC
>NC_058130.1:708297865-708398142 GCF_016433145.1 Gracilinanus agilis
CCCCCCCCCCCCGTTTCTCTGTTTCTCTGCCTCTGTCTCTCTCTGTCTCTGTGTCTCTGCCTTTCTGTCTCTGTCTGTCTCTGTCTCTGTCTGTCTGTCACTGTCTCTCTGTCTCTCTTCCTCTTCTCTCAGACAGAGACAGAAACTGCTTGAAGACTTTCAATGAGGAGAAATCCCATTTTCCCAAAGCACCTTATTCCATTATGGAACTGCTCTGTTTAGGCAGTTCTTCCTCTCATTGAGCCCAAATTTGCCTAATCAGATGTTACTCTTTAATTAAAAATGGCTCTTATTTCATTCCCATTCACACTCTCTTCTCCAAACGGAATACTAAAAATCAATTCTTTCTAGGCATGGTGTTCCATGCTACTAGGAGAGACTGGGGCTGGTGGATTGCTTTGAGTTCTGGAGTTCTGAACTACAGCAAGGTTGAAAAAAAAAATTCTCAGATGTCCATACTAAGTCCAGCAGCAAGATGAAGCTAAGGAGTAGGGGTCTACAAGCTGCCTAAGGAAAGGTGAACCCACCCAGGTTGGAAACAGAGCAAGTCAGTGGAAGTAACATGCTGAGATCGAGACTGGCTATTGCATTTCTAGCCCAGAGTAAATTGGGAGACAGTTTCAAAAACAAACCAGGCAGCTAAGGGGCTCAGGGGAATGAGAGCCAGGCCTAGAGATAGAATGTCCTGGGTTCAAAATTTGGCCTCAGACACTTTCTAGCTATGTGACTCTGGGCAAGTTATTTAACCCCAACTGCCTACCCCATTCTTCTGCCAGTGTTGACTCCAAGATGGAAAGTTAAGGGTTTAAAATAACAACAACAAAGAAAACTATATGGCTGGGATGCTAAGATGTTCCTAAAATGAAGCATCCAGAAATGAACACAATACTCCCTATATAGCCTGATGTATCAAGGGACAGCATAATTCTCACCTCCCTAGTTGAACTCAATTATAAGGTTTTACATTTATCTCTATTCAATTTCATCTTGTTAGAATTTGTTCAGTGTTCTAGCCTGTCAAAACCTTTTGGAATCCTCTTTCATCCACTGTCTTAGCTAGTATTTTAGCTTCCTTTCCAGAGCAAATGTTTTAAAATTTTGAGCAAATTAAATAAACTTAAAAATAAATAAAAATAAACTTAAAAGCCTTTATCCAAGTCATGAATAAAAATGCTAAGTAGCACTGGGCCAAATGTAGAACTCTAAAGACTCTTTGCTAAAAGCCCACTTCTAAACCAGCATGGAACCATTAATCACTGATCATTGGATCAGGCTATTTAGCTAGCTCTGAATCCTCTTCATTTTATGATGGCCTAGCTCTCTTTTTCCAAACTGGGTGGCTTGGTGCTGGAGTAAACTCACGTGGGTGTGGTATATTTTAATAATATAATATATAATAATAAAATAATAATTATATAATAAGTGTAAGATATTTTTAGGAGGGGTGTGAGTGTGTTGAGGAGCATTATAAAAAAATTTCTCAGTGAAATGAGAAAGCTTGGGCCTAGCCTAAATTTCTTTTTTTCATCCATGAAAATATCATGACTGTCAAAATGCTTTGCTAAAACCACATATCTCCAGGAGCCCTCTGATGGCTCTTTTAATCTAGTAACCTGGTTGAAAAAAAGGCAAAGAAGTTAGTTGAACATGACCTCTTCTTCCTCTGACCCTGGATGATCTCTTACCTGCTGGAACATGGGATACTTATCATGTTTTCTGGAGGACAAGTGGCTGCTTCCTGGCCCCATTTTAGGAAGACCCTCATATCCATGACTTATCTCCAGTATTCAGTGGGCCTTCCTCTCTCCTTTGCAACTTCACCCTCCTGACCACTGCCTCTTCTGGTACTTTTCCCTCTTGGTTTTTATACTTATCCACCCCCCCCTTTTTTTTTCAAGTGAACAGTTCATTTTCTTTTGATAACTTGCAGAGGGGTGAGGCATTCCTATTCATCAAACCCCTATACTAGCTTTCTTCTAAGAAGCCCACTGGCCTTCACACCCCAGCACACACTCAAATGTTCCCTCTACTGCCACCAGCTACTGTCAAATGTTCACAGAATCCACTTACATACTTGTCCCCACATAGAGTTTCAGGGTCTCCAGTCCTTCTGGTTTATCTGGCTCGATGGCTAGAGCAGGGGCTGGAAGAGGGGGTATACCTAGATGTAAACCCCTCAAACTGTGAGGGATGAGAGAGGATGACTGATCCCTCTTTCTGGCCCCTAACAGAGAGGCCCTCAGAGGGCCAGGGTGGGGCTGTCCATGGCCTTATCTCTGTGCCTTCTGAAAGGCTCCTCAGTCCTGGGCTCCTCGACATGGGGGGACCTTGCCTTCTTGCCTTACTAATCCTGCTTCGGGTAGCCACTGGTTGTGGCCAAGGTGAGAAATGGAAAAGGGTGCAGTGGGTCAGTGGTACCTGGATGGGATGGAGTGGACCAGAAGGCCAAATACCTGAATCTGAGCTTTATCAGCCACTTTCTGTCCATCCTTCTCCAAGAATTCCATAAGCCACAAGAGCTGGAGGGGTTGGGGTGGGAGGTGAGACTACAAAAGAGGATTGGAACTAGAAGCCTGAATTCTCCTCTCCCTCACTCTGTAATTTCTTTCTTGACAGTCCTGGAAAAGATCATGGATTAGGCTGCCTGTTGTGGGGATGAAAATTGGAAGCCCTCATCCCCAGACTCCACCTCTGCATTTATCTCTTCCTCCCACCTCCCCCCACCCCCAGGACTGTTCTGTGTCTACTTGTATAGATATCTGGCCTGGCTGGGATAAGGCTATGAGTCTGACTCTCCTTCTGCCTACTCTTTCTTCCTAAAGGACTTCCTTCAGTGCCTCCTTTGCTGGGGATCCCAGAGCATTTCTGAGCTCATATCTGGCCTTAGCAAATGCCCACATTTGTCTGGAATGATGGGAATAAGGGAGAGAATGTCTAGGAAGCTGTTATCTCAGAAAACTGAGCCTTTCTTTCTTCACTGCTCCCTCCACAGAGGTCCATGGGCCCTTCTGGGTTCGAGTCTTGCCAAAAGAGACGAATGTACCTCCTGGCAGCTCTGTTTGGATTAACTGCAGCACAAACTGTGTCCAGCCTGAAGCTTGGGGGTTGAATACTTCTCTGATTCAGGGCAAAACAGAGACAGGGCTCGGCTGGGCTGCTTTCCAGGTGCTGGATGTGAGGGCCTGGGATTCAGCAGCCCAATGCTTCTTCACTTGTGCTGGAGAGACCCAAGAAGCCACTGCCACAATCAAGGCCTACAGTGAGTGGAAGGGGTAAATGGAAATGGCTTAGGACTCTGGGTACTAAGAGAGACAATGACTGAAAATGGATAGGCCCAAGGGAGGCACAATGGTTGGGTTTATTGCATCTCTATCATCCAGTCACTGCCAAATTCCTGAGTATTAGGAGGGCTCTGGGGCTCAGAGATGAGGTGGGTGGCCTGTTGGGCCCCATCACTATTTTCCCCTCTCCTATTTCCCCAGGGCCCCCGCAGAGTGTGGTTTTAGAACAGCCACCCCCCCTTGATGTGGGCACCGAGTTCAAGTTTCGCTGTCATATGTCCTTTGTGTTCCCTCTGGAGAAGCTGACTATAATCCTGAAGCTTGGGGGTCAAGCCCTGTACTCTGTTAACTTAGCTCAATCAGGCTACCGCTCTGAATCAGCCAATGTGACCTGGACTAAGTCGTTCCTACCCCGCCTCCAAGACATGGGCCAGCTCATGTCCTGCCATGCACAGCTTAATCTTACTGGCTTTCTGGTCATTCGAAGCTCCAAGCCAGTGAGGCTGCACTTCCGAGGTGAGGCCAGGACCAAGCAGAAGCAAGAGACATACAAATAAGTGACCCAATTGGTTTCTTATCTAGAGTCTTGATTGGTGGAATTGTGGGGGAGATTTCCCCACTGGCCCAACATGGGAAAGGGCAGGAAGGTACTGGGAAAAGGAGATGTCTGGGAGGGAAGGAAAAGGGGATGTTGGGGAAGAGAAGGAGGATTTGGGGACTCAGAGGAACTTGAAAGGGCAGAGGGAAGTAACCCTTCACCTCATCTCTCTCCACCTTCCTCCCTCTTTTCTGCAGAGAACCTGATGTCTAAAGTGGTAGCCTGGGTCTCTCTAGGAGCTCTGGCTGGGTTCCTGCTCCTTACAGCTTCTGGTGTGTTTCTCTGGAAGCCCAGGGGGCACCCCACTGGGAGAACTCCTGCTGGGAAAGTCTGATGGACATTGATGTGTCTGACCTCAAGAAATGGCTGGGCAAAAAAAAAGGCAGAAACCTAGCCACAGGTAGTGCCTTTGAACCTACTGCTTCCTAACAGGCTGGGCAGGATCTTTCTGGCACCTCCTTTTCTTGCTGCCCTCTCTCCTCTCTCCCCCCCCACCCTCAGCTAGCATCTAGGACCTGCTTAAATTTAGGGAAACTTGACTTCCCTGGGCTCTGTACTCCATCCAGGGACTGTCACAGATTCCAGGTTATTGAGCTCTGGAGACCCACCTGATGGAGAGGAAAGACTTTCTGGTCGAGTCCAGCCACTAGGTTCGAGTCTATCTGTTAGCTGTGAACCTTAGTTTTCCCATCTAACAAATAAGAATAATCCCTACCTCACAGGGTTGTTGTGAGGAAAGTGCTTCTTAAACCTTAAAGACTAGAAGAATGCTTGAGCTATCACCTCGCCTCCTTTCCCCGCCCCTTCCTCCCCTACCCCGACGCACCTGCGGAGTCCGGGACCACCGTTGGCCGCCCGATGCGTCACCTCCACACCTGTCACTAGGCAGACTCTAGACCACCAGCTTCCTGTTCCCGAGCCAGAGCTGGAGGCCCAGGGGTCTGAATAAGCCCTGTTCCGCCAACGCCTCAAGGGGCCCAATCGCCCCAGGTTGGGAATGGAAGATGGGTGTGTGTGTGTGGGGGGGTTAACCAGGACTGCCATTCGGTTCTAGGGCCTAGAGGCGCCAGAGCGGGCGGTGCCTCGAGGAGAAGAGAACTCCAGCCGGGTGCCACAGTGGCTTCTCCCCACTAGGCCCCCCAAACTGGAACGCGCTCCCCACCCCCCGCCCCCCCAGCGCCTTATCGAAACGAAGCAGTAGCAGTAAGCGGAGAAGGCGGAGTCGAGTGGGGAGGAACTGAGGCCACATAGGGGGCTAGAGGTTCAGAGGGCCATCGGCTTACCGACCAGACCCTGGGACCCAATTGGCTCGGCTCCCGCGGCGGGGCCGCCCCGATTGGTCCGTTTACGAGCTCACGAGCCCTATGGTTTGCGCGGAGGGCTGGGTGGAAGGGAGCAGGGTGCTGCGCCCAGCCAGGGCTCCAGGTAGGTCCACTCACTACGCGTTGGTTTCTCCCTCGTGTACGGAGCTCAGGGCTCGGCTCTCGCACACAAGAAGCCCTGTGCAGAGAGACATCGATCCTCCCCACGCTTAGTAAATATGGGCACTATAACGAAAAGAGCCGATTTTAGATTCCCACTGACACGATGCGCACTGTACACATGCGCTCGAGCACACTCCGGAATACACGCGCGCACACACATGCACGCACGCGCGCGCGTACACACATACATTCTCACACACACAGCTGTCTCCAGAGGCAACTGCCCTCCTCTTCTTGCTTTTGAGAGCGGGGGCGCAGAGAACAACGGTGCTTGATTCGCCTAAGCGAATGTGATAAGGAGAAGCCTCTCTTCGCTGAAGGGTGAAGCTGGGAAATGGGAAGGGGAGCGCACCGGACATCTGGGATCACAGAGACGGGATAGAGTAGGGTCACCAAGAAATTGCCCTTCCTAGACTTACCCTTGCGTCCTCCACCCCTCCACTCCCTTTTCCCTCCCCCCGCCTCCCCAACCTCCCACTGTTCCGCCTGGGTCTCAGGATCAGAGAAGTTGCCGGCAGCGGGCCTGCCTCTGATTTCCTAGGTTCTAACCTCTCCAAACCCATCCCTAACAGATCGTTCGCATATCTTTGCTCCCCCATCGTGAGGCCTGGTTGGGGGCGGGATTTCCTGAAGGCTTCTGGTGTCTTAACAGCTGGGGAAGGGAGTCCGAGCTTAATTGCATTTCCGCCTGTGCGCTCCCCCACCGAGTCCAGTTTCAGTATCGGACTCGGGCTCAGGTAGAGTCGGAGCCGCGTCCTTGCTTTCACCGCACCCTGGAAGCCTATAGTAGTCTCCTCCCCGCGGGCGGGACTGAGCTGACTCGTGTGGTTCCAGAAACCCTCAGCTGAGGCGTCGCAGTTCACACCTACTTCCCGCCCCCACGCGCCCAGACCTAGAGGCCCAGTGGCTATTCTGGAGCTGTGGCGCCTTGGCTCAGGGTTAGTGAGGATTGGTGGGGGCGGATGGGGGGGAAACGAGAAAAATCAACCCTAGCCCCCAGGAGAGGCTGCTGGAAAGGTTCCTACGACTCAATTTCATTCAATTCCATTCAAACAAGCATTTATTACGCACCTACTATGTGCAAGACTGTGGTAAGCGGTGGTGATACAATAACCTCGGGCCAAGGATGCTCCAGTTGCCTAGGGATCTCTGGTTTCATGCTTCCTCCGGCTTCTGAGCCTCGATCCTGCTCTCTTTCTCCTCGCCTCTTCTCGCCTCTCTTTTCTCCTCTCTTCTCTCCTCTCTCTTCTTTCCTCCTCTCTTCTCTCAGCCGCCTCTGCCTCTGCCGCCTCCTCCTCCTTGGATACCAAGTTACCAACGTTAAACCAATCCCCAAGCGCAACTTGGCCTCCTCCACACCCTGCCCCGCCCCGCCCCGCCGCGCCGTGCCGAGCCAAGCCGTCCTCCCCGTTTCTCCCTCTCGTCCTCTTCTTCACCCTCTCCATCTCCGCTTCTCTGTGCTCCGGCTCCGCCGGCAATGACCTTCTCCCAGCCGCTGCTGCTCCGGGCACTGCTCGCCCTTGTGGGGTCCCTCTGCCTGGGACTGCAGGCTCTCTCAGGTAAGAGTCATCCTCCCACGCCTGTAGGACCAGGACAGGAGGTAGGGATCCCCGACTTGCAGAAGCAGCTGATCCCCGCGGAGTACTAACTGTGATCCTTCTCAGTGTTGCCCTTACAACCCCCCCAGCCAGCCGGGAGAGAGAAGCGAAGGATACCCCACACGGCTTTGCCCCCCCCAAACCGGCTCCATCCCCCATCCTGGGCCGCGCGCGTTCCCGCCCGCCCCCGCGCCACGCGGCTTGGGGGCCAAGAATCTCCGACGGTCCTCTCCTTTTTACCAAGTCCCGAAGCTCTTGACACTACTGAAGGACCTGGAGGAGAGTGAGAAGCTCGTGGTTTCTCGCCCACTTCCAAGGGTCTCAGAAGGCATAGGAATGCCTACCAGTAATCCTGGGCCCGGGGTTCTCCTCGGTCCCTGAAAAGCTGCGCGTCCCCACTGGAAGATGATTAGATTGGGGGTGGGGGATTGCTGGGATCAATGGGATTGGAGAGGAAGCGCTGAGCTTCTCTGGATTCTGGAAAGCCAGCTGCCTCTGATCCTGGACGGGTCCATCCCTGAGGGCAACTTGGTCCCCACATAGGGGCGGTGGCGCAGGAGCCGTACTGGGCCGACCTGCAGCCCAGGTCAGCACTGGTGGAACGAGGGGGCTCCCTGTGGCTGAACTGCAGCACCAACTGTCCACGACCTGAACGAGGCGGGCTGGAGACCTCGCTTCGGAGGAACGGAACGCAGAGGGGGCTGCGCTGGCTCGCCCGCCAGCTGGTGGACATCCGTGAGCCTGAAGCCCATCCTATCTGCTTCTTCCGCTGTGCCCGCCGGACCCTTCAGGCCCGTGGGACGATCCTCACCTACCGTGAGTGAAGGTGGACGGGGTGAAGCGGGTCCTCTTCAGTTCTCTTTCCGTTCATTCTGCCCCCTCTTTCTGCTCTCCTCGAACTCGTCTTCCCCACCCCACCCCACAGCAGCTCTCCAATATCCACTTGGTGTCCAGGAGTCCCTTGCCATCCCCCGTGCTCTTTCAACACCTTAGCCCCCATTTTTCTCGGCGTTCCCCCTGCTTCATGTTCGTCTCTGTCTCCGGTGTTCTCCTTCCCTCCATCCCCCCTACCTTCGCTCTTCTCCATTCTCACTCCGCATCCCTCTCCTTCCTCCGACCCTTCTTCTTGCCTCTCTTCTTAAGCCTTTCTCCACATTGTTTCCTTGCCGTTCCTTCCTTCTCCGTTCCCGTTCCTTACGCTCCTGTGCCCACAGAACGACCAGATCGAGTGGAATTGGAGCCACTACCTACCTGGTTGCCTGTGGGCGAAAACTTTACCCTTAGCTGCAGAGTCCCTGGAGCAGGACCCCGGGGGAGCCTTTCTATCACTCTGCTTCGCGGCGCCCAAGAACTGAGCCGGCGCAGGTTTCCGGGGGAATCGCCAAGGGCAAGGGGCGCTATGGCCACGTTCACGGCCACTGCCCGAAGGGAAGACCACAGAGTCAACTTCTCTTGCCTTGCGGAGCTGGACCTTAGGCCCCACGGACTGGGACTACTTCAGAACAGCTCCGCCCCACAGGAGCTCCACATTTTTGGTGAGGGGGGGGGGATTGGCAGCTTCTAAGCCCGTGGCCTTTCACACTCTTGCTGGATAGAGAATAAGAAGTTGTTTGGTTTAGGATTAGAGCCTAGAAAGATCTCTGGGTTCGGTGATACTACGTTTATCTGTGCCCACCTCCTGGGGAGAAAAAAAGCACACCAACCTCCCTGCCTTTCCAACCCCTGTTTTCCCTTTGACCTGGGACTCCCAACTCTGTGGGAAGAGCAGGGTTTAATCCAGCCTCTCTCTTCATTAGCCTTGCTCACTTTTCTCTCTCTGGCTCTCTCTCTGGCTCTGGCTCTTTCTCTCTGACTCTGACTCTGATTCTGTCTCTGTCACTGTCTCTGTCTCTCTGCCTCCATCTCTGTCTATCTGTCTGTCATTTCTTCCTGTCCTCACAGCCTTGGCTCCAGAGCCCCCCAGCCTAGCATTCCCCAGGCTCCTGGAAGTTGGCACAGAGCAGCTGGTGAGCTGTGAGATGGACAAGCTGTTCCCAGCTCAGGAAGCCCACATACATCTGGCCCTAGGGAGCCAGATGCTGAGCCCCAGGGTCATCCTGGATGGGGACAAGCTGAAGGCTACAGCTACCATCACTGTGAAAGAGGAAGAGGTTGAAGGCGAGGACGAGCAGGAACTAACTTGCACTGTGACCCTAGGGGGACAGAATCGAAAGGCCCAAGGAAACTTGACAGTTTATAGTAAGGAGGTGACAGGTGGGGAAAGGGCTGGCCCAGCTCAGGAGCTGGAAGGGGAAACTGAAGAGGATCAGGGGCTCATGGGTGATGGTTTCCCTTCCTCCAGGCTTTCCTCAGCCCAACCTAACAGTCAGTGAACCCAGCGTCAGGGAGGGGACCTTTGTGAATGTGACCTGTGAGGCCCGTCCAGGTGCCCAGGTGTTGCTGGATGGGGCTCCTGAGCCTTCTCCTGGGGAGCCAGCCTGGCTCACTCTGACTGCTAGTGAAGAGGATGATGAGCGTGTGTTCATCTGTGAAGCTCTCCTGGAGGTGAAGGGAGAGATACTTCGGAGGAACCGGAGCCTGGAGCTGCAAGTTCTCTGTGAGTGCCCCTGCCCCCCTGCCCCTGTCTCTGTTCCCTGGAGGGTAACCCCCCATCAACAATGGCACAGGCTCTTCCTGGCATCCCAGCCTGCCTTCCTTCTAGTCTAATTTGAGGCAGCTGGCCAGCCAGCAACCAAGGCAACTCAGAAGGCATTTTGATATTTTTTCTTTTTTTTTTTTATAAAGACATTTTATTTTAACTAGTTATGTGTAATAACAAATTTCTACATAAGTTTTCCTAAGTTATATGATCTAAATTGTCTCCCTCCTTCCCTTCCCACCCCCCTCCCAGAGCTGGTGAGCAATTCGATCTGGGTCATACATGTATTATCTACTCGTAAAGTATTTTACATATTACATACATACAATACATACATATTACAAAATAGATAAAGACAAGGAAGGGTTTTGGACCAGTAACAAAGGTCAAAGTTTCACTAGGCAAGTTCTGCAACATCCAAAGAGCCAGGAAAATCTTATCTGACAAAACACTAGCTGTAAGAAGCCCTGGGGATACAAAACAAAAATGCAAACGCCTTGACCTCAAGGAGTCTATATTCTTTTGGTGGAGAAAGGGATGCAGATTATGGCATGCAAAAAATAAAAATATATATATGCATATATATATATATATAACGGGCATATAAACTCTTAGGAAATAATATGAAGTGGGCAAGAACATTAACAGGAAGAATCAAGGAAAGCAGAAGAGGCAGAGGAGAGGAAGAAAATAATCTGAGCTCAGGAGGAAGGAAGGAAAGAAGGAAGGAAGGAAGGAAGGAAGGAAGGAAGGAAGGAAGGAAGGAAGAGAGGGAGGGAGGAAGGAAGAGATGAGGAGGAAGTACATTCCAAGAAGGAAAACAGTTTGGTTTAAAGTCAGAAGATTAATGTTAAAGTCAGGGGCTCAGTAGTCCAGTTTGTCTGGAATGCAGGGACCATGCAGGGGAGGACTGGGAGAGAAGTAGATACTTGACTGGAGTATGGTTGGGTTTTTTTGTGTTTTGTTTTTTTTTTAACCTTTATCTACTGTCTTAGAATCAATACTCTGTATTGGTTCCAAGGCAGAAAAGCAGTAAGGGCTAGGCAATGAGGGTTAAGTGACCTGCCCAGAGTCACACAGCTAGAAACATAGAACTCCTGTCCTCAGGCCAGGCTCTCTAACCACTGAGCAACCCAGCTGCCCCCTGTGTAGTATCTTAATTGCCAGAATGTGTTGTATTTTATATTATGGACAATAAGGAACAATGAAGAGCTTTGAGCAGAGAGATGATAGCTAAGAGTTGGAAGGACCCCTTGATGTCCTGGTCTGAGTGACTAGTTAGGAGGCTACCGCATCTAGATGGTAAAATGGTTAAAGAGTTGAACCTGCAGTCAGGAAAACCTGAGATCAAATTTAGCTTCAGGCTCTTAATAGCTGGGTGTCCTTGGACAAGTCACTGAACCTCTGTCTGCCTTGGTTTCTCATTTGTAAAATGGGGATCATAATAGCACATATCTCCCAGGGTTTTTTGTAAAAATTAAGAGAGATAATATTTGTAAAGTGCTTTACAAACTTTAAAGCACTATATAAATTCTAGCTACTATTATTGTGATTGTCCAAGATAATAAGGGTAGCATAGCATCATGGCTCCATGGATTTAAAGAAAAGAACACATGGAGAGGTTGCTGTAACACTTGGAATCTACAAGAGTTGACAACTGATTAGATACAAGAGGAAGAGGGAGGAATCAAGATTGACTTCAAATTAACCAACCTGGGTTCCAGAAGGACAGAATTGGCTTCAAACACATACAAGGAGGTTTGAAGGAGGGATGGGTTTGGGGGAATAACAATGACTTCATTTTTCCGATATTTTATGGTTGCAAAATGCTTTTCATAGGCAGCTGGGTAGCTCAGTGGATTGAGAGTCAGGCCTAGAGACAGGAGGTCCTGGATTCAAATCTGACCTCAGATACTTCCCAGCTGTGTGACCCGGGCAAGTCACTTGACCCCCATTGCCCACCCTTACCACTCTTCTGCCTTGTAGCCAATACACAGTATTGACTCCAAGATGGAAGGTAAGAGCTTAAAAAAAAATAGAAATGAAAATAAAACTAAAGGCATTACTTAAGGATGCCCATTTAAAAATGCTTTTCATACATTATTTCATTTGAGTCTGAATAGAAACTAGTTGTGCTACAGGTGTTATGCAAAACTGAGGCTCAGACAGGTGAAAGGACTTGTCTTCGGGTCGTTGTAATCATTTGGTCTTTTGGGGCTCTTTGTGACCCTGTGGCCCACAGCTTTCCCTGAGGTTTTCTTGGTGAGGATACTGGAGTGGCTTGCTATTTCCTTCTCCAGGGGATCTGGTGGATCCTTTGACAGGCAAACCAATTTCAGGCAAGATTAAATGACTTGTCTAGGATCACACAGCTAGGAAGTGTCTGAAGCTGGATTGGAAATCAGGTCTTCCTGACTCCAGAACCAGTGCATCCACTATGCCACAGTAGGCTATATTTGTTTGGGAGTCATCTGAGTAGAGCTAATCATTGAATCATGGGAATGAATGAGGTCACCAAAGGAGTGTAGAGATAAAAGATGAGGCCCCCAGATCAGAATCTTAGAAAACTCCAATGCTCAGGGATTGTGCTGTGGATAATGATCCAGCAAAGAAGACTGAAGAAAAGTGGTCAGACAAATATAGAATCTCTGAGTTGGGAAGGGACCTCTGAGATCATCTGGTTTAACCCAGACCTGCATGAGAATTTCCTCTGCTGCATGGCTGACAAATGGCTAAGCCAAGGGGCAGCTCAATGGCTCAGTGGATGGAGAACCAGGTCCAGAGATGGAAGGTCTTGAGTTCAAATGTGGCTTCAGACACTTCCTAGCTGTGTGTTAACTTAAGTCACTTAATTCCCATTGCCTATCCCTTACTATTCTTCTACCTTGGAATCAATACAAAGTATATGTATGTAGAATATTGATTCTAAGACAGAAGGTAATAGTTTAAATGAATTTTTTTTAAAGCTCTCCAGTTGGAGGAGAGAGGAAAGGAAATCAACTCAGGTAGTCCATTCCACTTTTGGAGAACTCTGGAGGAAACAAACCCTCACATTAAGCCAAAATTTGCTTCTTTGCCTTACATTCATGACTTCTAGATCTGTTCTATGGGGCCAAGAAGAACAAGTTTAAATCTAATAAATAAGGGGCAGCTGGGTAGCTCAGTGGATTGAGAGTCAGGCCTATAGATGGGAGATCTTAGGTTCAGATGCGGCCTCAGACACTTCTCAGCTGTGTGACCCTGGGCAAGTCACTTGATCCCCATTGCCTACCCTTACCACTCTTCCACCTGTGAGCCAAATACACAGAAGTTAAGGGTTTAAAAAAAATAAATCTAACAAATAGTTGGAGAGCTATGATGTCCCTCCTATGCCTTTTCTCTGGGCTTTATTGAATTCTTTTAAGTAATTCTCATCTTGGACTCATTACTATCTTGCTTGCCTTTTCTTGGGCATTCTTCAGCTTGTCAATGTCAATGTTTTCATTTTTTCTCTTTCACTCTTCCTTTCTCTTCCACCCTCTCCCCCTGTCTCTCTCTCTCTCCCTTCCTCCTTTTCTTCTTTCTTTCTTTTCCTTCCTTTCTTCTTTCTTTCTCTCTTCCTTTCTTTCTCTTTCTTTCCTTTCTTTCTTTCTTTCTTTCTTTCTTTCTTTCTTTCTTTCTTTCTTTCTTTCTTTCTTTCTTTCTTTCTTTCTTTTTTCTTCCTTCCTTCCTTTCCTTCCTTCCTTCTCTCTTCCTTTCTTTCTACCTTCCTTTCTTTCCTTCTCTCTTCCTTTCTTTCTACCTTCCTTTCTTTCTTTCCTTCTCTCTTCCTTCCTTTCTTTCTCCCTTCCTTTCTTTCTTTCCTTACCTTCTGTCTTAGAATGGATACTAAATATCCATTCCAAGGAAGAAGAGCAGTATAGGCTAGACATTTGGGGTTGAGAGCCCAGGGTCACACAGCTAAGAAAGTATCTGAGGATAGATTTTTGAACCCAGGTCCTCTGTACTCTAGCACTCTATCCACTCAGCCACCTAGATGCCCCTTCAATGTCCTTTCTAAAATGAATATCCAAAGCTCTTGAGAAGTCAAACTCTAAGACAGTGATGGTGGACTTTTAGAGATGGAGTGCTGGGTCCCACCCTACCCCTCCTCCCACCAAGTGCTGTGCCCCCCCCACACACACACACACACTGGGGAGGGAGGAAACAATCCCATTGGGCTGCTGGGAGGAGGGGCAGGTGAAGTGAGGAATGTCCTCAGTGAGTGTAGAGAGGAGGAGGGGAATGATCCGAGTGCTCTGCTCCCCTCCAGCTCTGCCACCTGTGAGCCATCCACCTTAACCTACTGTGTGTGCTCCTATTGGGCTGCTGGGCAGAGGGGTAGGGGATGTGGAAAAATGTCCTCAGGCATGGCAGAGATGGGGAGGGGAGCAGCTCTGTCCACGTCCCTCTGCCTTTCTAGTAATGAACTCTGAGGTGGGTTGGGGAGGGAGGGTGGCTGAGTGCCATCTTTGGCACCCATGTCATAGGTTCACCATCACTGCTTTAAGAGAAAAGGAAAGGGAGAGCTGAATCCTAACTGCTTCCCTCCTGATTTCTGACTCAACTCCAACTCCTGCTTCTCCCAGGCCTTGACTCACTTGATCTCAGACCAAATAATTTCTCCCTCTGGGCATCTGTAAAATAAGAGTGATATGAGAGATTCAGAATAAAATTCTATGATCCTCTAATTGTGCTTTATTCCTCACTTACTGCTTTGTGCTGGTTTTGTCCCTTACTTTTCTAGCCTCGGGGCTCTTTGATGGAGCTGAAACTCAGATCCTCTTTGGAATTCAGCCCTGAGGTTTGGGGGCACCATCAACAGGTCACTCCATTCTCTCACTCCAGATCAGCCAAGACTGGATGAGGCAGGCTGTCCTGGCAACTGGACATGGTTGGAGGGGATGGAATCTACCCTGCAGTGCTGGGCTCCAGGGAATCCACCCCCAGTTGTGGAGTGTGTCCGGCCAGAGGGAGGGCCAGCCATCCCACTGGGCCTTCCCCTGCCCATCAGCCGGGATCATGCAGGCACCTACCAATGCACAGCTTCCAACACAGTGGGCCAAACAACAAAGGATGTGACGGTGATGGTGGAGTGTGAGTGACTGTGGGGCCACCACACCCACCCTGACTCAGCCCCACTGGGGGGAGGGCCTCCCCAGGGACCCAAGAATGGGTGGTGGAGATTCTGGGAAAAGGGTCAGGGTGAATACCCAGCAGTGCCTGGGTATTTTCCGGTTGGGGATAGAGAAGTGTCCAGCAAAGTAGCAGGGCAAGGGCCATCTTCTATTTTTAGAAAAATGTTTTATTGAGGTTCTTTTCTTTGTTTTTAAACATTGCTGTCACTTTCCAATGACTACATCCTACCAATAGAAGCCCCCACTTGCAACAAATAAGTATGGTGGGTGCCTTTCTTTTCCTCCCCCTCTCCCCCACCATTTCCTCCCCCTCTGCTACCAGATGGGCCAGTCCTGGATCAATTAGGTTGTCCTGAGAGACGTACATGGCTTGAGGGTACAGAGGAGGTGCTGACCTGTCAGGCTCTTGGGGTCCCACCACCCATTGTGAGCTGCATCCCCATTGGGGCCTGGGCCCAGCTTCCTGTGGGGCAACTTCGAGTGACCCGAGAGCATGCAGGCACTTATCATTGTGTGGCTACAAACCCGAGGGGCTCAGCCTCCACAAATGTGTCCATCACTGTTGAGTGTGAGTGGAGAGGGGAAGGGGATGGGGTAAGGGCCAGGGGCCGAGGGCAGCCTAGAGCAGCGCAGTGCCTGATGGCTGTCTTGTACCTATGGCAGATGGACCAAGTTTTGGGGAGGTAGACTGCCCTGGTGCTTGGACTTGGGTCAAGGGCTCTGACCACCAGTTCTCCTGTGAGGCTGATGGGAACCCAGAGCCGGTGGTGCTGTGTTCGAGGGCAGGCAACTCCAGCCACGGGGAGCTGCTTTTTCCTCACCTGGGCTCTCCCTCGGGGCAGGACCCTGCTCCTGGCCTTTACTACTGCAATGCCACCAACATGCATGGTTCAGCCAGCAAAAGGGTCACCGTCAGTGCCGAATGTAAGTTGGGAAGCTGGGGTTCGGGGTGAGCATCGTCGAGCCCCCTTTTACTGACAAGTTCACCTTGCTGCTTTCCAGCCCCACCACAAATGGATGAGGCCAGCTGCCCAAGCCACCAAACATGGCTGGAGGGGGCACGGGCGCCGGTACTGACCTGCAGAGCTCAGGGCAACCCCACTCCGAGAGTCCACTGCTCCCGGGACGGGCCGGAGCGGCCGGAGAAGCCCAGTGTTTCCAGGGCAGATGCTGGGACCTTCCACTGTGTAGCCACCAACAGCCACGGCTCAGACACCAGGATAGTCACCATTGGGGTAGAGTGTAAGTGACCCGTCCTGGAAAAGATTCCCAGTGGGGAGGAGAGGGGCAGAGCCCCGAGGGGGCACAAGGGACAGGACCCCCCATGCTGGGGATAACAAGGCCTCTCCACCCCCAGACAGGCCCCTGGTGGCAGAGCTGGTGGCCATGCCCCCAGGCAGCGTGAAGCCTGGGGGGAACTTTACGTTGACCTGCAGAGCCGAAGGATCCCCCCCAGCCCAGTACAGCTGGCGCACCCCCCCAGGAGCCCCCAACATTGGTCTCTCGGGCAACAACAGCACCCTGAGTGTAGCCGGTGCCCTGGGCAGCCACGGGGGTGTGTATGAGTGTGCCGCCACCAACACCCACGGCAGCCATGCCCTTCGGATCACCGTGCACGTGACTGGTAAGGCTGGGCCATGGGGAAGGCGGGGGAGGAGGCTCTAGGGGGACAGCTAGGTGGCTCAGTGGATTGGCATCCAGGCCTAGAGCCGGGAGGTCCTGGGTTCAAATTTGGCCTCAGACGACTGGCCAAGTCACTTAATCCTCAACGTCTACCCCTTCCAGCTCTTCTGCCTTAGAACCAATACATAGTATTGATTCTGAGACAGAAAATAAGGGTTTTAAGAAAAAGGTGGCAGCTCTGGCCTAGCACTTCAGAGGGTGAGAAGAGTCAGGGGGCTGGCCCGGAGGCCAAGGGAGTGTGGCTCAGTGACTTGACCTCATCCCTGGCTGTCTGCAGGGCCCTGGCTGTGGATTGTCGTGGGCGGGGTGGCCGGAGGGGCCTTGCTGCTGGCCAGCCTGGGTGGCCTCACCTATTACCTCCAGTCCACAGCCTGTAAGAAAGGAGAGTACAACGTGCAGGAGGCTGAGAGTTCTGGGGAAGCTGTGTGCCTGAACGGGAGCGGGGCTGGGCCTGGGGCCGGGGGTGGCACAGGGGCTGAGGCTGGGGCCGAAGGAGGAGGGGCAGAGGTGTACTCCATCCAACTGACCTCCACGTGAGTCCCCCTTCCCGGAGCAGGACTCCCCACGCCCCCGTGCCCCGCTGGGTAGGCAGCCCCTCCCCAGCATGTATTTATTAATTGATGTATTTATCTATGGAGCCTGAGTGCCAAGGCAGCTGTGATCCAGGATCCCTCGGAGCCCCTCACCCCCGGCCCCCGAGTTTTCTATCCCCTAATAAACTTTTTATAAATGACTCACGTCAGCCGTCTCTCGCCCTCTCGGTCCCCAGCCCTGTTCTACCTCCAGCTCTCTGTCATTTTTCTCTTTGGGAAATATGCCTCTCTCTTTGTGTGAGTCCATTTCATATTTGTCTTTGTTTCCAAGGCAGCCAGGTGGGATGGGAAGAAGCACGGCCTGGGGTTTGGGGTGGGGGCTGGGGTTTGGGGGGCAGTCAGACCCTCCAATGCTAGGCCCAGCTTTGCCACCCACTTGACCAAGCCCATCACTCCCCTTCTCTGGCATTGGCTTCCACGTCCCTAGAATGGGGTTAGGCTGAGCTCTGGGACGACGTCCAGCTTTGACATTCTGTTCCAGGATTCTCTATCTCTGCACGTCTCCCTTTTGGTTTCCCTCCAATCTCTGGGTGTCTCATTGTCTTCTCACCGCCCCCTTTCTCCTGCCCCCTCCTCAGCAGAGGCTCCGTTTAAGGGACTTCGAAGGCTGACCCTTAGCCTGGGAGAGGGAGCGTTTTCCCCCATTCCAGAATGGAGAGAATCTACTCTCCTCTGGCCAAGGAGCACAAACATCTGCCCGCTGCTTTGCTCCCAGCCTGGTCGCCCTCTCCAGCCCGAGCCTGGGCAGTTCGGGCTCTGAGGGTACACAGATTGGGAACCAACTCCAGCTTTCATGGGGCCAGGCTGTCTCCTCCAGGCTATCTCTTCCGGCCAGACCTAAGGCTGCTGTTCCATTTCCTCTGGCCTGGGTGTGAATGAGAAGGGGAGGGAGTAATCCTAGCAGGCAGGATGCCCACACTCCAACCCCAATAGCTTGGAAGGCCAGGAGGAGGCCCTGGAGAGGCAGAAGAGACAGCAGGACCTCCTGCCCCCACTATCACCTGGACAAGGGGAAGCTGGAATGGCCCCTCGATCCCCAGCCCAGGTTTAGAGAAGCATCCTTGGGCATCGGAGGTCATTGTTAAATCACAACAGAGAGAAGACGGAGGAATTAGACCAAGGGCCCAGGATGCCGAGGTTTGCCTCAGTTTACCCTGCCTGAGGAACTCACCAAAGTCCTGGGATGGGGGCAGAGAGAAGCAAGAACAAAGTCCCAATGCCTGGAGGGTGAAGAGGGAGGAACTTTTCAACCTTACCCTTTCTTTTTCCTCCCTCCACCAGGACTTGGAGCAAAAGGGACCCCATGTCACAGTTTAGTAAATTGAGGTACCTAGTGGGGCTCCCAGCTGAATTACCTCGTACCCCTGCCCCCCACCATGTCCAGACAGTGGCCTTTGATATCTCAGATCCATCTCCCTCATCCCTGAAGGACTTTATTTGGTATTCAGTAACTTTCCTTTCTGTGATCCTCTATCTCAGGATAAGATTGATTCCTGCAAGGAGGAGACAGGAAATGAGGGGCACGAGGGGGTGGGGTAATCTGGGCCAGACAAAACCCAGCCTGTGAACCAGCTGCTTCAGTCCTCCAGCCTAGGGTGGGGTCAGGGCACAAGATCTGGGCAGACTGGCACACAGATGAAGAGCTGAGATGACTCTTAGCATGGCCGCAACCACATCAGCTGATGCTTTTTCCCTCCCCTCATTCTCTGTACTTCCCCTGCTGCTCCCACCTTGACAAATTCCCCAGACAGAAGGACCCACGTTGGGGGCCTCTAGGAGGCTCAGTGGATGGAGAGCCAGGCCTAGAGATGGGTCCTGGATTCAAATCTGGCCTCAGACATTTCCTAGCTGTGTGACCCTGGGCAAGTCACTTCACCCCCCCACTGCCTAACCCTTATTGCTCTTCTGCCTTGGAACCAACACACAGTACCGATTCTAAGATGGAAGATAAGAGTTGTTAAAGGGGAAAAAAAAGGTCCAGGTTGTGTCAGAATTAAGACTGGAAAGATGAACTCCTTTGGAGAATTCTGATGCTCTAGGGAGGCATCCTCCCTCCTCCTCCCCGCCAAAAAGCACCGAGAATCATTTCAGGATAGTGTCTGAGGAAGGGACAGAAGCAGCCAGTAAGGCCCAAAGGAGTAGAGTCATGCCAGACACAGACACAACGGTCTTCTGCTGCAGGAACAAATCTATTTTATTTCTGCTTTTTCATCTGGATGAGTGAAGGGGTGGGAGGTGGGGGCTGACACCAAAGTCACTGCTCTGGCCTTCCCATGGGAGCCGGAATCCACATCTCATCAGGGCAATGCCTCCGGCCAGTGGAGATCCCAGCTCTCTCTCCCGCCCTCATGGCCACTTCTCTGGAGAAGCCCTTTTCCTTCTCCCCATGGAGCCGGGGAAGCCGGGCTCGGACACCGGAGTCATGGCCTTCCGTCCCTTGGAGGTAAGGGGGAGGGAAAAAGGAGTCACAGATCTGGCAGATTGAGCGCCCCTCCCTCTCCTTCCAGCCCCTGGAACCCTCACCCAAATTCCTCCCTGGCTTAAGTGGCTCAGAATGTGAGCGAGGGTCCATGGGTCGAAGGGCAGGCACGGAGGGAGAGGGACAAGATGAATAAGCTCAGGTGGGCCTGGGCCAACATTAGGGCCTGGGGAAAGGGCAGTTCCTCACCCTTCCTGCTAGGGCCTGGAGGGGTACAGAGCCAGGCCCCACAACGGTTACAGTGCCCAAGTGGGTAGATGCTTTTCCTGGGTACAGTCCAACAGGCAGGGCAGCGGATTCCATACTTTTTATACCTGTGTGAGGGCAGTAGGTAGGTAGTAGTAGTAAAAGGCATTGATATGGTAATGGAACTTACAAAAACCAAACTCTTACTGTCCTAGTAACAGCTTTAAGACAGAAGGCCATCACTTCTCAGTCTTTTGGCTAAGATCAAGACAGAAGGCCAAGAGCTAGGCCATGGGGGTTAAATGACTTGCCCAGGGTCACACAGCTAGGAAGTATCTGAGGCTAGATTTGAACTCAGGTCCTCCCAACTCCAAACCTGACAACTCTATCCACTGAGCCAACTAATTACCACTCATAGTACTTAAAAATTTTTCAAAACAAATATCTCATCCTCACCACAGAGCTGGGCTATTCCCATGTTATAAGAGGAAGAAACTGAAGTGGATTCAATGATTTGCCCAGGGTCACAGGGTTAATAAGTATCTGAGGCTGGATTAGAACTCCTGGCTCCAGGGCCAGCACCCTATCCACTTTGCCACTTATTTCAGAAACTAGGAAGCTGTCACCAAGTTCCCTTCTGACTCTCCAAGGGCCTTGAAAGGAAGGAAGGTTGCTCGAATGCTTACATTCCTAAACCAAGTGGAATAAAGCTTCCTGACCCCTGGGCCAACTCTTAGAACCCCAAAACCTGGCCTGGGGTCACCTCACACTCATTGCTGCTTGCCAGGCACGTACCTGATGCCACAGGCATTACACAGTGGGGTCCCATCCTCGGCATCCCGCCACAGCGGTGTTCTCTGGGTTCGGCAGGAGGCACAGCTTCGACTCCCTGAAAGGTCGGAGATAGGGATGAAGGAAGAAACAGCCACCCGCTTGGACCCTCTAAGCCTAATAATGGGGCCCCGAATTCCTGGTGTAGAAGAGGGTCCCTGGGGTTCCAGGGCTAGCCCTCCCCCTCCTCCCAAGGCCCAGAAGTCACACTATGCCAGGTGGTCCACTAAAAGAGCAGAGGCAGCCTTGATGAGGGGGAAGAGAGAGGGATGGCAGACAGAAATCGGAGGGCACAGAAATAGCTTCCAGCTACTGAGAAGCCTCCCAGTGGACAAGCAAGAAACAGCCTGGTTCACCCACCTACCTTGGGAATCTTGATGGTTTGATGTGGATGCCCCCAGGGGACTAGGCAAGGCTCTCACAGGGCTAGGTGAAGCCCCCCAGCTCCGGGCACCACAGGCTGAACTGCAGGAAGGACAGGGGAGGGTTAGGCCCTGGGGATCATTCCTGCCTTCTCAGTTCTCAGGGTTCCACGTAAGGAGAAGTCCTGAATCACCCCTTCCTCCCTTTTGCCCCAATCAGCCGCTCTCCACTCCACTGTCCCCAGGTCTCTCCAGTGGGGGTAACACTTAGCCTCTGGGGCAAGAAACGTGAGGAGGCTGTTTGGATGCTCCCCTCTGTACCTGAATTGGGCAGTGATCAGCAGCTGGTGTCCCTCCCGCTCAGGCTTCAGGTGCATCTTCAGCATAACGCCCTGGAATCCGGGCTCCAGCCCCTCAGCTCCCCTTTGCGGGTGGGGCTGCTTGCGGAGGGTCCTGCCTGCCAGGGCCTGGAGGCCAGGTGGGCTCCCCAGTCTCACTCCTGGCCCTACCTGCTTCCTGGCCCTTGGGGGACTCAGTCGGTGACACTGCAGGCTGATGAGGGCTAAGGAGTCCACTGCATCCCAGGCAGGAGGGCCCCCGGGGACAGTCAGGGGGGCCAAGGCCCTGGGGGGCCCTGGGGGCTCCTGCCAGGGCTCAGCTTGGGAGGCTTCGGGGGCAGGAGCCTGAGGGAGCCGCTCTGCTGTCTCCTGAAGGAAGCGCAGGCCGGTCACTGCAGCTGGGAGGGCCAGCCAAGGAGACCTAGGGGCAGCAGGCAATGGGATTAGCTGCCCTCCCCCAGGGTCCCCCGATTGACCCGAGACCCCCCTGGGCGCGGCCCCTAGGCGACCCTGCATGACCCCCCAGGGGGCGTCCCGGGGGTGACCCCAAGGATCTGGGATGGGAGGGCTACTCAGGCCGGGCCCAGGCCTCCCGGGGCTGAGGGGCGGGTGGGGGGAGGGTGTGAGCCCTTAGACACCTGCAGCCCCCAGGGCCTTGGTTCTCCCGGCGCAGGATTAAGGAGCCGACGCTGGGAGAGGGGCGAGGCAGAGGGTGGACCCCCTGGAGCCCGGGCGCCGGCTCCAAGCAGGGCGGGGCCAGCAGCTCCCGGAGGTCAGAGAAGTCCGGGGTGGGCTCCCCCTCCATGGCGCGAGCGGGAGACCCCACCCCAGACCTCTGGCTATTCCGGACGCTCCCACCACCCCCGCGCCCGACCAAGGGGGAACTGGCGGCAGCTGAGGGGGGCGTGGCCATTGCAAAGGCCCCACCCCGTCCTGAGTGTCCAGGACCCGGCTTTAGGGGCCACGCCGCCGACCCAGGGGGGGTCCTGGGCAGACACTCGCATGCGCGCCCGCCTTTCTGGCCTAGGCTGGTTTTCTCCGTTCTAGATTTTTCCCGACCCCACTCCCACTTGCTACATGTGAGGCCATTGGGCAAATTACTTCTAGGAACCATTTGTTTCCTCTTTATAAAACGAGGGGAGGGGGTAGATTAGATGATTTTCCAAAGCTTATTGCAGTTTATTCAGTTCATTCCTGTCTTGGAGGAGCACTGAGTGGGCCTGGGCCTTTGGGAAGCACGGACCCTAGACCTGGTTTTCTTCCTGCATGGGGCAAGTCTTTCCATTTCTTGGCACCTTACATTCCTAAGCTAGGTTCCATTTCCCTCAAGTTTCTATTTCTAAGCCTCCAACTCATGGGATAGTGTTGGCCTGGCCTCCAGGATTAGCCTGTTTTCACATCTGCAAAGTGGGGATGATTATAATTATCTCTCACAGGGTTGTTGAGGGGACTAAATGATATATGTAAATCACTTTGCAAGCTTTAATGAGCTGTGCAAATATTGACTATCCTGTCCCACAATTTATCTGCTAGAAACCCCCCTCATTTTCCAATTCAAAGGGACAAGTCACCTGAGTGAGCACTGGACTTCTGAGTCCTATGCAGAAGGCCTGGGATTCAGTTTTCTCTCTATTCTGCTTGCATGTATGAATCTGACTCTGGCCAAATCTCTTTCTGGTGAACTGTCTCTCTAAGGTGTTTCCAATTTAAAATCTTCTGTTCTTATAAATTTAGGCTTATCCTGTTTGTCAGAGGGGTGGTGGCAGAATTATGGTTATCTAAGGCCCCTCCCTGTCCCAAAGAGGTTCCACAGACTCTGATGAACAAAGTGTTTTATTGTGGCGCTAACAGATACCCCCACTTTGGGGGTCCAGGAGCCTTCTCCCCCCACTCCTTGCCAGGGCTGAAGCAAGAGGGGGAACCTTTTCCCCTAAAGCACAACTGCAGATTCCTCCTAAGAAAAGAGAGACTCCTCCATAGCCTCTCTCCTAAGTCCCCTTTGAAGGGCCATAAGGCTTCCACAATCTGATCAGCTTTGGTCAACAGGGGTAGGCCCTAAGGAGAAAAAGGCAAGTGACAGGCTATATGTCCATTAAAGGAGTCCATGCCCAAGCCAGGCAACTACCAAGCCCTGAGGAAGAGGCCTGAGTGTCCAGCAGCTTGCAGGTGCCTCCAAACCCCTTTGCTGGTCCTCCCTGTCAATGTGGCTTGGGAACATGGCCATCCACATAGAAGTTTCGAGTAACTTTCGGCAAAGTGAACTCAGCACCCTCAAGCTCCTTTGTCAAGATGATCTGGCAACCCAGCCTTGAGTTCTCCTGCAGCTGTGGGGCCATGTCCAGCATGTCATCTTCCCTGCACAAAGAAGTGGTGTTAATAAAGGAGTCAACAGGTTTGGGGAGCAGATCCCCCCCCCCAATCTCAGCCAATCCAGGGCCCTGGACAAGATTGTCCACTTGCCTTTCTTCCCCTTACTGCCTGGATGACACCTATGGCCACTTGTTACTGTGCTCCAGTGTCTATTTTTGGCTCAAGCTTCTTGACCCAGAGATCAGGAAAAGTCTGTCCCAAAGTAACTTCTGCCATTCTCCTTTCCCCCACCCTTACCTCTCTTCAGGTGGGGACAAGATAGCCAAATGCTCCTCACTCACATAGATATGGCAGGTAGAACAGGCCAAGGAGGCCTCACAGGCCCCTGTGGAAGGAAAGGGCATAGATGGGGGACCTAAACTTATCTTCCTCCTCAGAACAGGCTGGGGCAAAACAAGCCTGGAAAAAGGTAGGTAGGGGGACAGATGGCTTAGTAAAAGTACAAGCAAAAAAAAAAGCTGAAATGCAGATATAAGTAGGTTGGGGGACCAAGATTCTTGTTCCCCTTAGGTCCTCCTGAGGGGTAGAGGGAAAAACCCCTGCACTGAGCAGGAAAGATTTCAAGCTCTGTTATCCCACAGGAACTGGCACCCTTAGGAGACTTTGAACAAGGGCCTTTCTCCCTCTACACCACCTTTCCCCCTCCTCACTCCTAGAGTGGAACCCTCCAAGATGGGGGGCCACTGGGGCAGAAATGTTGTATACACTGCCAGGGAAGGTCACTGTATCAGATGTTTTTGTTTTAACTGTTACCAGGGAATTCAAATGTGAGAGAAGAGAGGGTGTTTCTATAAATGACTGTGATGTGAAGACAAGCTAGTAATAGAACTTTTAAAAAAAGGCAATTTAAAAAAGGTAACAAAATAAAATCCAGACTCTTAACACATCAACCCACTCACAGAAAATGAAATAAAGCAGCCATAGCTAAGGTCCCTTCCAGGTTTTGGCATTCGGTGACCCCTGGGCCTCAGTTTCCCCTCCTGCTTCAGCCAAAGGGAAGGCTCTTACCCTCCAAATCGATGCCGTGCCGCTGGGCCAAGCGCATCACGTCCTCGCCAACTCGGCCACTCACAGGGACCCGCTGCCCCGAGCGGTCCACGAATACCACGTTCACCCTGGGGGAGGGGGGGTAGTCACGGAGGGGGCGGGCCACGACTCCCACCTCTCCCCCTCCTCCCCCGGGACAGATCTTACTCACAAGTCCCCGGAGGGCGGTTCGCGGTCCGGCGGCCGCTTTTCCACCTCCGCAGGGCAAGGGCCTGGAAAACAGCACGTGCTTTCAGAGCTGGGCCCAGCCCACAGAGGGAGGGGGCGCAGGGGTTAATCCTGCTCGGCGCTCCTCCCCCACCCCTCAGCGTCCGGCTCGTTACCGCGAGAGGAGACCCATCCCCCCCTGAGCACCTGTGCTCCGGAAGCCCCTGGAGCTGACCGGCAACAACGCGACGGCTCTCCTCGGGTCGAGTCTGCAAGACCCCGGACCCCGCCACAGGCTGCCTCCCGCCACCCGCATCAGCGCCCCGGCGCTCACGCTCCTCCCCGCCATGGAGGCGGCCATGACAGACGTCACGTGATCCAGCAAAACCTCGGGCGCCTGCGCAATCAACTACGGGTCATGGAGGAGTAACTGTAATTCTCAGAATAGAGGCGCAGGTCGGAGTACCCAGGTGGAAACTGGGACTTCTTTTCCTGCGGAAGGAGAGTTTCTACAGACTTCAGCCGCGGCCTTTGACCGCTCCTGCCACTCAACGAACATTTGTACAAGCGCTTACCATGTGCTACTCCATTAGTCGGTGAAATAATCAGTCAAGTACAGTTTCATTAAAATCATTTTACTTAAAAACTTTAATTCAGCAAATGTGGATTTCAAGGGACAGTCATATTTACGAGGACAGAGCTACTATCCCCCACCCAGGGTTCCTGTAGGGCAGACAGTGGAGGCACTGAAAACCTTGCCCTGGAAACTAGGGCTGGTCCAAAGACAGCAGGTTGGAGCCTAGAGCCCTGGAACAGGTAGTCCCTGGCAGGTCTAGCTCGGAAGACAAAGACAAAGTACAGATTAAGAGGGGCTATTAGGAACATGGGAGTGCAGTGGGGAAAAGCCCGAGGCGGGTCTTGGGAATGGGGGGAGAGGAAAGGTTAGGCATATGAGGTGATGTGCCCTGGGGCACATGGAGGCACTAGAGGGGGTTGGCTCACTTGAGTTGGGAGAGGGGCAGCCTACCCTAAAAGAGGAGGCCTGGGATGGCCCTTTCCTCTCCCTGGGGGCAAAGGTTATCATTCTGCTTGGAGACTTTGGCCTTAGGGCTGGGGGCAGCTGGAGCTTTCCAGCTGACATAATTGGGCAGAAAGAATTTCACCATAAAAACCAAGTGGGGACAAAGTATGGGTGAAATGAAAGATAAAGCTTTACTTCAAAGGAGACCTCTGTAACTGTTGGGTCTGCAATCCAACAGAAAGCCACTCTCCAGCTGAGCTCATTGAGAGGAGGGGCTGGCTTAAAGGCTCACCTCCCAGTCTGTCCCTTCCTCTATCAGCTGTTTGGTCCTGAGTTTTAAGGAGAGAAGTGTAGCCCCAGCAGCTTCAGAATGAACCACAGATGCTGAGTTCTCTGGACTGGGCGGGGACTGAGGCTCAGGGCCTTAAGGCATCTGGGGACACAGGAAGGGCCATTATTTCTGTATAAAGACCAAAAGCAGCAGCAGGGGGTGGGAGGCAGCCACACCTGCAGCATTAAAAAAAAAAAAAAAAAGCAGCCCCCCTCCCCCCCAACCATTTCCAATATGTGGCTAAGAAGTTTAAAGCCATAAAGAAAATACAAAAGTTGAGCTTCCCAGGCTCCCTGGGATGCCCAGGAATCAGGGAGCTGGGTTCTTCCTGGCTTATTATTAAAAAAACAACACACACAAGAAAATAAAAACAATTGTTAAAAAATTTAAAGGCAACCTACAGATACAGCATTCCCCTAAAAAGGAAGCTGCACAATGTCCAAAGGCACTCAAACCCCAGGATCCAGCATAGGCCCAGCCTTATGGAGCCACCCAGGGAGCCCAAGACGCCTCTCAAGAGACACCAAGGAGAAAGAAAGGAGGGAGACAAAACACACAAAGAGATGACAGAAAATGGATGAGAGAAAAGTCAATGAAGAGTTACAGAGAAAAGGGTATTGAGGAGAAAGCAAGAATGAGGTCACAAACCCTGGGGGCCTCTTAAGGCTACAATGTTTTTGGGACAGGATCTCTGGTGGCCCCCCCCAGAAGTCCAAAGTGGGGCAGGGCAAGAATATTGCCCTAGAAGAGTGACATAGGTCCCAGGGTATGGGGAAAAGCAATCCTGACTCCTGCCCAGTCTGGTCCCTACATGTTACTTGAAGGACATCCCCTCTTTTTCTTTTCCCCCACTAAACAGGAACTCTGCAAGTCTATAGAACTGCAGGGCCCAGGGAGGATGTCAAAAGGTGCTGGTACTGAAGGGAACAACCCCCATTCCCTGGCACAGCCATTTCTACTAAGGAGAAAGGAGCTGAGTCTGAGAGGGCTGGCCCTGATCAGAAGGCAAATTCTTTACATACATTGTTGTGTTTTTTTTTTGTTTGTTTTGTTTTTTTAAAAACTGGAAATCCAAGAGTGGGCTTTAAAAGCAGTCAGCCAGCTTGGGGTAGGGTCGAGGTTTTGATCAGGGGTTCATTAGAATATCCTCTTGCGTTTCAGGTAGGAATCTGCATAATGGCCCCCCAGGCCTTGGGAATGCTGCCCCACATACCCCCCTTCAGGGCTAGGCTCTGGGGAAGGAAGCAGGTGGGAGAAGCCCCGTTTCTGGCCACCCATAGGAGTCTGTGAATACAAAGTACAAAGCAGTAGGTGAAAGGTGGTCCCCCTTCCCCAGTCTTCCCCACGAACCACCTGCCCCAAGCCATTTACCTTCATCAGGCTGCCATGGCTGTCAGGGCCAGGACCCAGACCCAAGAGACCCTCTCCAGAACCCATGGGGGACGTGCCAACAACCTGAGAGGTGAGGGAGCATCAGTCTCGATTCCCATGATTCAGGCTTGCTAATCTCCCCTTTGCCCCATGAAATCTTTTTGCTAGATACAACTTCTCTTCCCCAAAGGGACCTGGATTCTTTCATGAAATCTGCAACCCTCCTGAAGTTGGCTCCTCCACAATTAAAAGGTGACTGTTGCCCCGAGGCTCCACCTCCCCCTCAGACTTGGAATTTCTGATGGTGGGCCAGGCAAGGAGTTCTTAAGCACTCTACTTCCCACTCCTCAGTAACCCCCCCCCTTTACATGTCCAATTAGGGGATCTTACCTTGTTGAGGTGACTCTGCTTGAGGCCAGCCTGCAGACCACTGGTGAAATAGGAGGTAGGGGAACCTGAGTAAAAGTGGGGAAGCCCCCCACTTCCACTGCCCCGTTCACCAAACCCACTGGGTGGGGGAGACATCTGCAGGGAACCAAGAAAACAAGAGACATGGGTGAGATTGGGTAAGAGAAAAAGAATGGGATGGGATAGAGAAAAGGGAATTTTACCTTATGTCTGCTGTGCCCAAGTGGTCCTAGTATGGGCCCCACAGATTCTCGAGGATGGGAAAATATACGCCTTGGACCCAAATCCTGGTGAAGAGATCATACAGTTGGAAGGAAAGGTTCAGAGAACTAAACAGCTTCATAGCAACCACCTCAGTAACTATAGCCCATATGGTCTTCCTGGTCAGGCATCCCTCTTTTGCTCTCTCCTAAGTTATAAAGCAACTGAGTTATAGAGCCCAAACTTCCTAGGAGAGAGCCTGGAGTGTGTTCCAAGGTCAGTAAACTCCTGTCCTGTTTGATCAGCATGAGCTGATTGAATATATGAGCTTCATGTGTGGTAAGATAAAGAAAATAGAAGGACAGAAGAAAAGGCAGAAGGTTGAGGCCCATAAGTCTTACCGGTGGATAGTCAAAGCCATAGCCATCTGAGGAAAGGCCTGAATCAGTGGACAGACGGGTGCTAGAAGTACCGCCCAGCATACTGGATTTCAGATTAAAAGCTTTGCTGCCACTCCCTGGGGCCAAAGGGAAAATATCAGATTTGCTTTTCTTAAAGCTATTCTACTCCCAACCCAACCCCTGAACCCCCATCCCTTCCCACCCTTACTCCAACCCAACTCCAGCCTAGACACTTTACTAAGCAGGCTACCTGTTGGTAAGAGACTGTGTAGGTTTAGGTAAGGGTTCAAAGGGATCCTGAAGTCCTTGGGAGGCTCTCCCAGCAGTGAGACCTAGGCAGGAAGACACAATCACCTTTGGCAAAGGCTTCCCATAACCTTGCCTGTTCCTCACCCAGAGGAAGGGTTTAAGTCTTACCCCAGAGGTTGGTGGGGGCCCATTCTCACTGAGTTTCTGTAATCCACTGAGAACAGAACCCCGAAGGGAGGCAGGAGGTGGAGTGAGCTGAGTGGCTGAAGCCCCCAGAGCCAGAGCTTCACGATCTCCCCCTGCTGTGCCCAGCAGTGGAGGCAAGAGAGATGGAGGCTTCCCTCGAACTGGGGGCATGTCTGAGGGCAGGACTCCTCCTTTGAAAAGAGAATCTGCCATGAGCATGGGAAACCCTAATTCTCCACCACCACCGCCCCATCTCCCCTCCCCCCCCAATCTAATCTCCTGTGAAGTCTGTCTGGCCTTTCAAGATCATCCCAAACTGTTTGTGCTATCACATAATCACTCCGTGTGAATTTTGTATTTCTCACTGTCCAGGCTGTTTCCTTTATACTGCAATAGAATGTAAAGACAGGAGTACACTGTATGTGTATATTCAGTGGGTACTTACTATATGCTTCTGAATGAACTGACTTTGTGGAAGGAGAGAATGCAGCAGAAACCCAATTTACCTGCAGGTAACTCTCCAAGAAGAGTGTTCCCAGGCTGGGTCCCAGATTGGAATGACCCTAAGGGAGAGTCTCCAAGGATCCCTGGTTTCTAGAAAGAGTTTGGTCAGTGTCAGAACTCAGGTAAATTTGAGCACCCAAGAGTAAACACTATTGGAGGGCAAGAGGTGGCCCATCAAAGCAACACAAGGGGAAAAAATCATCAGTACTTCCAGTGGTGGGAGAAGAAGTCTGGTATTCATCAGTAAATCAAAACAACTACTGCTATTCCAAGAAAGATAATTGAAGACAGAAAATGAAAGTCCATTTCAGGAAGATAAGGATTATAAAGAAAAGGAAGGATCAATGAAAAGGTCAAAGTCCTCAGGTAGAGCTGGCCTAGGGCAGTCTCCAGTCAGGAAGTTTCTAGACAGTGGGGATAGAAAGTAGGTTTTCAGTTGGTCAATAGTGATCTGTGAACAAGACCTCCATGGTCAAACTAGGTCTCTGATTGTCAGCCTGCCAACCGGGCAGATGTAAGTGATGTGGTAGACTTCTGCAGAAAGGAATGGAGTTGCTTGATAATTATTCCTGGCCTTATCTTCCAACTCCTGACTCTGGTGGAGAGCTGGTATAGACTATGGAATTATGACCCAAGGAAGGAGGAAAAGGCAGTACCTGCTGGACTTGGCTCTGAGTCTGTAGGGCAAGCTGAAGCAATGCTGTGGATAAAGCTGGGCTGTTCAACAGGGGCATGGTTGGAGGTGCACCCAGGAGGCCTATGAGACCAGGAAAAAAAAAAAAATCACTACTCCCTGGTTTTCCATTATATTTCCTTACCACCCAGGAATACCTCCCAGGATCTATCTCCACATCCCAGAGGGCTAAAGGGAACACTTACCTTGCTTATTTCCACCCCCAGGACCATGCAGCAGAGGATTCAGAAGAAGTTGTAGAGATGCAGGGGGTCCTAAGCTACTGAGGATCTGAAGAATGTTTGGCTCAGGCAGCAGCCCCTTCCCCCTGTTCAGAGCCTTAAGAGACAAACCAAAGAAACCAATCATAGTTCAGCACTGCCACATAAAGATTAACCCAGGGCCTGGCAAGAGGGTAACATGAAGTAAGGTATCCTAAATCCCAGACACCTAGGCCAGGAAACATGGGTTGCTTAATGTCCTATGTCCAAGGAGGCCCCACTCACCGTGGCCTGGGCAGCAATGAGGGCAGCTAGCATACTCCGGCCTGGAGGGCCTGGGGCACAGAAAGACACTCGGACAGGATTTCCAGCCAGGACCATCCCATCGGCCTGCTGCTGGGCTTCTTCAGCCATCTGTGATGTCTCATACTCCAACACTGCAAAGCCCTTCAGCTGTCCATCCTGTCCATATGCGAGCTGTGAGGCAAAAAGACAGGAAATAAACTGGGGAGGCCTATCACTACCCACCTCCCAGTTTAGAGATAGGCAAGTCAAGAAATCTATGGTCAGGTCATCATGATATAGTAGAAAAACCAAGGACTTTGGAGCCAGAAAACCCAAATTCAAATTATGGCTCTGGTAAGTCATTCTCTGTCTCTAGGCCAATTTCCTCCTCTATGAAATGAAATGGACTGTAAGGTTCTTCCCATGCCCCTATTAATAAAGGTGTAACACTGACAATGAGCCAGGCAAGCTTAGGCCTGTTTACCTGGCAGAAGGTGGGAGAATGTACAGAAGAAAGAGCCTGTCGAAGTTCATCCACATCACTGTAGCCCTGGGGTAGGTGGTCAACACAGAGGCATCGTGAATGCAACAGTGCTGGAGTCAGCTGGCTGGCATCTGTCCAGTGCACATACAGTGTCCGGGGGCCCAGTGGTTTGCCCAGTAGGTCTGACTTGGCTCTAGCTGCTGAATCCTTCTTCATATACTCTACAAAGCCATAGCCCTTGGAGTGACCACTGCGCTCACTGTACACCAGGAAGCAGCGCTCCAGATTGCCAAAGGGTCTCACTAGCTCCTCAAACTGCTGCTGTGTGTAGCTTGGGGGCAAGTTGGCAATACAAAGCAGGGCATCTGTGGGCTGCAGCTGCACTGACAGCTCCTTATCCCTCAGGTGGCTCTGGTGAAATGTGCGGATCGCTGATTCTGCTTGTTCCCCATTCAGCAAAGTCACAAAAGCTGGGATGAAGGGAATCACAGAGGGAAAAAATGAATACAACTAATAAAACAAGAGCGCCCCCAGAATCTCATCCTCTTGCCCTACAGCTTCCAGACCACTTTTCTTGGAGGGCATGTCTTTCCTAATCTCAATTTCCCAAGCCAGAGCACCCACCACTCACCAGTCCCCTTGTACTTGTCCACAAAACAGTACTTGAGCTCATAGTCACTGAGCAGGTCATGTACTTCCTGTAGAAATAAACAGGAGATCAAGAAAAGTCACCTAGAGGCTAAAAAAGTAGGGCATTGAGGGGTTGCGGGGTAAATGGCTTGAGAGAAGAAACAAACTCCAGGATTCTGACCAGCTCCTTGATGCCAACTGCAACACTGTTCTTCACAGGAAAGCTGTGGGGACAAAGATGACGGGGCTGCCTATGCCAGATGAGATATCATGTTCCCCACAGGGTTAAAGTAGTGGACAGAAGACTTAGGACTCCAGAAATTCGAACACCAGGCCAGAAGCAGAATTTGTCCTAAAACCAAGTAGCCTACAGATCTGTTCCTTTCCCACAGAGCTCTTTCTCAATGGTTTAAAACCTTCCTATTTTAACACACTCTGGCAGTAAGACTAGAGACCTAGAATGTACCAGCAGCAGAAAAGAAGGTACTAGTGTAGCCATCTAATCCAATTTCATATCTAACAGATTCACAACTGTCAGTCTCTACTTGGACATTTTTTAAAAAATCCTTGCTTTTGTCCTAGTAACAACTCTAGGACAAAAGGGCAAAGGCTAGGCAATTGGAGTTAAATGACTTGCCCAGGGTCACCGTCACAGGTAGAAATATTGGAAGCCACATTTGAACTCCAGACTCGTTATGCCTGGTTCTCTATCCACTGTGCCACCTGGCTGCCCTCCATCCACGTTTCTTTACAAAGAGATGTTTGTTCCTTTCTTGCAAATAAATGCCTTCCACATTTCCCTCTTCACCAGGTTCAAAGGATACTAGAAGCTTAAAAAAGAGTTGGGTTCCACTCTCCTAGCATGCCCACAGTAAATAAGGGAAGTACTGAATCCAGGGAATTGCACCAAGGGATAGCAGAGTCATGACATTAAGGTTTACACAAGTATTCACACTAAAAACCCCATTAAGATGTTTGTTTTGCTAAGGATGAGGAATTATCTAGAGAAACTCGGCTATCCATCTTAGCGAGCCACCCACTTTTCAATGCACAAATATTCCCGGACCAGCCCCAGGAGTCAAGCCTGGCTGCCTCCTTTCCTTCCTTCCTCCACCTCTCAGCCTGGAAGACATAAGAAAGGGCCTAGAGCCCGCAAGCAAGCCAGGAGCCTGGTAGCTTTGGGTCAGACCAGGCTGGCCCCAAGACTCTGGGGCCCCACTTCGGTGGCGCCGACTTCCAGAGACCTCCCCCAACCCTAAACTCGCCAGACGAAACACCATCCGGTCCCAGAAGAGCGCCCGCGGCCCCGCCCCGCGATGTCAATCACTCCATCTCGTACAAACTGGTTGGTTGCTCCAAGGATGCCACGCCCCCTCGATCTTTCCCTGCGTTCCCCTCCCCCCACCCAGCAGAGCACACTCCCTCGGCGTACCCCGCCCCGAACTCCCACGTTGGTATCTCCCACTCCCCACAGCCCCCTGGCGGAAGATGTCCTGCCGCCAGCGCTCTAGTCCGCAGGCCACCCCCCACCCCCCGGATCCCGCGGTGGTGTCTCTCATCCGTCCGTCCCCTCTACATAGACAGCGGACGTGTTAGTCTCTCTTGCCTCTCTCCCTCCCCACCCCCTCGCTTCGCACCTGGTTGGTCACGTCCCCCGGGAGGCCCCGGATGAGGATCTTTCGGCGGTTACGGAACTGGCGCTCAGTCCGCTCCAGGCGGCTCCGCACCTCTTCGGGGTCTAGTGGCGGCAGCTTCTCGTCCAGCGTCCTACGCTCTCCGACACCACCCGCTTCGGCCTCTGCCTCGGGCTTCGGGCTCAGCGGGGGCCGGTGAGTAACGGACACGTCTGCCGCCATCTTGGGAAACCCGGCGCCTTCTGGGATCAGCGAGCCGGGGCGGAGCGGCCTAGAGCGGCAACGGCGCCGCGCCTGGCCATTGGCTAGGGCAAGTCCCACCTCCCTCTGCTCCTTTCGCAGCCCATTGGCTACGATACTCCTCCCGCCAGCATCCCGCCCACTCGTGGGTAAGCTGTGTTCCCTAATTGGACTTTGACCGCCTACTATAGGTGGGGAGGCGTGATTGAAGTGGCCGGCGGAAATGGTGAGCACGCTTTTCCGTAGCTCCACCCCACGTGGACAGGCGGAAGAACCTACTGAGAGCCAAGCTAGAGGCCGGAGGCTGTCTCTGTTGTAGCTTTTATTAACCTAGGCCGCGGCTTTGGGTCTCCAGCCTCTAGTATCCGGCTCCGGCCTCTCCATTGGCGTCCAGATTATTTAGGTGCATCCTTTGGGGCTGGTAACTGCCCCTCCGCAGATTCTTCCGCAGGAACAAGATTGTGATCGCCCCCGCTGTGGTCGCGAGTCCCAGGGCCAGCAGTACCCCCACGACGATGGGCACCGGGTCCCTTCCGGATTCTGCGAGGTCGGGTGAAAGAGGGAGGCTCAGGCTTCCAGACTGCCCGGCCAGGCCTTCGATCCTGCCCTTCCCCACCACCACCACCAGGATCACTCACCCAACACGGTCACGGTCACTCGTTTGTCCGTCCGGCCCCGACTGCTTGTGGCTGAGCAGCGGTAGTGACCTTTGTGAGCCCTGGTGACCTTCAGGGGGACCCCGAGGTGCAGGGTCTTCTGATCTTTCTCCCGGGCACAGGCCACGAATGGAGCAGGGTTCCCACTGGCCTTACACTGCATAATCTGCGTGGTCCCTTCTGGCCAAGTCCAGTTCCCAGGACATTTGGTCTCTTCCAGCCGTGGGCCATCTGGGAAAATCAGGAGGTCAGTGCTAGGGGCTGGGAAGACCTTGACTAGCCAATTTTCCTTGAATAGCCAAAGAAAAGAGTCAAAGGTGTTTATTCAATTAAATTGGAGATGTATAAAGTGCTTTAATTTAAATGTAGCCTCAGACACTCATTAGTTTCATGACCCTGTCCCAGTCACTTAACCTCCATATTCCTTAATCAACTGGAGAAGGAAATAGCAAATTAATGGTAGCTGTACAAACAAAAAAAACCCCAAACCCTATGGAATTAGGATTGACTGAACAACAACAAAGTGTTTAAATCTTGAAGCATGAGTTAGCTGCTATTTTATTTACTTTGTAATTTTTGTTTTCATTAATAGTCATTCCCAGGTCTGACCATGTTACTTCAAAAACCTTCAGTGGGAGCAGCTAGGTGGTTCAGTAGATAGAACCTCAGGCCTAGAAATGGGAGGTCCTAGATTCAAATGTGGATTCAAACATTTCTAACTGTGTGACTGGGCTAATTAACCTCAGTTGCCTAGCCCTTCTCTTCTGCCTTGGAACTGATTTTTTTTTAAACCCTTAACTTCTGTGTATTGACTTATAGGTGGAAGATTGGTAAGGGTAGGCAATGGGGGTCAAGTGACTTGCCCAGAGTCACACAGCTGGGAAGTGTCTGAGGCCGGATCTGAACCTAGGACCTCCCGTCTCTAGGCCTGGCTCTCAATCCACTGAGCTACCCAGCTGCCCTGGAACTGATTTTTGATTCTAAGAAAGGAAAGGGTTTAAAAAAGGAACAACAAACTTCAGTGACCATTATATGTAAGGATAAAATACAAACTTCTGAGACATGGTGCAACCTCTAACACCACCAGCCATGTGACCATAGAGGCAAATTACTTCTCTGCACCTCAATTTTCTCATCTGTAAAACAGATTTAATAGATACCTAAAGTAGTTAACTTAACAAGGTTGTTGTGAAGCAACTCGAGATTTTAAAAATTACATATTTATATAGTGATTACTATGTGTTAGGCACTGTGCCAAGCACTTTATAATTATCACAACCCTGGGAGGTAGGTGCTGCTCTTATTCCTATTTTTCAGATGAAGAAACTGAGGCAAATAGAGATTCAATGACTTGATTCACTGCTAGTGAGTGTCTGAGGCTGGATTTGAGCTAAGGTTTTTCTGGCTCTATTCAGGACATCATCCATGAATTTTTTTTTTAATTCTTCTGCCTTAGAATTTATAAGAAGTATCAATTCAAAGGTAGCAGAGAGGTAAGGGTTAGGCAGTTAGGGTTAGTTGACTTGCCCAATGTCATACAGCTAGGAAGTAGGTAAAGTCAAATTTGAACCCAGGACCTCTTCAGGTCTGCTCTCTAATCCACTAAATCACCTAATTGCCCCTACCACCTATAAAAGTTTATGAATCTTAGGTATTTTTAACTTCCACAGGCCAACTCCAACCTATGTCCAGCCTTCTATAATCTCCTTCCCCTTTACATAGCTTTTTTCAACCAAAGCTATTGCCTATACTGTCTGTCTCCCTTGCAATACCCATCTTCCCACATGGCCTGTGTTTAAATCTGGCTTCAGATCGCTTTCTAACTGTGTGACAATGGGCAAGTCAGCTAGCCCAATTGCCTTGTCCTTGCCATTCTTCTATCTTAAAATTGATCCTAAGAAGGGAAGAGTTTAAAAAAAATAAGGAAAAGAAAAGAAAGATATATGTATCATCTCATCCAAATAGTACCTTTGAAGGCAGCAGGTATGGTGCCTTTCATTCTTTATATCTTCAGGGCCACTATAGGACTCTGAATTTAGTAGTACTTAATATGTATTTCTTGAATTGTCTGGGCAGCACAAGAAATTGGTGGTCAAGAGGCTGTACTTACATAGGACTAGAAGCTGAAGGCTCTTGTTCCTCCATAATTTCTCTCCCATCAGTTCCAGGACAGCTTGGCAGGTAAACCAGTACCCATCATATTCCTCAGTGGCTGTCAGGGAGAGCTGGGCAATCTCACCAGGTGAAAAGAGGGTGCCATTTATCAATACCCTGGCCCCTACCAGTGCCTCACAGGTCACATTCACTAAGGTCCCTTCAGGTACAGTGGGCTGGCTGATCACCAGGTTAGGTAGAGGGAAACCTGAGGAAAAGGATAAGGGACCATTTTGGTATCCAGAGAGAGCTGAGCAGGGCCTTGACTTTGTCTTTGCCCTTGCCCTACCACCTCCCTCTGTCTCAGCCCCATCAGGTTGTGACTCTCCTTACTGTAAATGGTCAGATTTCCATGGACTTCTCGGTTTTGATTCCCTAGAGTCACGTTGCAAGTCAGCTCCCACTGGCCCTCTCTCTCTCCCTCTGCAATGGCTGCTATGGCTGTGGCCCTGAGCATGTCCTGGCCCCGGGTGACTGTTAGACTCAGGTTTCTCCCTCCCAGGGACAGATAGATTTGGGCATCCTCCACTGGAAATAGCTTGTCAATCTCGCAGCTTACAGTGGTCTCCTTGCCGATCTCCAGAAGTTTAGGGGCTGTGAGGTGAGGGGGATCCTGGCCTAGGACTGAGAGGACAGGAAGAATTAGAAGAGAGAAGTTCAGACAGGTGGGAATAGAATGTGAAGGGTACTGGTACCTGTCCCCCTTTTGCCATCCCTCACCAAATGTGTGGAGCTCCACAGGGATCGAACTGTTCTGATAGAGGACTAAACCTTGTGGTCCCAGGTCCAGCTTCAGCTCTGCTCTGCAAGAGAAGTTGGCTTTGTGGTTCTCTCTACTGGCTGTGGCTGTGACTGTGATCTCTGCTGCCTTTTCTGGGCCTTGTTCAGAGACTGACTGCCTGCTCAGTTCCTGAGATCCTTGAAACAGTGCCACTGTCAGGTTTTGTCTGGGTCTCCCACCCAACACTTGGCATCGAAGGCTGAAATTCTGGCCGACAGAGATCCATGGATCCAGAGGTTCAAGCGCCACATATTCTGGTGGCTCTGGAAAGAGGAAAGAGAACCCCAAATGGACTGTGGGAGTAGAGGATTGCCTAGTTTCCCACTACCTCCTCCTAGTGGATAGGTTCAGCTTTGGACAGATTACAGTGAAACTTTTTTTTTAAACCCTTACCTTCCACCTTAGAATCAATTCTATCTATTGGTTCCTAGGCAGTGGTAAGGTATAGGCCAGTGATGACAAACCTACGACACACGTGTCAGTGCTGACATGTGTAGCCATTTTCAATGACATGTGGCCACATGCCGAGGATGAAACATTTGATGTAGTGTAGACACTGTGCACTATAGATGACAATTCTACCAATATTAATTTACCTATTTTGGTTTACTAAATATAGTTGCATATCATAATTATACATTTTTGTTATTTAAACTATAAATATCATGTAATTATGTGTTTTTTTCTTCTTGAAATGACACACCACCTGAGTTATGCTCGTTTTTTTGGCGAATTTTGACACACCAAGCTCAAAAGGTTGCCCATCTCTGGTATAGGCAGTGGGGGTTAAGTGACTTGCCCAGGGTCACACAGCTAGCAAACATCTGAGACCAGATTGAACCTAGGACCTCTCATCTCTAGGCTTAGCTCTCAATCCACTATGCTACCCAGCTGCCCTCTGAAACTCTTGATTTAAGAAGACCTTCAAATACCCTTCATGACCTTGCCTCCTTCTACCTCTCCAGGCTTCCTTTACTTTGCTCTCCTGCTAAGTGCTTATTTGATCTAGTGACACTGGTCTCCTGGCTGTTCAAGGAACAAGACGCTCTATATCTAAGCTCTGGGCATTTTCTCTGGTTTTTCCATGCCTAGAAAGAACTCCCTCCTACATTTTGACTACTGACCTCCCTGGCTTCCTTTAAGTCTTCTCTTAATTCTAGTGCTTTCCCATTGTTAATTATTTCTTATTTATCCTGTCTATCCTATCTTGTTTTGTATAGATTTCCATGTTGTTCTTTCTATTCAATTATAAACTTCTCGAGGGCAAGGACTGTCTTTTGCCCCATTTTGTATCACCAGCTCTTAGCACAGTGCCTGGCACATATAGGCACTTGATAAATGTTGACTGATTGTCTGAGTCTAGTTTTTAAACACCTCAACATTCATTTTAAAATCTTTTATTAGAACTAATAAAGGCTTTTTCTGGTTAAGTTGATCAAACTTTTTAAAACCTAGCTTTTTAACTCAGTAAAAGGTTTAAATTAACACCATTTTTTGTTAAACCCTGAATATACTTTCCTAGGTGTTCTGTAATCAACAGATTTTCCTAAGTGCTGTGTGAAGAAGAGTAAATGTTCTTTCTCAAGGTCATCATGCTTATTGAAAATTGTTGGCTGGCCAAGAAGGAGGCAATAACTTGGTCAGGAGGTTATAAAACCCTAGATTTACAACCAGAACAGACCTTAGAGGTAGACCATCTTGTCCAACCCTTCATTCTACAGATGAGGAAACTGAATATGTACTAATTTTCATATAGCTGCTTCTGACCTCTCAATTTCATCTTGTCAGTCACAGGGCACATGTCCTGTAGTCATTTGTGTTATACAACCTTTCTAGATCCCACTGACAGACCTTAGGACAGAAAGCCCACCCCTTCAAACACCTGCCAAAACAGTGGGTCATAAACTGGCAGAACACTAGGACTTTCCTGTCAGACCCGGACAGATGTATAACTTGAACATATCCTAAGGGCATTCATTCCTGAGAACACCCCCACCCCACCCCCAGAAATAGCCAGTGAAGTCGAAGTCAACTTGTCCTCTACGCCCCCTCCTTCCCCAAACCTGTAAGACCCAATATCAACCCCCCCACCCTCAGGTGGGACTGCTTTGCCAATTCTCTTGGCAACAGGCTCCCCTTTACTACCTTTTCCCTCCTACCCTATGGGACTCTTAGCTATCTATTGGAATGGAGCTCCCCATCACCGCACCTCTCCTTCACACACCCCTTTCTTCCATTAAAGATTTGCTATATTACCTTACTCTCCTTGTCTCTTGGGTTGAACCCCCATCAGTCAGACTGACCCCTACATGTCATGGTTCACTGGAGGCACATGATCTCTGCTCCACATGCCCCAGTCATTCCCACTCCAGAACCCTATCGAACCCACAGACTTCATGGCACATTCCCTCACCTGTCCCACAGGCCATGGCAGTCTTGCCTGAGAAGGGGACATTGCTGGCTCAAATAGTCTGAGGCAGCTAGACATAACCACTGGTCCTGGAGTCAAGAAGATCTGGGTTCAAGTTGTGAGATAACTTTAATTTCTCTGACTCACTTTTTATTATTTAATAATGATTATAAATTAAGATACAATCTCCAGATCATTTAATCAACAAAATCTAGCCTCAGATAGCTGGGCACATCACTTAACCTCTGCCTTAGTTTCCTCAACTAAAATGGGGGTCATTGTACCATCTGTCTCCCAGGGTTTTTATGAAGATTAAATGAGATATTTGTAAAGCATTTAACATAGTGCCTGGCACCCAAAGGGCACTCAATGAATGCTTGTTTCCTTGCTAGTCATCTTATGATGAGAGAGGATGACCAGTTCCCCCAGGCCTTAATAGGGTCTCTTGGGTTAGGAGGAAAGGAGACCTCGAGGTTAGGGGTGCTAGAATGATCCCAGAGATAATAATCCCAGGAGTGGTTGCCATAATGCCAGTGAAAGCTATTGAAAGACTTCGAGGTCAGGCACAGGGAGGCCATAGGAAATACATTTGCCTCTGCCCAGGAAATTTGCTCCTTATATTGATAAACCTATAGCAAAGCTCTAGTTGTTTGGTCCTAGGTATAGTTTTGGGGCCATAGTCACTAATGGTGTGCCACCATCTCTCCCTGCCCCCCCACACCCAGATACTTACGAATCACAGTGATAGTGGTTCTGTGGACCATCTGAGGTTCCCCAAAGCAGTTGGCAAAGCAGAGGAGCTGGGTATCCTGGATCACGTTTCTCAGTAGGAATTCTTTCCATCTGGTCCCATTGGCAACTTGTGTCTTGTTAAGTGGAGTCTCCAGGCCAATGTATTGTGGCTGGTCACAGTTTGTACTGCAGTTCACCAGCAAGTTCCCCCCAGGAGCAGTCACTGGGTCTGGGGGTTCTATCCATATGATCCCTGGAACCCCTGAAAAAAGAGACATGGGCAACTGCCTCAGGCTCTCTTTTTAAGGACTTTCTTCCTGGCTTACCAAGTGTCTGGGCCCCTTTCTTACTTCCACCCACATTCCCCTTCGGACACACAAAACCCCCCTTGCCCTCTGAGGAAATCATCCTCTCCTGGGATTAAGCCGGGTTAAGTTAATGGGTACTGCTCTCCAAGTTATCCTCATCTCTGGGCCCCCAGTACAAAAACCTGGGTCCCTCTGTCCTCTCTTTGCCTTTTCTCAAAGCTAAAAGAGAATAAGGGCCCTGGGACCTACAGGGGGCCCTCTCCCTTGCCTGGGTCTCACCTGAAAGCATGAGGGCAAACACCAGCAGGTTTAGGGAAGCCTTTGGCCAAGTCTTGGGGTGTGCCATGCAGGGCCTGCAGTGAGTAGGAGATAGAAGAATAAACACAGCAAAGTGAGGCTTCCTTCTGGCTTCCGGCAGTGGGGATCGGCGTTCCTGCTGAAATGCTTCTAAGCAGGAAGATTTCTACCTCAGAGGAAATAGCTCCTGAACTCCCAATTCCCAGCCTGGAGGCTGCTCAGTGAGCATAAGAGTATGAAAGATGGGACCAAGCCCATAAGACAATTTTCCAATTCCAACAGAAGCATCTCTGATCTGTATGAAATCACTAGTCCCCACCCCCAACAGGAAGCCACCAGCCCTTGGCCAACAGTTAGGGTTAGGCCTTCTTCCTTTCTGCTAAGCAAGAGACTTGAATGGTAGAGCTAGAGTGGGGGAGGAGGGATTGATTGTCCTCTGGACAATGTTCACTGCCCAGCTTTGGTGCCCAGGGCTGGACTCATTCTGTTTCCTCTTTGCACTTCACATGCTTCCACAATGGGGGAATAAAAAAAACAAAACAACAAAACCAACCTCAGGGAGCATTTAGGGCTAGAGAGCAGGACAAAGAACTATGGGTGAAAGAAGCCTTTTAAGCTTGGTGTCAGCAGCAAGGACCTACCTGTTAGAGGTAACCCCAAGCAGGACCAGCTGCCTTCAGAAAGAAGGTTCTCCGGCCCACTGGAAGTTTTCCAGAAGAAGCAGGATTACTACTGGTCACAGATGCTTAAGTGTGAATTCTTTTTCTGGTATGAGTCGGGCCAGATGGCTGCCGAGGTCCCTTCCAACTCCTAAATTCTGGTCTGATTTTACAGAGATGAAAAATGAGTTCCAGAAGGGTTAAGTGACTTGCTCAGTCATGTGGGAAGTAAGTTTTTTGATCCAGATCAGATCCCAGGGCCTCTAGATCCATAATCATTCCTTTTCCCACTCAATCACACTGTTCTCAATTGATTCAAAGGAAGGAAGGAAGAAAAGAAAGAAACAAGCTCTTAGCATTCACTGTGCGATGCTAAGCATATTTTGCAAATATTTCATTTAATCCACAACCCTAGAAAATAGGTGCTATTATTACCCCCATTTTACAGTTGAGGAAGCTGAGAAAGACAGATTAAAGCGATTTACCCAGGTCACACAGCTAGTCTGAGGTCCACATTTGAATTAGGGTTTTCCTGATTCCAAGGCCAACACTATCCACTCAACCCCTTAGCTGTCTCTGTTGTATGGAAGAGTTCATAAAGAAGAAAGCCTTTATAATAGCTTTGTTCTGGCATCCCTATCCTGTTATCAGTGATCACTAGAAAGTGATTTAGAAGTTAGAAACCTGGGCTATTGTCAGGATTCTTGACTCTCTTCCTTTTCCCTCAAACTCTTTCAAGAAGGTGAGATATCTAACAGCTTTATCACTAAGCATCATAAATATTTTCTGAGCACATGTGAAGAAGCTATGGATAAGAAACGTTATGTTCTTGGGAACAGCAATGACATGGTGAGTGCTGAGGCTAGAGCATTGGGTAGGAAGCCCAAATTTTATCTTTTTCCTGCTATAGATCTGACTGGGCTAGAAAGGGGTTGTCTCAAGAGCACAATCTACTTCTGAGACAGGCAGGTGGAGAAATGGATAGAGCACAGATCCAGAAGACCTGAGTTCAAATCCAGCTTAGGCACTTATTAGCTACATGACTCCTGGCAAGTCATTTAACCTATTTTCTCAGCTGTAAAAAATGTTAACAATAAGAGCACCTACTTCTTAGGAATGTTGTGAAGATCAAATGAGAGAATACATGGAAAAGACTTAGCACATTTTAGGCACTCTAGAATAGTTAGCTATTATCCTTTTTATTGTAACAGTACCACATCTGACATTTCCATAGCCTTTTAGGGCCTACAGATGCCTTTCCTCACAACAACTTTAGGAGGTAAGTCATGGAAATATTACTCTTCTCACTTTACAGGTGAGGAAACTGAGACACCAAAATGACTTGCCCAGGGTCGTAAAGCTAGAAAGTTGCAGAGATAAGACTCAAATTCAGGTCATGGCAAATGCTCTTACCTACACTGAGCTGCTTTGTGATATATATAGTGAGTTTTTGTCCTCCCTTTTCTGCTACTAAGTTTTGGGAGGGCTGGATCGCGTGGAATTAGGTCTGTTTTGCTTTAAATCCTTGTTCCATCATAAACAAGCATTTTGCATTTTAGACTTCTCCCTCTCCTTCCAGCTCCCACCACTCTTGCAGACTCAGCCAAGCTTCCCCTTCTCTCTACCCAAGGAGACAACATCTTGGACCATCTTTTTGTTACTGGGGTTTGCACCATCTCTCAATCATTCCCATGCTGGTTCTAGAGGAGGATTTAGGATAATCTTAGCTCCTCTTCGATGATTCCCAGTTCTCTCCTCTGTCACCAAGACTTAGCAATCTATCTCTTTTTCTGTGTATTATGTGTGGGAGGGGAAGGGGGTGTGGAGGAAGAAGAAAAGGGAATAACAGTTTATCAAGTGTCAGGCACTGTGTTAAGCGATTTACAAATATCTCTTCGGCTTCCAGGCTTGTTAAAGTTTGCGTGCTGAAGAATGAACAGGGACTGAGGCTAGGCAAGCAACTTCACAAAAGTTCTGATTTATTATACATTAGAGAAAGATTTTTATCTAGAGTAGAATGCTAAGCATTACATCATATTTAGGAGGCGTTTCTTTCCCACAGAATATTGTTTATGTAAAAGCATGAACCAAAACATTTTTTAAGACTTCTCTGTAAACCCAAGAATTCAATGGGCCAGAGTTCATTCCCAGATATCTCACCTGCTACTTGCATAAACAACTTTGCTGTGACCTTCAACAGAACACAGAGGTGTCTCTGGGAAAATTATTTGTGGCCTTTTTCTCCCTGGATCAGACCCCAACATTTATTCATGGCTCTTTTCTCACTGGATCAGACCCTAACATCTCTTTGACCTTATCATTATTTCATTTCACAATACTCCTGTGAGGAAGATGCTATTATCAGCCCTGTTTTGTAGTTGAGGGAACTGAGGCAGATAGGGATTAAGTGATTTGCCCAATCAAGTGTCTGAGGCTGGATTTAAACTCAGAGCTCTGTCCACTGGGCCACCTAGCTGCCTATCCAGATGTATCACTCAATCCATATCCTGGGAGTCATCTATTCTCTTCTTCCTCAAGTAACTTAGTACCTGGCTCAATTCTTTGAGCCACCTCAACTCTTGCCTTTTACGCAAGGGGATTTCAACATTGCCACTGATGTTCCCTGTAGGGTTCCAGGTTAAAACAAATCATGAAAGTATTAAAGATGCATTCAGTAGGTGACTCTTATGAGCAATAATATGCTCGTGTACCAGACTTCTGGATATATTTCTAATATTTCACATAATTGATTTCTGGATCCTTGCATTGAATCAGGGCTCAAATCTTGTGGTACTCTGATCCCTTCCCACACCTGCAGTCAGAAGGTCAAATGAACCTCTGAGCTGGGCACTGGCTACTACACTGTCTTAGTCTTCATCTCGTTTATCTTGTTGTTTACCAAGCTGATGCTAAATTCTCTACCATGTCACATGTTTAATCAACTATCTCCCTCTTCCCCATTCCTCAAAACTTCATTAAAAATGTTTTCACCTGTAGTTCGCTCTCTCATACCATCAGAAGAGCAATTGACAGGCTGGACGCTATGCCGATGAATCCTGTGTCTCTTCGCCTTTTTTCTTGCCTTATATCCTCACTTCCTTAATCTTTTTTTTTTTTTTTAATTTTAAACCCTTAATTTCTGTGTGTTGACTTATAGGTGGAAGAGTGGTAAGGTTAGGCAATGGGGGTCAAGTGACTTGCCCAGGGTCACACAGCTGGGAAGTGTCTGAGGCCGGATTTGAACCTAGGACCTCCTCTCTCTAGGCTTGGCTCTCAATCCACTGAGCTACCCAGCTGCCCCACTTCCTTAATCTTTAAACCCTTCCACCTAAATTCCCTCAGTCCCCAGTTTCTCTTTCAGGTGGTCAACCCATGTAAGAATATCTTGTTACAATATCTTGTAATGTAGCTGGTCAGCTACATTAAGAGTCAGCTATTGAATGCATCTTTAATACTTTCATGATTTGTTTATACCTGGAACCCTACATTCCCTCCCATATAATGGCCTTCCAATTCTTCAGTCACTGCAACTCCTACAACCTATATTTCTACTCAACTTTAGCTACTATGAGGACTGATACACTTTTCATTTCACCATTACCCACAAATATACCACTTTCGTTCTCAAGAATTTAGAAAGTCTTTTCTCTGACCATAGTTTTTTTTTTTTTTATCATTTTCTCCCTCCCTGTGCCTTACAATGGACTTCATTCTTCATCATCATCCATATTCCTAATTCTTCCAGCCTTTAGCAGTCTTTTAGGCTACCTGGTCAACTGCTTTGGGTTCACTTCCCAATCTTGACCCTTAAGCTAACCAGTTCAGCATTAAACTCTCCTCTCCTCTGAAAGTCCTTTCCCCTTTTTATCCTTTCAACATTCAGATCTTTGCCAAAACCTAATCATTTCCACCATTCACATCTGCTCCAGTGCTCCTGGGAAACATAGTAGGGGTTAATACATGTTTATTGATTGATCGATTGAGTGCTTCTGTTCACTCACTTGTTGCTGAATATAGCTGATGGAAGTCAGGCAACCCTGGTGAGTCTACTATAGATTTCTGTTATCTAATCTCAAATTGACACAGACTGCAGCAGAACAATCTCTGTATTCTTCCTTACTAAATTGTCTCTAGCATTACTCAAAGCAGCTATACCAAACCTTCCAACCTTACCTCAAGCCTCCACTGTCCACTCCCCTCCACCTTTCTTCTCAGCAGAGGATATTGCATCATACTTTATTGAGAAAGCAGAAGTCAGTTATACACCATGAACTTCCTCTCACCCCTCTTCTCTTTAAACCTGAGACCCCTTAGATGTCATTCCTCATTACTTCCTCCTTTTTACTCCAGTTTCTGATGATGAGGTAGACTGTCCGCCAAACTCATCCCTCTATGTGTACCTATAATTCCAATCTCTCCTACCTTCCCCAGAGATTGCCTCCACAAGAATCCATCCTTTCTCTGATTTTCAGATTAACTTCATTTTCTCCTTATCTATTGGTTTCGTTCTTGCTACCTACAAAAGTGCCAAGGTTTTTTTTTAACCTAAGAAGAAGCAAAAACTTCTTTCCTTGATTCTACTTAATATCACCAAATGCTATCATCTTCTATCTCTTTTCCCTTTGTCAGATAAACTACAAATATGCTCTCTACTCTCCTTGCCTCCACTAACTCTCCTCTGACTTAAATTCTCACCTCCTTAAAATCTCACTTCCATCCTTATCCCTCAATTACAATTGATCTCTTCAGAGTTAATGATGTTTTTTATTCATGTTCCAGATGAGAATTTGAATTAGTGCTCCTTCCTTCCTTCCTTTTTTCTCTTTCTCTTTCTTTCTTTTTCTCTCTTTCTCTCTCTCTTTTTTCTCTCTTTCTTTCCTTCTCTTTCTTTCCTTCTCTTTCTTTCTTTCTTTCTTTCTTTCTTTCTTTCTTTCTTTCTTTCTTTCTTTCTTTCTTTCTTTCTTTCTTTCTTTCTTTCAACAACCCTAGAAGGTAGCTGTTATTATTATGACCAATTAAAAAAAAAAAACCTTACCTTCCATCCATACTGTGTATTGGTTCCAAGGCAGAAGAGTGGTAAGGGCTAGGCAATGGGGGTTAAGTGACTTAACCAGGGTCACACAGCTAGGAAGTGTCTGAGGCCAGATTGGAACCCAGGATCTCTGGTCTTTTGAGAAATTCACTGAGCAACTTAGCAGCTCTTATTATCTCCATTTTACAGTTGGGAAAATGAAGGCAGTCAGAGGTAAAATGACTTGCCCAAGATTATGTAGCCACACACAGTCTGAGTCTAGATTTGAATTTGGGTCTTTCTGACTCCAGGCCCAGTGCTCTAGCCACTGTGCCACTCTTGCCACAAAATTTCCCTCTTTCTCTTGAAGATACCACCAAGTTGGCAAACTTGGTATAATCCTCAACTCCTCTATCCTTCATCCCGTATATATAACTAGTTACCACATCTTATCAAGTTTATCTTCACTATAACTCTTGTATCTGTCCCCTTTTCTCTATTTACTTGGATACTACCTTAGACTGGACCCTCATTACCTCTCAGTTGGACTATTTTTTTTTGTTTTTTCTAATATGAAAAATTTTAATTAATTAATTTAGAATATTTTTCTATGGTTACATGATTCATATTTTTTCCCTCCCCTCCTCCCACCCCCTTCCTGTAGCCAATGAGCAATTCTACTAGGTTTTACATGTTAGGCTATTTTTTTGAAACCCTTTCTTTTTTTTTTTTTTTGAGGAAGGTTGATTTAAACTCTGACCTTCCACCTTAGAATCAATACTGTGTATTGGTTCCAAGACAGAAGAATGGCAAGGGCTAGGCAATGGGGGTTAAGTGACTTGCCCAGGGTCACATAGTTAGGAAGTGTCTGAGGCCAGATTTGAACCCAGGACCTCTCATCTCTGGGCTTAGCTCATTAACCACTGAACCTAATAAGGTTTCCTGCCTCAAATTTCTCCTCTCTCTAATCCAATCTGCACAGAGATGCCAAAATGATTTTCCTAAGACATAAGAGATGATCCCGCCACTCCCCTCCTCAATAAGCACCAGAGATCCCCCGTTCCCTCTAGAATAAAATGCAAATTCTTCTGTTTGGCATTTAAAGCCCTTCATAAGCTAAATCTAATGTATCTCTATAGTATTATTATACTTATTTCCCTTCATTCTCTGGTCTGGTCAAACTGGTCTTCCTGCTCTTCCTTACAAACAACATTCCATCTCCATTTTCTAAGCCTTCGAATTGGCCATCCCCTTAGCCTGGAATGCACTCTGACCCTCCCACCTCCTAGAATCTTGAGTTTCTATCAACCCACAGTTCAAGCATTATTTCTATGTGAAACCTAGAGATGCTGAAGATTAGTTTTAAATGTATCAGGAAACTGAAATGAGAAAAGATCTTAATACTTTGGTCAATTTACTTCACTTCTCATTTTAAATCTACTAGTTTATAAGTTTATAAGCCAACGCTAGCATACACTACGAGATATTAGAATATACTAGGAGGTTTGTTGCAGGACCAGATACAATTAGACTTGTTCTGAAAATTCCCCGTTGTCTAAAGCTTTATGATTTGTAACACCTTTGTCACATGCTAGAATCTTTGAAGCCACAATTGTTCTGATCCCATGTTATCTTTGAATGGGCACACTAATGCACTGTTGGTGGAGCTGTGCAGTAGTTCCATCCTTCTGGAAAATAAGTAGCTAAAATGCCCGTATCTTTTAGCCAGAGCTTCTGCCACTAGGCTCTCTATACCCCAAGGAGGTCAAAGACAAAGACAAAAACAAACACCAACATTTATAGTATCGCTTTTTGTAGTAGCCAAGAACTAGAAACAAAGTTGTTTTGTTCCTTAGTCGTTTTGGTCATGTCCCGCCCTTCGTGACGCCCTTTGTCATTTTCTTGGGAAAGGTGGTTTTGCCATTTCCTTCTCTAGCTCTTTTTGCAGATAAGGAAACTAAGGCAAACAGGGTGAAGTGACTTACCAAAGTCACACAACTAGTAAGTGTCTGAGGTCAGATTTGAACTTGGGAAAATGAATCTTCCTAACTCCAGATCTGGCACTTTATCCACAAGAGATCTCCCTGGAGTTGCTGACAATTCAGGAAACATAAACACACACACACACACACACACACACACACACACACACTAACATGTTCCTTAACTACAAGTGCCTGCAACCCTGGTGTGCTAAGAGTGAACTTTCCACCCACTGTGAAATCTCCTTGAGATACGAGATCATATCACAGTTCCCAAGAGCTCATCTAATCCTGTTTATTCTTCTGCCTACTCTAATATACATTGCTTCCTCAATTTCCATTTATTATTTACATTGATAGAAAGGTTTACTAGCTCTCCAAGGGGGTGTGTAATTGTATTGTTAGTGGGAGGGAGCCAAGTTGGTGAGAGTAAAATAATTGTTACTCTCTCCTTGAGAACAGTCAGGGAAAGTGCCTTTTAATCTGAACTCATGTCATATCCCTAGACCACAGCTATTTGATGTATAATAGATAAATAATAACTATAATGCCCCCCTCTTGGAGTAGAAGACTGGTGGAAAGATCATCCAGTCACAGCCTTCCTAGATCCTGCCTGGCCCTTCCTAGTTAGGCTGCTGGCTAAGATGCCATAGTCTCCTTCCTCTCCACAATTATAGTGTCTCTTAGAGACAGGATGAGCAAGATCCCCAGGCAGATATCTATCCATGGCACATCTCTTTCTACACTGATGGTCACCCACATACATACTCTACACTTTTATAGAAATTCACATTGTTTCCCTCAATAGTGTAAGCCCCTTTGAGCTCTGACTGTATCCCCAATGCCTAGTACAGTATCTGGAACATAATATTCCATGATTGCTTGTTGATTGATTGGTCTGAGAAAGCAGAACCACGAGTAATGGGAGGAAGATACAGAGAATCAGACTTCAGTTCAATGGAAGGAAAAATATTCTAATAATTAAAGCCATTCAAAAAATGGAATGGGCTACTAATGGTTTTTTTTTAATGTTTTATTTTTTTATTTTTAACTCTTAACTTCTGTGTATTGACTTATAGGTGGAAGAATGGTAAGGGTAGGCAATGGGGGTCAAATGACTTGCCCAGGGTCACACAGCTGGGAAGTGTCTGAGGCCGGATTTGAACCTAGGACCTTCCGTCTCTAGGCCTGGCTCTCAATCCACTGAGCTACCCAGCTGCCCCTACTAATGGTTTTTATCTTTAATAATAGAGGTCTTCTAGCAACAATTAGGTAGGAATTGGGCAGCCATTTGTAGGTGATATTGTAGAGGAAATGAATTTTCGTTTTCATTTTTTTAATTCATTTTTTTATTTTTAGAAAAATTTTCCATGGTTACATGATTCATGTTTTTACTTTCCCCTTCACCCCTTCAAACTACCCCCACAGTGAACTCGAATTTCCACTGGTTTTAACATGTGTCATCAATCAAGACTTATTTACATATTATTGATAGTTGCATTGGTGTGGTCCTTTCGGGTCTACATCTCCAATCATGTCTGCATCAACCCATGTGTTCAAGCAGTTGCTTTTCTTCTGGTTTCCACTCCTGCAGTTCTTCCTCTGAACATGGGTAGCGTTCTTTACCATAAATCCCTCAGAACTGTCCTGGGTCATTGCATTGCTGCTGGTACAAATGTCCATTATACTTAAAAATAAGCTGGACTGAGCAGCTAGATGGCACAGTGGATAGAGCACCAGGCTGAGTCAGGAAGACACATCTTCATGAGTTCAAATCTGGCCTCAGACACTTATTAGCTTTGTGACCCTAGGCAAGTCTCTTAACCCCTTTTGCCTCAGTTTCTTCATCTGTAAAAATGATCTGGAGGAGCAGCTATGTGGCTAAATGGATAGAGAGCTGGGCCTGGAGAGGGAGGGTCTTGGGTTCAGATGTGGCCTCAGATATTTCCTAGCTGGGCAAATCACTTAGCCCCCATTGCCTAGCCCTTACCAGTCTTCTACCTTGGAACTGATACCTAGTATTGATTCTAAGTAAGGGTTCTTTTTCAATGAGCTAGAAAAGGAAATGGCAGACCATTCCAGTGTGTTTGCTAGGCAAACCCCAAATAGAGTCAGAAAGGGTCAGACATGGCTGAAACAACTGAACAACAACAACATAGACTGGACTAGATGGCCTTTGAGGTCTTTCCCAAATCTTTTATTCCATGGTCTTCTGTGAATTGAGGGTGCTAGTGGGATATCTAAGCAGAGATACTCAAAGGATAGAAATGCAGATCTGGAACTCTGAGAAGATGGTAAGCAATTACCTGTCATAAGTGGGTATATCCTCCCTTCTTTTTCATAAGAGACTCCAAGGGCTGTTTCTTCATAAGAATTATAAATTAAGAATTAATCTATGGTCCTTTAGAGAGACATTTATGGTTGTACATGGGCCTACAGGGAGACTTGTAAATCCAAGAGGCCTCTCCAAAGGACTATATTCACCAAGGAACCAACTAGCACTAGATGGAAATGTGGAAATAAGGACAGAGGCCTGCAGGCTGTTGCATAAGACCTCTGAAGAGATGCCCAACAACAGAAAGAGGTAAAGGAAGGAGTAAACCTTTTTTTTAATAATAAAATAAAAAAGGAAGGAGTAAACCTAGACATTTATGGTTGTACATGGGCCTACAGGGAGACTTGTAAATCCAAGAGGCCTCTCCAAGGGACTATATTCACCAAGGAACCAACTAGCACTAGATGGAAATGTGGAAATAGGAAAAGAGGCCTGCAGGCTGTTGCACAAGACCTCTGAAGAGATGCCCAACAACAGAAAGAGGTAAAGGAAGGAGTAAACCTCATTGGGGATAAAGGCAGAGAGATGCTTAGCAAGGACAGAGTCATACTTTGGTGAAGCTTTTGCTATTACCTTTGCTAGTACTAGAGAGATTGAAGTGGCAGGAAATCTGAGGGGCATCCTGGACTTATGTCTTCACTAGTTTAATGTCTGTGAACTATTTAGATTCCAGGGATTAAGGCAGGAAGTAGATTTTCTAGGGTCTCTAGTATTTTATACTTGGGTAAAATGAGAGAGTTTCTTTGATGGTCTTAGAACTTGGAGATGAGTCCTTTGTAGGTAATGAAAGAACTGGCCAAAAAGGGCCCCAATTCTGAGAACATGTAAAGTATACCTTGTCATGCCAATCCATATGGAAATTTTCTTTTTATAGCAATGTATAATGGAGAGAACTTTTCCCTTCTTTCTTGAGAGCAGAAGGAAATATTCTTTGATTGTTTCTTATTAGAAAAACTTTTAATTGGCCACTGAGGAAGAAGCAAATGGGCATTCGAAAGGTTCAAATGGATGAACTCTGATGACTTAAAAAAATACCCTACTTTCCACTTTAGAATCAATCCTAAATACTGGTTCCAAGGCAGAAGAGTAGTAAGGGATAGGCAGTTGGGGTTAAATGACTGGTCACACAGCTAGGAAGTGTGTGAGGTCAGATTTGAACCCAGGACCTCTCTCAGATGGCTTTTGAGGAAAAACTGCTGTAAGCTGCTGAATTGGGAAGAATTCCCCAACTGCCTTCCACATGTCAGTGAACAAGTGATACCTCAGTTTATTCTGTCTCTGTTGCGTTTCCTCTTTCCTCAGTTTCCACACTGAACATTGGAGATGGAACAGGCTAAGTCATGACCTTGTGAACTTCAAAAAGCTGGAAAAATCATGAGGTTCAGCAAATGGAGTTGGTTATGGTGTCTTCTGGCTTCAGCAGCTGAAGCTAGTGAGGAGCCAATCCTGATGAATGACTTGTTTGATCTGGCCCAATAGTGAATTGCCCCAGAACCAAGATACCATGTCCTATGTGAGATTCATATTGCAGAGGGGGATTCCAGCTGCAAGAGAGGGGTTCAAGCTACAGCAATATGAATCTCACACCTATAAGCAAGGGAGCAACTTAGGCTATGCTATACCAAGAAAGGAAATCAGAATTATCTACCATCAATGCCTTTTTTCAGATCATTGATAGAAATAGTAACACAAACACAGATGTCTGGGGCACTCCAATAGAGACTTCTTTCTAGGGTGACATTAAAATATTATCTACTACTCTGAGGATTGACTATGCTCTTGTATACTTCCACAAAGTTGCAGTGATGAAAACCAGATTGCAAAGGGTATTGGAAGGAGCTGAAGTGAAGGCAGTGAGCTCAGACCATTATTTCTAGAAGATTGGTTCTGAAAGAAAGTATGGGTGTGAAGATAGAATTAACTCTCCTTTTGTCTATTTTTAGCTAATCAAATCAAGAACTTAAAGTACCCCTACTTAGTAGCTAGCTAACCATTAGGTAAGAGAGCTCACAAGTCATTTACTAGTTCACACCCTTAAAAGCCACAAGCACTCCCCCCATCTTGGGCAGTGCTCAGCAAATTGGGAGACTGCAAATGGTTCCTGTAAAGAGGGAGAGAGACAGGAAGTGACATAGAAAAAGGGGTATAAAAAAAGAGACTGAACATGGTCTGGCACTCTTTCCTGCCTTGGCTTTTGGAGAGACTCTTTCCTTGGATTCTGCATCAATGAGTAGAGCTTGGTGGAACTCTGGCTGAAGACACCACCAGGACTTCTGACTAAGGACTACCGGAAATCCACATGGAGACTGGGACTTGGGGAAGCCCCTGCCAGGGGATGAGCCCTTTACCAGAGCAGCACTTAGGGCTTGTAGGCTAACTAGGCTTTGTTTCCCTCCTATATTTCCCACTTTCACTATCTCCACCCTGTTGTAAATAAAAGTTGCTAATGGTAATTTTGACTTAGAGGCTAATATTTTATAAATTGTGACCACTTTTATAACTCTCATATTGAGCCAAAACCTAAATTTAATTGTTACATGGGTTAATTTTTAAGGAGGTAGCAGAATAAAGGGGAAGAGGTATTCGTGTGTGTGTGTGTGTGTGTGTGTGTGTGTGTGTGTGTGTGTGTTTGTGTTTTAGGATAGAGGAGACCTGAATCTGTTCATAGATTAAGGGGAAAGAGGAGGGAGTCAGAAGACCCAGGTGTGAAATCCTCTTCTGTCACTTATTATATTTGTGACATTGAGCAAGTCACTTAATTTCTCTTGTCCTCCATTTGCTCCTCTGTAAAATGGGGAGGGGGATGAACTAGATAACTTCTAATGCTCCTTTCAACTCTAATTCTATCTAGGATAACTAATGGAGTGGAATCCTGGAGAAAATGGGAGAGGATAGGATCAAGGTGTGACTACAGAGAAAGAGAGCATGGGTAAAGGCACTGAGAAATTTGGAGGAACAGAGGAAGGAAATTCAGGATATAGTCCTATGTAGATTCAATCTTCTTAATAAGGCAGTTGGTGAGGCTGTCTGTTGGGAATGGAGGATAGAGGGGATAGAGCTGGGCCTTTGAGAGAAGAGAAAGTTTGAAATAGCTTTTGTGGAGTGTGTGAAAGTAAATAAAATATGAAAAAAAAAGATGGGATTACCATGCAACTGCAACTGGGCCTGGCTGAGGTTAGACAGGATAAATTTGTCATAGATGCACTCAGCATTTTTCTAGCTTCATTCAGGAACATTAGGCTGCTTGGCAGGAAGAACCAAAGAGTTGAATGGAAGGAGTTTTCTAAGTTGAATGTTAGTAAGATAAGAACAGTAGATCAAAGGAACATATTTCAAGATTAGGTATCTATAGGTGCCAGGCTCTTTGCTAGTCACTGGGCATAAAAAGGCAAACTTGAAAAGACAAAAAAAGACAAGTTTGTTCTTGAGAAGCTTGCTATCAAAGAAGATATATCATGGGGCACTGATCAATGAAGACCCAGTTCTGGAAGTACTGCATTCTCTGGGAGTTCTGCCTGCTCCCAAATCTGTTTCTGAAGGTGAATAATATTTTCCCAATTCGAAGTGTGTGCAGGTATTCTATGACTGCTTCCTGTCCTTTACATGTGGAGAAAAGCCTTTTAATTGGTCTTTGAGGCAAAACTAAGTGTGAACACAAAAGGATACAAAACTAGCCACATCAGTCTTTTTATTTCCTTGTGGCAAATCGAGGGAAGACTTGCAATAAGCCTTTAGTAGTAGGGAGAGAGGCCATGGGTCCTAATTTCCAGGCACTACCATGTGGTTTCTGATTACTGGGTACCTATTTCTTTATCTCTTGATATTTGTTTTAGCTTCTCTTTGGTGGATCAGTATTGGAGATGGAATGGATTAGACTAAAACCTTGTGTACTTGAGAAGATCGGAAGAGTTTGTCCAGTACCCAAGCCTGAGGAAGAGCCAACACCAAGGGGTTATCTAGTTGGCCCAACCCAGCAGTGGACTTATCCAGAAGCAAAGACATTGTATCTTGCAAGCAAAGAAGCATCTCTGTCTACTGGCTATAATGCACTGATTTTAAGTTTGAGTTCTCTTTCCCTCCATGGATTCAGGTGGCAGAAGGGAGCATATGTACCAGTGTAGGAAGGTTTTTGTACTTTAGTTATTGCATCATTTCAGTCAATATCTCTTTGTAAAAAATAATTGATGTCAATTGATTATCAATTATATTGAAGACAAACCAACTAGTTAAATCTATATTGGTGCACTAATGTTGAGGGGGTGAAGGGAGGGTAGGTAGAAGGAAGGATGGATGGGAGAAAGGAGAGAGGAAGGGAAAGGAAGGTAGCAGGGGGAAATTGACCAGAGCCCTTTGGGGCTCAAATAAAAGATCAGAGAGTAGCTTTAGGGTTTAGAATAGCTAGGTCTTATTTAAATTAGAAAGGGGAAGGTCTAGGAAAAACTAGGATGTAGATAGAAAGGGTAAAAGGCACCGAGAAAGATCAGAGTAGATAGCGTCAGTCAGCCTCCGGGCTCAGAGAGTAGACAGACTCCAGGGTAGAGAGATGGAAAAGATGCCACACTCTCTATTTTATACTTTTTCTGACACTTCCCACAAAGGAAGTGGGAGTTGTCGGGGAAAGTTGTAGCAGGGATCCCTGGGAGATGTAGTCTTCCAGGGCTTACAACAATTCCAAATGACACATTCCCCCCTGTGATCCTTTGGGAGACCAATCTCCCCAATGGATCATATAACAAACATAAATAAATTTACAATTACAATAAAATAAAGGGTATATACATCAATACAAGGGGAGAATGATAACAGTTTTTTTACAATATAAAGAAATCACATACTTGGCGCTTCTTTTACAAAAAAATCAGGGGGCAGACCCCTTTTCTTCACAACAATACATGTACATATAAAACAAATACATTTAAGCAAAACAGATGAATTTAACAAAACAAATGAATTTTAAACCAGCAAATGAATTTAAAACCCCCCAAAGTTCAAAATTTTGCTCCGGTTGCTCTTTTAGGCTCCTGGATCAGCATGCATTTTCCATGTGGTCTCCACAGGCATCTCCATTTGGATTCCAGGAGGCAGTAAACTTTTCCTAAAATAAACTCTCCATATGAAATAAAAACACATTCCCCCCTGAGGAGGATAGAAAGAAACAATGAAATCACAGAGGGGTATATGGCTGAGGCAGGAGGCATGTGAATCACTGCCAATCAAATTCATCAGAAAAATTAGCACAAAAAGGCCAAATAACTAGTGGATGAAAAATTCTAAACATCCAATCCTAAATTTTTTATGGAAAAGTTCTAAATAAGAAAAAAAAGAAAAAACACACTAGGTCTTTGAATAATGTCCAATCAAAGTAATCCATGTCCAATATCATGCATTTACCCACTTAACAGCCAGGACCACAGTCAACAACCATAGTAAGAAGATTAGGAAAAAGGACTAGATTTGTATTTATTGGTCTGATATTATGTCATGTCTTCTTTTCTTCTTTCGTCGTTTCTTCTCAGGGAAATAATATGGAGACAGAACAGCCAATTGTTAGGTACTTGATATAAATTTCACAAGGAGTGTAGTTCCAGGAGTCCTACATCTTAACGTATGTTAAGCCTCACAACCTCAATTCTCACACTAGGTTCAAGTCCTGTTTATTGGCATAGAAGTCTCAGCAATCCTAGTAGGATTGGTTTCTCTTTTTGACCTGTGTGCTGGTTTGCTAATCAATGATATTGATGCCACTGCAATGATAATAACTGGCATTAGCAATTGATATTGGGGACAATAATCACTAGAGACTTTAATATCTCCAAGGAGAGCACATTGGACTGTACCATTAGAAGAATTGCACAGACCCTTGGAGGACATCTCGGTGCTACAGTGGGCATTGAATCTGGAAAACCTGATTTCACATCTAACCTTAGATACTTTCTAGCTAGGTGACTGCACAAATCACCTAGCCTCTGTCTGCCAAGGACTGGGAATACAACTACAAAATTGATAGATAGTCCCTATTTTCAAGGACCTTACAATCCATTGAGGGGAAAGCAACACACAAAAGGAAACTGAACAGGGAAAATGGCAGGGAGAGATGGAAGTACTTAATGTGGGGTTATGATGGAGAAGTGCAAACAAGTACAACTGGTGAGAAGACTTGGCTATCCTAGGCTCCCTTCTTAAATGAAAGTTCTCACTGTCAATGGGGACAGAGAGTGTGAGTTCCAGGGCTGAAATGATCTTGCAGGATGAAGAGGTTCCTGGGAAAAGTTCAAAGGTGTGCAACCGGATGGAATGTAAAAGGGACTGTGTCCTCTTTACTACTTCATTTCCATGCAGAATGGGATCAAACAACAAAATTTCTACATAACATGGTTCCACCAAGTTCATGATCAAAGGCCATGTAGCTATGGGATGAGCCATTATCTCATCTACAAACTACCCTGGGTCTTCAAAGTTGTTCCTGGCTCCTCAGGGACCTCCAAGGTAGATGGGCTAATCACAAACCAAAGCATGGGCTCCACACCAGGATCTGCTAGTGACTTGCTCTCTTGGCCTGGAAACTATCATGATTCATAGCCTTCAACTTCCTTCGCCTAAAACAAAGGAAGAAAAGGGCTGTCGCCTACATTTTTGGGCCACATAGCCAGGCTTAAAGCCTCTCCCATTTCAACACTGACTCTCTCCCTCACCAGAATGCTGACAGGCAGGAAGAAGTCTGTCAAAGAGAAGGACTAGATTCTGATTGTCTAGTGTCTTTTCAATTACCCTAGTACTGACTAAGCAACCAATCAAAAAACTTCTTCATCATGTGGTAAATGGACCAAATCAGATGAAGAATCAGTGTTTGTGTCTCAGAGGCATCCTGTGCATGCTCCCGAGGACAGAGCCCATTGGCCATTCTTCTGATATATTTGGATTACTCATGTATCAAGAGCATTAAAGAACTGTCAAGCATCTGACCTGGAAAAGAAGGACAAATTCATGGAGGGCATTAGAGGGCCAAATTATAGGCTTGCCGTGGGCTCGACGTCTTTCAGAGCCTGATATCATATGGCAAATTTGTTGACAAAAACTTGAAAAGCTTTATGGGGTCCATAAGAACCAAATCAACCATATGTTGCATTTATTCACTGGCTTTACATTCTAGCATAGTGGAGAAAAGTTTTCTGCTTTTGTAATTCATATTTAGTCTATCTAGATCTGATCAAAATGGGTAGTTAGTTGTAAGTGCTGAAGAAGAGGATGTCATCCAGCTGAACTGAGTGAGCAGTGAGGCTTCATACCTAGCAGTATAATATGAAGACAGGCAACTGAGAATTTTTACAAAACCTGCCAGATTTGGAAGTATGAGCAGAATCATTGTGGGTAGTAAGGTCCCCAGTGATCGCTGCCTCTATATCATTTGCCAGTGCCAGTTATTATGTCTGCAGTGGCATCAGTATCGTTGATTAGTGCACCACTGTCGATTTAACCAGTTGATATGTCATCAATACAGTTGATAATGAATTAACATCAATGATCTTTTTTTTTTTTTTTTTTTAAACCCTTGTACTTTGGTGTATTGTCTCATAGGTGGAAGATTGGTAAGGGTGGGCAATGGGGGTCAAGTGACTTGCCCAGGGTCACACAGCTGGGAAGTGGCTGAGGCCGGATTTGAACCTAGGACCTCCTGTCTCTAGGCCTGACTCTCACTCCACTGAGCTACCCAGCTGCCCCAATGATCTTTTGCAAAGTAAAATCAGTATTTCAGAAATTAGAAATTTCAGCAAATATTTGAAATGATGCAATACCTAAAGTACAAAAACTGCAGTGGAGCACACCCTCCCTTCTGCCACCTGAATCCATGGAGTGAGAAGGCTCAAACTTAAAATCAGTGCATCATTGCCAGTGGATAGAGATGCATCCTTACTTGCAGGATACAGCATCTAAGCTGCTGAAATACACAGATGCAAAGTTAAAAGTTTTCAAAGAATCCATGAAAAGATAGAACAGTAAACAAAGTCTCTCTGTGAAGATGAAAGACCAAGAGAACCAAATCCCAACAGTCCAATTCAAGACTACCACTTTCTATCATAAATATAGACTAGATGGCTATGAATTTGTCTAGGGCACTTGAGGGCATAATTATCATTTGGAGAAAGCAGATACCTATGGAACCAGTGTTGGTTTGAGGTTTGAGGGTTGCTTTTGTTTTTTTCCTAATCAACAAATTAAGAAATGTTTAATTAATTAATTAACTAAGGCTTACAATTATTTTAAATTATATTTATATTTTATTTTTTAATATATAATATATAAATGTAAATATATAAATATATAAATATATTTATTTAAATTATATTTATAAATTATAAATATTACAATTATTCCACTCCTGAAATTCATTTGGAGCAACAAAAAAATCAAGAATCTCAAGGGAGGGGTAGCTAGGTAGCAAAACAGATTGAAAGCCAAGCTTGGAGTTGGGAGGACCTGGGTTCAAATCTGGCTTCTGACACTTCCTAGCTGAGTGACCCTGGACAAGTCTAACCCCCATTGTCTAACCCTTACCTCTCTTTTGCCTGGGAACCAATATACAGTATTGAATCTTAAGTCAGTGCTTGCTTCGACAGCACATATACTAAAAAAAAGAATCTTAAATTGAAGGTAAAGGTTTTAAAAAAAGATTAAAGGATATGAAAAAAATGCTCCAAATCGCTAATAGTTGAAAAGTACAAATTGAAGCAATTAAGGTTCTACTTCATACTTATCAGATTGGCAAAGATAACAAATTGGCAGAGATAATACCATATTGACAAAGAAAATTATGTATGTTGGAGGGGTTGTAGGAAAACAGACACATTAATGAACTATTGGTGAAGCTTCAGAATTTGTAAAATTGGTTCAGTCATTTTGGAAAACAATTTGGAAATATGCCCCCCAAAAGTCACCAAACTGTGTATGCCCTTTGCTTCAAAGTATTATTACTAGGACTATATCTCAAAAGGGGCATAAGAGGAAAAGCACCCATAATTACAAAAATATTCATAGTAGTTTTTTTGTGGTGGAAAAGAAAACTGAAAATTGGAAACTGAGGGGATGCCAATCAATTAGGGATTGGATGAACAGGTTATGGTATATGAAGGTGATAGAATACTATTGTGCTGTAAGAAATGATGAAGGAGATGGTTTTGAAAAAACCTTGGAAGTAAGCAGAACCAGGAGGACAATTTATACAATAACAACATTGAAAAGACAAACAACTTTAAAAGAATTATAAGCCCTGATCAATGCAATGACCAATCGTGATTCCAGAGAATCAATAAGGAAGTTACCCGTTTGCCTCAGTTTTATCAACTGTAAAATGGGGTTAATATTAGCACCTACCGCGCCCCCCAGGTCATTGTGAGAATAAAATGAGATAATATTTGTAAGTCACTTAGTATAGTGCCTGGCACATAATAGGCACTATGTAAATGCTAGTTATTATTATCATTATTACTACTGTTACTTTTATTACTATTATTATGTTACCCACCTCCTGTTAGAGATGGACTCAAGATGCGGAATGAGAGGTCTTGAAGGAATAATGAAGGAACTTGCTTTGCTTGAGTGTACATATTTTTACAAAGGGTTTGTTTTTTTCCCAATGGATAGGGGAAAATGAAAGAAGATAAAAGAATCAAAGCAAGATGACCATGTTTTGCTGAGCTTGATGTGCACAAAATATTGAAGAGACTTGGAAAAAAAGAAATTAAATGGAAATTTGACTACCAGAAAAAAAAGACTTAAAAGTGAGATCAGTTGATTATGAAGTTATTATTATTAAGTACCTACTATGTGCCCAGTACTGTGCTAGGCAGTGGGAATGCAAAAAGAGGTAAAAGGCTCAGTTCTCTCAAGGAGCTTACAATATAATGGAAGGGACAATATGCAAACAGGATATACACAGGAAATAACAAGGACACCACACTGGAATTAAGAGGAATGGGGAAGATTTCCTGGAGGATGTGAAATTTTAGTTGGGACTTCTAGGAAGCCAGGGAGGTCAGAGATAGCTACACTAAAGAAGACATTAGACAGTGAGGTAGTCCCAACTTCTTTTGTTATGTGCTTGACATAAAAGAACTAAAAAATGGTGTAAAAAAAAAAAAAAAGCAAGCTACATTGAAGCAGTAATTCAAGCATAGCTAAGTCCTTCTTGTTTCCAGGTTATCAGAGAAAACTTCCAAGAAGGTTCTCAGAACAAATAGATCCTATATATGGACACCCAGTATCTTTGCCTGGGACAGAAGAGCACCCCAGAAAATTCCTTTCTTGCCTAGCACCTCAGCTATAGCATCCTGTAAGGTAAAGAAACAAACTATAGAACGGTGTGGGACAGAATTTCCAAAAAGCAGTCTTTGGGCATTAAAATTGCGGGTCTGAGCTGGGCAAGGCAGTGTACGTGTGTACTCTCTGCTCCTGGGAAGTCTGAGATCGGTGGACCTGGAATTCTAAGCTTTAGCAGAACTAAAGCCACCAATATGGCTGCCTGAAGGCTAGCTCAGGTTAGAAACGATGCCCATCAAAGCTCCCGAGCTAATTAGCAGTAGGGTCAGGCCCAAGGCTGCAAACACTTCCAGCCCGAGTGGTATTGCAAGCCTTAGCATCCAGAAATTAAAATTTAAATTAAAATGAGGTGAGGAAGTGATGCTGGCTATAATCTTGAACAGTAAAGTATGAGGCAAGGGGTCCCCTTGTAAGAGGATGAGGGGACAGTGATAAAAGGGGCTGGAGGAAAGGATAGGTTTCAAACAGATATCATGGGTAGAATCAATTTGGGGTAGGAGTAGGGCAGCTGGGTGGCTCAGTGGATTGAGAGCCAGGCCTAGACAGAAGGTCCTGGTTTAAATATGACCTCAGATACTTCCTAGCTGGGTGACCCTGGGCAAGTCACTTAACCCCCACTGTCTAGCCCTTACAGCTCTTCTAACTTAGAACCAATACACAGTATTGATACTAAGAGGGAAGATAAGGGATTTTTTTTTTTAAAAAGAGAAAGAATTGATTAGGGAAGGGCAAAAGGGTTGTTTTGCCATAGTGAGTGTATAATTGAGATTAGATAACACAAATTTATGGTAGCCTCAGACAGCAGGGTTGAGGCTGCCCCCTAGATCCATTCGGCAGCAGGCAAATAAGAGCTGAAGAAGTAAATGATGAGAGTAATTGAATTACTGTTTGGCAAGGATATGAGTGATGATTAGACAGTGGGACAAGATTTCAGAGTAGAAGATGGTGTGTATCATTGAACCTGGTTAATTGTAGGGGCCTAGCAATCAAGGAGGATGGAAACAGGGCAGTGGTTGGTTGGAAATCAATGGAAATGTTTGGGAAAAAGTGGAAACAGTGATGGTTCAGGAACATACTGAAGGGACAGAGGGACTACAAGTCAGGGTGAAGATGAAGACTAGGTCTAGGGTGGGTAAGTTCTAGGGAGAGATAGAATGATAAGAGCTTATGGATGAATAAAGGACTTTAAGAATTCTTGATGAAGGAAGAGAAACATTTCTCTGTAATGGTGGCATCAAGGATCATCCTTGTATCTGGCTAAGGGACAGTGAAGGAATAGGTCATGGGAGTTGAGGAGACTGAGGAACAAGGCGTCCAGGGTATTTGAGGGAACAAGTGAAACTCTTCTAATAGGAGATTGAAGTAGAGAGGAAGATCATGAGTCAGCTACTGATGTTCTTGAGAAAGGAGGAAAAATAACTAGTGAATAACTGCCACCAAGATCTGGATAGGGCAGTATAGCTGGATTGACTCTAACTCAAAGGAAGTTGCTGAATGCTAGCAGCAGAAGGAAGGTCTGGAATTAGTAATGGGAAAAAGAAAGGCCAGTTCTTCCAAGACCAGTGTACTGGGAGACACGAGAGAAGATACAGTGAGTAATGGAAATGATAGTTGGGGATGCAGGCAACATCTGGACACAATCCTGTCTTTGTGAGTTCCAGAATAGAGGGAGAGAACAGGTAGAGGAAAAGCAAGGGAAACTAAGGTGTAGGAGAAAAGGAGATAATGATTAGATCAGAGTTGCAGATCTTGGAGGTAGGACAATTTCTACTGATGTTGAGGTCCATGATACCATTTCATCTTCTGAGTCCTTATTACACTTACAGACTTTACAATTGTATATTTAAACTGTATGATATATGTAAGCTCTGTTTCTCTAAAGATTCTGAGTTATTTCTATGGCACTTTGAAGTTTACAAAGTTCTTTTCAAACCACATCAGTGAGGTGCAGGTATTATCATCCTTATTTTATAAGTGTAACATATGCTCTGGAGCCATTCTCCTAACTTCTAGTCTCACAAAGAGATGAGAATCCTCAAAGCCCAGTTATATCACTCCTCAAGTTTCTAGAGATAGCCCTGAGGGATCTGAGGGGTGCCTTTCTAATGCTATATGTCATGTGGCCCCCAAGGGTGTACTTTCCCTATTGATTATCAGTTGATCTCTATTAATTAATAAAACTCAATTAGCTTTTAGAAATAGATATTATGGTGGTATAGTTGGTAAAATGCTAGCTTCCACCCTCCCACCAAGACTGTGATATTCTCTCCTAGAGGTACACATATGCACTTATCTAAGTGAACCTCAGTCCTTGGTTGTCTTCTGTATTTGTGTTTTAACAGAAGCAGAATTTCAGAGTTGGAAGGGACAAACTCAGTGACCACTGAGATAACCCTTACCTTCAAGGATTTCCTCTTGACAAGTGATCATCCAGACTCTGAAGACATCCAAGGAAGGGTAAACCTACCACTTCTTGGGACAGTTTACTCCACTTTTGGACATTCAAATTATTAGGGACTTTTTATTCCCTTCTTTTTTTTTCTTCTGACAATTGCTTCTTTGCAATTTCCAGAGTCCTGGTTTCTTGAGTTGTGCTAGCTGCCCAACGGGAGATGATCCCTGCAGCTATTTTTACTTCTGGAAGGAAAACCAGGATTACCAGGAAGAGGATGCTTCGACCAGATGTGTCAAGAAAGTCCAAGCCATGTTTGTTCAGAAGATCTGAACATTGCGTTATCCCCACAAAATTCTTTGCTTTTTGGGAGAGTGTAATAGAAGTGATGGGTTTTTGTTTGTTTTTAGCATTTTTTAACATGCCCTTATTAATCTTCTGATTTGCCTTTTTTTTTTAAGAGGAAATAAATGTCCCCCATTTGATATCAAATTTTGGCATTGTGTATCTTTTTTTACAAAGCTTCTTGTTAATCTTTTTAGTGAACATTTATAATCAACCATTCTGTTTTCTTCTAGAGACTTCTGAAGTTCTACTCCTAGGGAGTGAGCATAAGCAAGATAGAAAAGAAAATCTTGACTTTTGGGGGGGGGGGAGGGTGTCAGTCTCAAGGTGAATACAAATTCTGAGTCCAGAATTAGAGACCCTTTTCTAGGAGGAGCTTCCTCTCACATTCCTGACAACTATTTGTTGAATTGAGTTGGATTCCCTGCCCCTTCCCCTGTGAGTTCATTAACGATTTGCTTTATTAACAGGATGATTCATTTCCTTATTCTTTACTCTTCATAGAGTAAGTCACATCTTCCTTGGGCTCATTCTCTCAACTTGAACTGGCACTTGCAAGTTGGATACCCACAGGGGCAATTGCTATTTCAAGTACTAGGGGTGATCCTATGGGTGGGTAAGCTCTAAACACCAAAGCTCACCAGCCCCCCCATTGATAGATTTTCCCCTTAACAACCAGCTAGTAGACTAAATTAGCTTTTAGATAAAGCATTTACTCAAATGGCACAGCAAGAACAGTAGTTACAAAACATCTCCCAAAAAAATCTGGGATTTACTCTTCCACAAATTCACAGAGACAAACAGACATGAACTTAAAATACAGTATGGTGAGGCACATATATAGAGAGAACATATGTAGCCAAGGAAATCCACAATTCTGGAATACAAAGGATTTCATGTCCTTTCTTTTTCCAGAGTCCTCAAGAAATTCTCTGCAGGGCAGGGCATTAGTAGCAGTGATGAGTCACTTCACTGCTTGGCTGGTTCTTCCTAGGGTACAACATCTCCATTGGATGGGCTGTTCAGGTATGCTTGCCACTCACAGGGTAAGGTGTCTTGGATGGATAGCTCAATTTGTTGCTAGATTTAGTCAACTAGTTTGCTGTTGAGCCAGCTCCTTACTGGGATTATGTACTGACCTGCACAAGTCTCTTTCTTGGCCACTGGGCAGCTGCTGTCAGTCTGGTCTGGGTAGGGTGTTTGGCTGCTGTGTTCTTTACAGGATGTGGCATCTGCTAGACAGGTCAAAAGGGTGTTCTGATTCAATTTCTGGCTCAAATCAGAATTCTCAGTGAGGAACCACACCTTAATTTATAAAGATCAACCAGTTCACCTCCCAGATCTCAGTTGGGATTTCATGCAGCTCGGTAGCTCCAGACAAAGGCAAGGAGTTGTTTGTATTTATGCAAATCTCAGGATCTTCCTAAACCGTAGAGTGCTTTTATACTTCAATGTTCCTGTCTTACCCAGCTTCCAACCTTCAGCTTTGTTGAAGTCCAATAGGGTAGGCTCCTTACAACAGGATCAGATTTAGAACTAGAAGTTTCTTCTCGTTCTTCCTTCAAGTTCATCTAATCAACCATTTAATAGATGAGAAATCTGAAGTTCAAAGAGGCTTACCTTAAGGCTTTGCCTAAGGTAACACACATAGGAGGTAGCAGAGCTGGGATTTTTTAATCCACTACTCTGGACTCCAAATCCAACTTTCCATTGCACTGATTGAGACTGAAGCTCCTGGACTGAGGGAAGGCCTGGATGACTCCAGAATGGTGTAGAGTATGAACTTAAAGTCTATTTGATCCCATACATAGTCCCTCCTTCAATATTGTTCAGGCTGTTGGCCACACAGTCCTCATTGTAGACGTTCCACTGAACCACATTCGAGTGTCCAGCTCAGAGACATTCCAGCTACCACTTCCAACTTCCCTTCTTTTCCTGGTGGTAGTTACTGCCCCAATTGTGTTTCCCTACCAGTTACTGTGGGAGGGATGGATGGGGTCCTTTGGAAAGTCTGTGTATATATCTATATGGATGCATATCTGTCTCTCTATATAAGTATTAGAGTATCCAAAAGCTGGAATGAGGCACTGAACTTTGCCCAGTGTGAGTATCCAATTGTAAATAAAGGCAGTTGCCTCTTCAGTCCCATCCACTTGGATGGTGCCCAGAAGCTTCTTCCTTTTTATTAATTAAATCTTTGCCTTGGCAATAAATCTATTACCCTTAACACTCAAGCATTATGCTATGGGGCAATCTATATATCATCTGCATATCATTCATCACCTCTAGAGGATCCTATCGTGGGGAACTACCTGCTGTTCCTCTTCCTTGCCCACCAGCACTCCCAGAAGGCTTCTTGAGTATGAAGCTCTGGTAAGTACTGGGCTGTGGGCAAGAGAGGACAAAGACCTTGCTTTCAAGATTTAGGGAGTCCTCTTTCAAACACAGACACACAACACAATCACTCTTTTCTGAGTGTGAGTTGCTAGGGCTCCAGATCCAAACCTGACCAGTAACTGGGGTTAAAGAATCTCAAAGAAGCTGAATTTACAGAAAGAAGGCCTGCTGGACTTGAATGGGAAATGAAAAGGAGATGGCAGTGTTTCTTAGAGAAAGGAAGTGATACTTTGATGACTAAGTACACTCCCATCCACACCCAGTCTGGATTCACTTTAGAGCCCAGGAGACTCAGTATGGGGGAAGGGAATGGAAGAGAGACAGGGAGAGGGAGAGATAGGAGATAGTCCCATGTGGTTAAGGGAAAAGGGAAAATGGAGCTCAAGACTTAAAGCCCATTCTGCCTCATCTAGCCTGGGTGCCTGACCCCAGGGAGGGGGTAGGTCCTATCTTTTAACTTTTGAAAACAGGAACATTTATCTGTGACTTCCTATGGCTGATCCTTAAGACCAGGATCTGTAGCATTTTTTCCTGGGTCAACCTTGCCTAGCTCAAAAAGGACCCTTAACACCTCCCTACACAGATGAAGCTTGTTTTCCGCAGAAGGAACATGAGTTTACTTGTGGGTAAACCTGGGCACTAAGAGTATACGTATTGGGGGAAGGCACCTGACCTGGGGATGAAGGTACAGTGGAGAAGACAGAGGACCTAGCAAAGGTACACCCTAAAGATTCTCCATTATGCTCAGGTTTCTACTCTCAGTCCTTCCCTATCTGAAATGGACCCTGGTGTAGACAGGAGAAGAAAAAGGGGAAAGAATAAAGGCAGAAAAGGGTTAAAGGTCTCTTGGAGAAAAGGCAACAATATCATGTTTTCCCCTCATTGGTCCTGAGATGGTGAAGGGAGGGGCAGAGGTGTGTTTCTGGGAAATGGGGGGGCCTAGGGCAAGGCACAAGGCAGTGACTGCCTATGGGGAGTAAACAGATGGCTGATCCCTCATTGCCAGCTTTGAGGGAGGGGCTGGCAGAAATCACAGTGTTAGGTCCCTCCCTTAGTTGGTGTCTCATTTTCAAGGTTTCAAACTTGAAGGTGTTGGATGGGTAGCTAGGCAGCCCCAGCCATATCACCCCTGGGCACCACATGGCATTGGAGAAAAAAAAGCTGTGGATGGCACCAATTGGCTCTTCCCCATGAGTTCCAAGGGGTTAAATATGGCCTCAATCTCCCCTCCCCAGAGTGGGGATGGTGTGAGGAGGAGAAGACAATCACTGAGGGGCCTAACAGTGGGGCCCCAATCAGATCTTCCACTGCTATAGGGTATCAGATGAACCCGGCTTGGCTACAGTTGCTGGAGGCCCCTCCTTCAGCATACACTAAACACAGAGGGAGCTTGACTTCTGTACTTCTCATGGAATGTCTTGAGGATGGGAACAAGCTTCTCAAAGGTTGGGCGAAAGGAGGCCTCAGATTCCCAGCAACTCTTCATGAGGGCATAGATCTGCCAGGGAGAGAATGTGGGTAAAGAAGAGAGAGCTTTAGGCTCCATGTTTTCAGGTGGGGCTCATCTTGCAGAGTTTGGGAGCATGGGGGGCTATGTCCTGGCCTACAAGAGGGTTCAGGAAGATTCTACACCCACCGAGGTTGGCAAGACCTTTCCTCCTATTGTCTAGGGTCTTGTTGGTGAACCTATGGTCACATGTGCTGGAGGGGGCTGCTCCCTTCCCCTTCTCCACTCATGCCATTTCTCATATCACCCTCCCCTCTGTCCAACCCAATGGGAGTGCTTCCTCTCTCCCCTGTCTGGGGTAAGGAGATGCCTCACATGCAGCATGAAGGTTGCCATTTTGGCACTCAGTCTCTAAAAGGTTCGACATCACTGGTCTAGAGTTACTGAGGTAGATATTCTGTAATCAGTCACCACAAGCACAAGGAAAACTCAAATGATAGTGGAGGAGGGGCACACAGAAAAGGGTTGAAATCTCCAAGAATCTTCAGCAGTGGTGATGGGTTCATATCTTAGTATAAGGGAGGGTCATTAGTAAAGAGAACTTACCTCAGAGGGACAATCCTTGGGACAAGGCAGTCTCTGACCTCTCTCTAGCAAGTCAATAAGCCTCAGCACAGTCATCTGGCCCTGGGTGACCCCAATCATTTCAATGAATTTCTGAACAGAGAAAGGGAAAAGAGGAGCTGTCACACAGGTGGCTGCTGCTCTGAACTATAGGGGGGAAGGGTTCAAGGCCAGGCTCTCACCAAGGGGGGACTCTGATTGTAGTCACAGCGGGTCAGCAGCTCATAGAGGGTGACCCCAAAGGACCAGACATCTGAAGCATAGTAGAACTTAGATTCCTTGAGACACTCCATGGCATACCTAGGGGATATTGGGGATGTTACTCAGGCCCCTGGGAGGGGAAGATGGGAGGTACCCAGTAGGTATGGGAAAAGGAGAGGAGAAAGACACAGGGAACCTAGTGGTAAAACAAAGGTGGTAGTTCTATCAACCCCAGCCCCCTTCCAACCCCCTCCCTCCCAAAAAAACCCTCCCATACTCTTAGGCATGAGAATGGTGGCAGCATGTGGTATTAATCCCCCTGTCTATGCCCCTGGTCACCAGAAGACAGGGCTGTCTCCATCTTCCCGGACACAGTAGTAATCACGGCCCTCTGGCACAGCCTTGGCCAGGCCAAAGTCCCCAATCTTGATAATGTTGTCATTCTCCAGAAGGACATTTCGGGCTGCCAGGTCTCGATGGATGTAGTGTTGGGAATGGAGGTAGGCCATGCCCTAGAGGATAGGGAGTGTCACCAGAAGCTGGGGGCACAGGGTCCTCAGTCCCCCAACTACCTCAACCTTGCAGTGCCTCACCTCACAGATCTGCTGAGCAAACAGCAGAATCTGGGCCAGCCCCAAACTATGTTTGGGCAGGTAGTCCCTCAAGCTGCCCAATGGCACATACTCCATGATCAGCTGGACAATCTTCTCCCCTGCAAAACCCATCCCAGGAAAAGGATATGAGGGAAAAGGGGAGGTAGAAAAATAGAGGGAAAAGAACACTGAATTGATTCAAATCCTGGTGTGATACTGGGCAAATCCCAATCTCTCTTGACTTTAATTCCCTCAACAATACAATGAGGGGGTTAGAACAGATGATTTCTAAGAGTTCAGATCCAGCTTCTGTCTTACAGGGTATGGGAACTTGGGCAAACCTCTTCCATTTTATGGGTCATCTGTAAACGAAGGGGTGGGTCTAGAGCAGTGGTTCCCAAGCTCCCTTTCCAGAAAAAATATAACTTATCCCCCTGGAAATTAATTTTTAAAAAATTTTTATAGCAATTAATAGGAAAGATAAATGCACCTGTGGCCATCACCGCCCCCCTGGATCGCTGCAGCACCCACCAGGGGGCGGTGGTGCCCACTTTTGGAATCACTGGTCTAGAGTGTCTAACACTCTTTTCCAGTCTTAGAGCACATCATCCAAAGGCTAAGTTTCCAGGGAAATCCCCTCCTCAGGCCACATCCAGGGTTATCCTTGCTCCCTGACCTTGGTCACTGCAGCAGCCCTTGTACTTGACGATGTGTTCATGGTAGAGTGTCCGAAGGATCTCAATCTCCCGTTGCCAGCTGCTTAAGAGTTGGGAACTGCAGCCTGCCTTGAGAGACTTCACAGCCACCATCTCACCTGTCCCATCATTAGTTGGGTCATAGCAATAGAGGCTCACTTTGCCAAAGTGGCCCTGAGGTTAGGGAAGAAAGGAGGGAAGGACCATGAGGACAAGCTCCAGGCATGGCTGTACCAGGTCAGGGGCCCTTGCAGCCCTTGGCCCTTATCTACATATGTAAGCCCCCTTCCCACCCATTCCCTACAGACCTCTCCCAGGTCTCGGATCTTCTTTAGGTAGCGCTTCTGAAAAACGGTGGGGTCTGAGGCTGGGAACTCTGGGCTCATAGTGGTGATGTTAATGAGATCTGGAAGAGATCATGGACCCATGGAGAAGGGGTCCAAGAGAGGCAGGGACAAAACTATAGCATGTAAGCTCCCTGGGCTCTCCACTCCACCACCCCAATCTTGGGCCTAGATGGGCCTGTCGGTCGGGGGTCCCAAGAACAGCCTTTAGTTGTCACAAGTAAGAGTCAAAGTCCCTATCCAATCAGGCAGAAGCCATATCTCCTCTTGGATAGGAGGATTTTAAGTGACAGGACAATGGATCTTCTTTTGTGGCTTCCCAAGTGTAATTGGGTATGACTGGTCCTTAGTAGATGCTTTATCTAATGAGTATGAATATCAGCATTGGGGAAATCGAGCCTGGGAGAAACAGAAATAATCAAGAATCAGGGAAGAGGGCACAAGTAGCAGAGAGTCAACCTTACTTTGGGGCTGCAGTTGAGTGAGGTCACGAAGGATGGTTCGGAAGGAAGGTCGCTGGTTGGCCTCATAGGTAAGGCACTGGCTGATGAGTGTGGCCAACTCCTTGCATGAGGGCTCCTGGAGTCGATGCTTTTTCTCATAAAAGCGCTCCTTCTGTAGGTTGAGGGTGAGAAATTGGGTGAAAGGCTCAGCCCCTGGCACAGCTGAAGTCCAGGTTCCATTTTATCCTATCTTGTGATGACTCAGAAATATCCTAGATGATTGAGGATGGGGTGGGCATAAGGGAGATCATAGTAGATAGCATGACTGTGAAGATGGGTGAAGCAATAACTGTGAGGGGGCAAGGGGTCATACCTCAGAAGGGGTACGACCCTGGAGGGGTGCTTCTCCATCAAAGCAGATCTCTAGAAGGGTTGTTCCAAAGCTCCACTTGTCAGCAGCTGTACTGAGGCCAGTCCCACTGGGTACACACTCAGGAGCGATCCAGGGAATTCGCTCTACCCTTTCTGGAGAGAAAGGGCCAGAGGTCAGAGCTTGGGAGGTGGGCACTAGCCTGGGGGCAATGACTCTTCCATCCCAGACCCCATCATCCTCACCCTCCCTGGAGAGAGCAGTGACGCTGACTCCAGGATCACTGAGCTTGATGAAGGGTTGAGTGCCATCCCCAAGGCCACGCCTTGCCAACAGGATGTTCTTGGCACAGACATTACCATGAACCAGGTTTTTATCCTCCTAAAGAGTGATATCAGGAGGAGAGTGTCATTCTCTAGGCCCCACAGGACACAAGTATAGAGGTAGCAACTTACACATGACATGCATATAGGACACATCTCACACAGAGTCTATGTTTATGGTTTCTGATTGGGTTTCCAAGTTGGAGAGATCCTAAAAGGCCTTCATAACAACCAATTCTGCATTGGCTCCTACTTGCCCAGCCCCTACTCCACTGGCACTCCCATTCCCTAGGCCAGGCACCTACTAGGTAGCTGAGAGCACTGGCAAGCTGCTGGGCCACAGTAATCTTCCAGGCCACAGGCACATGGCCCTTCTCCCGGCGGAGACATACATCCAATGGTCCATGCTCTACATATTCTGCCACCATGATATCTATAATGGAAGAGACCAAATACTCACATCTAGAGGCAGTTTAGGCCAAAGGAATATCAGAGCCTTTGGAGACAGAAGTTCAAGAACCAGAGAGAGGAAAAGTGGATAGGAGAGGAGAAGAAATAATATACTCACTCTCAGAGCCTCGGACACAAACACCATGGACGAAGGCCAGGTGGATGTGGGAGACCTGGCTCATTAGGCTGGCTGTCTCAAAAAATGCCTGGAGAAGGTAGAACAGGGATGCATAGGGAATATGCACCATCAAACAGGAGATGCCTGTACACATGATGTTTCTCCCATTCCCCTCTTACCAGGGCAATATCACGGTGACTCGGGTCCAGCACTTTCAATACTACTCGAAGCTCCCGATGGTTGTTGTTGGGTTCTGAGGGAGTGTTTTCTTCTTCTTCATCTTCAGCTTCCATTCCACCCCCCACATGCAGGAGTCCCTCATAAATATTCGTCCGGGTACCCTGGCCCAGGTGAGCCAACTGAAGTGTGACAGGATGGGAAGAAGGGGAGATACAACATCAGTACAAAGACAGAACAGTCTATCCAACTCAAACCAGGGGCCTTAACTCCATGAAAACTCTTTTTGTCTACCCTGTCACCCAAACCCAGAGTAAGAGTTCCAGACATGGAGGAGCAAGTGTCCCAACAAGGCATCTTGGGTGTCCTAAGAAAGAGGCCTTAGATCCACCTGAGTGATTTCATCCTTTCGGATCTGGTAGAAGCTGAGCTGGGATAAGTTGAGTGGTTTGGGGCCCTCCTTAGGACGATGCCGAGTGATGATCAGGTTGGAGATTTCTGGGAGAAAATAGGGGTGAAGAGATATAATTAAGTCAGAAACCTTATCTAGTCTTTCGTCAGGAGAAGCTTTAAGAATGGGAAGTTTCCAAATGTTCCTACAGAGAAGCAGCCCCCTCCCTCCTCAGCTTATGATGGGGGTAAAGTCTTTGTGCCCAAGGAACCTAGTCACATTCCCCCAGCACATATGCCTGTCCTTCTTCCTGCCTGTGGCTGTACCTCCTGCTCGAGGAAGGCAACATTTGCTGAGGGTGAAGCTTTCTAGGCTGGATCCAGGACCAGAGCCAGAGCTGGATCGAAGTGTGCAGCCCTGCAAGGCGGTTGTGAGCTCACGAACGCTGGAAAAGGTTTGATCCCAGCCTTCTAGCTGGAATGTCAGGCCCCGCTCTTCAATACGGAACTGTTTGTAACGGAGACCCTGTCCCTGTAGAAGCATTGAAGAGTGAACAATCCCGCACACCAGGGAAAGGGTGAACAGGTACCCATATTCCCTGAACTGTGAGGCTTTTTTTTAAAATTTTTTTTTTTTTTAATTTTAAACCCTTAACTTCTGTGTATTGACTTATAGGTGGAAGAGTGGTAAGGGTAGGCAATGGGGGTCAAGTGACTTGCCCAGAGTCACACAGCTGGGAAGTGTCTGAGGCCGGATTTGAACCTAGGACCTCCTGTCTCTAGGCTGGCTCTCAATCTACTGAGCTACCCAGCTGCCCCTGTCAGGCTTTTACCTGGTCCTTCCGGGCCACAGTCAGGATGAGGCGGTGGAAGTCAAAGGAACTCCAGCGGATAAGGTAGAGACCATCTTCTACTTCCTCCCGCTTCAGTTTGGACAATACATAAGTCTCCCTGGAACATTGGAAAATAAAGAGATTGAGGAAGCAAACAAGATCTGGATAAACAAGATCTTTCTCTCTGCCCCATGGGCTTTGTATTAGTCCTCATACTTCCATAGTGACACAACCATACACTGACAAAGTGAAAGTTACACAAAAGACAGTCATACACACACATGCCAATACACTCACTGCAGGGGCCCATGGATGCCATTCTGAATGCTCATCACCAGTCTGGGGGGGGCCACGTCATGGCACAGGTAGTGGCTGGAGTCTGCTGTCAGTCTGAAGTAGCCATCTATCAGGGATACCAGGGAAAGAGCCACCATAGGTGAAGGGAGAGTCAGTTCCTGGGGATAGAGGGAAGAACTTAGCAGGCTTTTTCCCATTAGAACTATCCTTCCTCCCTTTAGTAGTCCCACTCTAGGCCTTCCTGGTCCGCCTCCCCTGCTCTAGCCCCACCAGGCACTTGTTGTCTTGACGATGGATGCTGACGTTGTTCTCCTTGACCACAACATGAGTGATATCTTGGAAGTCACAAAAATATGTCCAGGAAGGGTCTTTCTTTTCAGTGGGCAGTTGGCTCTGCTTCTGGCTCTCTGCCTGCCAGGCCTTGGACTTCTTACCAAAGGAGCTTCGGGGGCGGTTAATTTCCAATTCAGAGTCCTGAAAATCAGTCATGTATAGATGAGAGCATTGCCCCTTCTCACCTCAGGCTCTCTAGGGTGAGGGGAGTTTGAAGACCCTAAAGGGCAGCCCTCCACATGTCTGCTCACCTTGCCTTGAAGAAGCCTCCAATGGATACCATTTGTACCCATTACTAGAACTTCATGGGTAGGAGCCTGAGCATCAAGGGAGAGAGTGGCTCCTGCTGGAACGGCAGGTGTTTGTCCACTGCTGTTGACATAGCACAGCTCCCTTTCAGCCTCTGTAGGTAATGCTAAGGTCAGGGCAAGAAATCGCTCAGCACCAAATCGTGGGGCTAGCTGCTCCAGAGTAGCCAGGTATTTGAACATAATGTCCTGCTCACTAAGACGCCCTGGACCCACTGTCTGCAGATGGAATCGCCGCGTAAACTTCTGGAAGACAGTCCTCAGGCGGAATTTAGTCAGGAAATTGTTCTGTTGGATTTGTCGACTGAAGGATCGTGGGATGCAGTCTTTGAAGCTGAAGTAGGGAGAATGGGTGGAGGACAAGCAGAGGATGAAGGAAGGAAAAGGGTGAATGGGATTTGAGGGGCTTTAAATAAGCCTTCCCCACTCCAGTCTTTTGTGCACATGACTACCACAAGCCCCAAGTACTTTTTCTTCCAGCCTCAAAGGATTCTCACTTTGCTAAGTGATATATTTCATCAGTCCCAACATTTAGCACTTTCTCAGTAGACCCACTGCCCAGGGGGCCAACAGGCCTCATTCAAAGTTCCTTAATCAGGTAATATACTTACTGCCCTATATAGGGATAGTTCTTGCTCTAATTCACTGCATATACAGTTTCTTATACCAGAACACTCACTCTAGTTCTCCATCAATCTAAATCTGTCTTTTAGGACAAATTGACCTCTCATCGCTTCTTTCAGGCAACCTTCTCTGCCTATAGCCCACATATGTTTACTCTCCTCAAAGTGTTTCAGGTATATGGCTGAGTTGCCCAAGACCTAGGGAATGGGTCTTACATATATTCTGTCTCTCTGCTGGCCAGGGCATACTTACTGACTGACTGACACCCTGAGGGGCCCCTAGTGTGTCCTGGGCCAGTTACCTGGTCTTCCTCACCACCTCTTCCAGGGGGACACCATGCTGCAGGGCAAGGTGGGAAAGGTGCAGCACAGCCATGCCAAGGCTCTCATTCTTGAAGTGATGTATCTCTGCTTCACTGTGTAGGTCCCAAAGTGAGGCAACATCATTGACAAACTCAAACTTTCCCTGGGGACACAAGATAGGGTAAAATGAATAATCCTGAAGGATATTCTCATGCGCTCCCTCCTTCTCCTACCCACCCCGTCCAGTGAGGGTCCTGGCCACTTGTGTGCACAGCTCTTAAGAGAAAAAGACACATAAAAGTCTGGCAAAACAGTTCCAAAAAGCTGATTCCTGTAGTGTCTCCAGGAAATAATACCTTGGGGCTTTCCCACCCATTCCCCCAGACTTGGCCTTCAGAGTATTGCCCCGCTCTTCACCTGTTCAAAGAGATACTCGAAGGAGGCTTTGTCCAGCAAAGCACACCCCTGTCCCATTTGGATCTTATCTTCAGAGACCTCAACATTTCTAGTCATGCTTCGGTATACAGCTGGCTCCTGAGTGTTCAAACCATGCCAGTTTCGGAAGTAATACCTGTAGGGCATAAAGTCTTATCCCATGGCTCTTTGCAAAGGAAATATTTCCTTATTCTGTGTCCACCGTAGTCTATCATCCTAGGGCCTGTATCTGATGGGTGAGGAAGAAACCACCTCTCCCCAAGGGACTGGCTGGTACCTATAGTTCCTACTATCTCTGTGTCTCAGGTCAAGGAAAAGAAATATGACAGAAACCCTCTCCAAACTCTAGTGAATAGGCCCTGGTCTAAATCTATGTCTTTAAGTTTACTACAGTGGCAAAGGAAAGTAGGTGAACCATTGACATACATAGTATGGAACAGTATAGATCCACCGTTCACAATTTTGAAAAAAATTGGCCACCAAAGGAAACTGCTCTCCCAGTCTAGAGCCTCAGATGAGAACCGCTTCTTGAATATTTTCCTAAAGCTTCTATGTGGGGATTTTCCCTGAAAAGACTGCTACTATGAGATCTGCCACTGGGGAAAGGCCTCTGTCATGATCCCATTCCCCAAGTCTAAAGCTCAGGAAGCTGCTGCTGCTACCTTATTCGAAACTGCAGGGTCAGGTTGGTGTCCTTGGTGACCTCAAAAAGGTGGTTAGGAGGCAGCCAGATTTGGGCCTGGGTATCATATAATGCAAAGAGATTGTAGCAGAGTGGGGTGATCCCTAGAAGCAGAAAGAAGATAGATAAGGGCATTAGAGTTTTACACTATGGGCACACACATGTACCCCTTGTGAACTTGCCCTAGCCTCTAGAAGTTAGAAATAGACCTCATCAAGACATTATTCTCTTTCTCCCCTCTCCCACCCTAATATTTTGTTCTTTTCTCAGAGGTAGGCATAGGATAAGGGCAGAAAATTCTAAGGGGCCTAAGTCAAGAAAATAGGTGGTCAACCACGATCCCAGTTGGTGGGAGAATACGGAGGCTGGAGTCAAATCCTATAGGCCTGGTACAAGCACCATAGAACCCTACACAGGACCCAGGTGTTGGGGCTAGTGGTTTTATAATCTTTAGACAAAGACTTCATCTTGGAAAGCCTCTAGAATCCAGGCCCCCTAGGCCATACCACAGGCCACTTCCTGAAAGCACAGATTAGAACAAGTAGATGGAACTACTATACTTCCCCTTCCAAAGGCACTGAGGCCAACTTGGTGGGAAGCTGACTTTTGTTATCCTTCCCAAACTTCCCATCCTACTCTCCTCATTTATCCATTTCATTAAGGTCATATCCTGGAGGAAGAGCTGCTTCTACACAATTCAAAATGACAGTACTTCCTCACCCTTAATCCACTAATTCTTCATCTTAAATCTATCTTTCTACTACCTCAAACACCACTCACCCACTTTCTTTGCAATGTGGATGCAGACTTCCTCTGCGGTCATGGTGCCCTGGTTGTAGGTGACATACTGCTCACCCCCATTGCTCCAATGGAGGAAAATCTTGAGTCCACTACTGCCAGGGTGGACCCAGTCTCCATCGGAGTCATTGTGTCTTGCAGCACAGTGACATAGTGGCATCTTGATCTTCTGCCACTTGAAGGGGCACTTTAGGCCCCACACTCCAAAGCTCTTTCCACCCAGGTTGTCCTAGTCCAGAGTTAGGAGAAAAGGAAGGAAAACAAATGGAGACTCATTGGATGGAATTATGGAAAGGGCATTAGCCTTGGGGGTCTAAGACCTCAGTCTGAGTCCTGGTTCTGACATTTACTAGATATATGACATAGAATACCTACTTTCACTTTTTAGTCTGTTTCTGTAAAATGAGGAGATTGCTAGATCTTTAAGATTTGTTCTTGCTCTATGATTCTAATAATAGACTTGAAGACATTGCTTTAAGAAGTAGCTAGTCTGCAGGAAAAAAACCACTTCAGGGCAGCTGGAATTCTCTCTAAGTCAAGCCTTCCTCCCACCAATGTGTGTTGGATCCAGACTCTCTATTCCAGAAGCAGTTTTATCCCTTTTCCCAAAGCATAGAAGAGAGCATCTTCAGAAAGTCTAGGGCATGATACCCAAGGGCTCAGATCTGAGGGTAAGTGGGATCCACTACCCTAGGCTTTCTCAGAATGAATACAGCTCCTACAAAAATAGGTAGGCACCTCAATCTACTCTACCACCCAAATCTCCTTGTAGCCCTCAGATATACAAGCAGGCTTATGCAAAGAAATCTAATTCTAAATTAGTGATGGTGAACCTTTTAGAGACAGAGTGCTGGCCTCCTTCCTCCCTACCCCAGACAGGGGAGGGAGGAAGCGCTCCCATTAGGCTGTTGGGCAGAGGGACTAGGGAAGTGAGGAATGTCCTCAGGGGCATGGAGAGGGGGAGGGGAACAACTGGGTCCTGAACTCCTCTTTCAGACAACTGCAGGCATGCCCACAGAAAGCACTTTGTGTGCCTTTTTTTGGCTATGTGCCATAGGTTCACCACCATGGTTCTAAGCCCTAGCCCCTTGGCAACCTCATCATAATGGTTCAAGCACCTGGGAGATGATGGGGACAAATGAGGAAGGGGCACTAGAAATTGAAGTTTAGGACACTTAAAAAGGGATATTCCCACCCAACAGTACACAATCTAACTAGCCAGGGGTTTGACATCAAATTCTCAGTTGTCTAGCTGAGAAAAAGTCAAGTTGTCCATTGCAGACAGATCTCTTCCTAAGTGAGAAAACTGGATTTCACTGTGACATGAACTCATCTTACTAGTTCATCAGTCCTAAATCTAGTTCCTAAGATACTAAACAGAGGAAAGAAATAGCATTTCTTGCCAGAGCATTTTCTTGCCAGAAAGACCCCTTAAGATCAGAGTACAGGAATATGTGAATTCTACCTTATTTCTAGCTCTTCTCAGCCACAGCTCATCCTCCTTAATCTTCTTCACTCTAAAATACCCAGTTTAGAAAGTTCTAAAAGACTTATGATGGAGAGTGCTATCCACTTCCAGAGAAAGAATTATTGGAATCATCTTTCACATTAGTGTATTTTTGGTGTTTTGGTTATGCATGATTTTGCTTTTACAACAATGACCAATATGGAAGTATTTTGCCTGACAATAAAAAATAAAATAAAATACCCAAAAACTAAAAAAATTTTAGTTATTTGGAAAACTGAGATGGCAAAAGGGTTTCTGAGACAGGGAATAATTCTGCTGGAGAGTTAGGATCAGTCCTTGAAGGAATGAAGGGAAATGTTCTCAAGTGTTCTCAGGGAAAGAGCTTCTAAGATCTACCAACATGCCTAAATACTAGATCTATGCAGAGACAATGGAGGGACAAAGATGGCACAGTTCCTAGTATGCAGTAGTGGCTTAATGAATGCTTACTGGAATGGTTTAGAGGTAGTGAGAAGGCTCACACTGCAGTGCAGGATCCCTGGAGGCAGTATCTTAGAAACTGTAGGCCTCATCACTGATGCTCCCCAAACCTAGCAACGCTACTGTCACCTCTTAACATGTTTATCCCATTCGCATCCCCTCTCATCAAATGCTATCCTCCCTCCTATCTCCCCACAAAGTCTACCCACATACCCCTAGAATGCTCCCTAGTTGCAGCCCATCCCGGTCTTTTCCACACCGCCCCTCACCTCACCCCCACTCCCCCGCCTGCTCTCACTCTGCTTCTGAACCCATTCCATGAACTGTTCCTACTTTGGAGCCTGTCCCAAGCCCTGAGCCCATGCTCAACTCAGCCCCCACCCCAGTCTTCCCATCCTAGTGACTGCCTGCACTTCAGTCCCTGCGCACCCGGGCTCCCTTCCCATCTGCGTCCTCTGTGGGCACTGCCCCCTGGGTGCCAGCAGGAGAAGGCAGCGCCAGGGCCGCCAGATCACAGCCCCTTCTGCCCAGGGGTCCCGCAATCCCAAGGGTTCCTTCACACCAACCGCGCCAGACTCCCGATCCGCCTCCCGGGCCGCGCAGCTTCTTGGCTTCCGAGCCTGTGCCCGGGGCTCACCTGTCAGCGCCTAATCTCGTCAGTATTCAAGTCCGGGTAAGCTGCCGCGGTCGCAGCCGCAGCCTTAGACCCCGTTACCGCAGCCGGACCCTCAGACTGACAGGGCTTCCCTCTAGACGCAGCTGAGAGGCCGCATCCTATTGGTCTCCTGCAACAAACGCATCCATTGGTGGCTGCCGCAGCGCCTTCCCATTGGGAGAGCGGCGACTGCCAGTCCATTGGCCAGCCCTGCGCATCTGGCGCTCAGAGATGATTGGCTAGACCCGGCAGAAGATGGCAGTGATTGGTCAGTGGAAAGAAAGGCAGAAAAGGTGGACGGGACTTAGTAGTGAGGGAGTGGGCTAGAGATAAGTTCCTCTCTAAGAGGTGGGCGGTCTCCGAAGTTCTCCCTGGGGGAAATGAATCTTCTAAAAAGATTTTTCTAGTCACGCCCTAATAAAGAACTTTCGAAGTCCGGGATTGTTGCCTTTAGGATCTAATTCAAACCCCTTAGAGGAGACAGCGTTGTGCAATGGAGAGAAGAGTTTTGAAATCAGAGAACTTGGGTTCAGATCTTGCCTTCGCCACTTCACCCCTCTGAGCTTCAGTTTTCTCATCTGTAACATGGGAAGGGAGGAAGGTTCATTTTGATGGTTTTTAAGGTGCCCTCTAACTCTTAAATCATTGATCCTGGCACTCACGGCCTCAAAGGTGTTTAACCAAACCTTTCGGTCTCATCTTAAAAAGAACAATAACAAACCAACAAAAAACTACCCTCGCCTTCTATCTTAGAATTGTTAAGTGTAAAGGCAGAAGAGTGATAAGGGCTGGGAAATTGGGGTTAAATGGTTTCCTACAGCTAGGCAGTGTCTTGAGGTCACATTTGAACCCTGGACCTCCCCTCTCCAGACCTGGCTCTCTATCCAATGAGCCACCTAAATGCCTTTCCTCTTTCGACTGACACTCTCATGTTCCTGATTGCTAGTGCCTTCTCCATTTAACAATGTGTCTTATCTGCTTTATCTATCCTCCCGTAGCTGGGATGAGGGATGGGAGATTTCATCCACAAGTGCCTGCACTTGAGCTGGGGTCTATCTATGAATGTCCCTCTTGGCTTCCTCATTTGAATGAAAGATCCCAATTTCCCAGTAGTTTTTGTATTTCCACAGTCTAGCACAGTGCCTGGCAGGGTAGCTGGAATTTAGCAAATGCTTATCAAATGTCCGCATCTTTCAGGCACCAACCCAATGGGAATAATTGCCTAGAGGCAGTGAAAGCATTGCTGTGTGGAGCTGGGAGAGGACCAGAGCTTCAGCTCAGAGGAAATCTTGTCTCTCACAAACACCCCAATTTCCTCTGAGCATTTCCTGTAATAACCTTCAGCTCCTATTCCTCTCCAGAGAGGAAGGAAGCAGCCACTTCCACTCCCAAGTAATTAAGAGGATAATTCTCTCCCAAGCCTCCCCACAAAGAGCACAAAAAAATTCACACCCAAGGGCCAGGGCCCACCTAATATCTGTCCTTCCTCTGTTCACAAGGGTGGAGGAGGGTAGCTCTCCAAAACCAGAGCAGGAATCTACAATGCATTCCACAGAGGCTGAGATAGGGTTCTGGGTCATTCTCCGGCTTTTATCCAAGCAGAGCTTCCATTAACCACCCGATACTTATGGCAGGGGCTGCCATACATATTCCTCCAAACTGCCCCCTCTCCTTCCTCACCTTGAGATTAAAAAAAAACAAAACAAAAAAACAACCAATTGCTTGAATGTAGTTCTAGCCCCAGCCTAACCTACCCAGAAAACAACTTCTCCACAACTCAGTTATTCATTTACAGGAAGTTTAAACATATGTTCCCATTTTATACCTGGGGCTGTGACAATTATTTTCCTTTGAACCATTGTGCCCAAGCTGTGACATGATAGGAAGCTGAGCCAATTTAGCCTGGCTTGCTAATTAGCTTTTTTTAATGAATTCACTACCATTCTCTGTATTCAAGCCCCAGATATGTCAATATGCATAGCAGAAAGGCATCTGCATTCATCCTGAATCGAGTCAACATTTCCCTGGCCAGAGGGAAATATATTTCTTATTAATAATCAATTATGTCAATAGTTTTCTTGTTGAAATTTCCTTGCATTCCTAGTACAAATGCAACTTAGTAATAATGAAAGATTTTTTTTAAAATATTTTTTGCTTTTGCCTCTTTGCTAATATTTAATTGTTGTCCACGGGTCCCACCATCTCTAGGTCCTTTAGGATTAGGGTTCAAATTGTAGAAACATCTTTTTGCTTATTTCCTCCCACCTGCTTAGAAAAATGAGAACTTCTGAAGTGAACTCTGGTCCAAATAGTCATAGGATGATTGATTTAGATATGGAAGGAATCTTAAAAACTATAGAGTCCAACCATCCATTTCACTGATGAGGAAAAAGGCCCAGAGAATTACTCCAAGTCACACACAGCTAATAAATATCTGAGGGGGATTTTCAACAATTATTCTTGATTTCAGGCCTCCTCATTTGCTTACATTAAATATGTACCTAGGTGAGAAAAAGCATAACATTTGATCAAGCCACAAAAGAATAGTAAAGTGTAGAAAAAATAGTAAAAAAAAAAAAAAAAAATCTGGTTCTTTGATTCCAGGGTAGATAGGGAAAGCTCCTCCAAAACTTTTGAATGGGTAAGGAACAGGCAAGATCTCTCTGCTGCTGGAGTGAGGGATGGGAAATTTTACCTCTTAAGTGCCTGCTTCTTTGGTGGGATCATCAGCTAGTCTCCCTATTTTTTCCACAATTTGGATATCTTCTCTTCTGGCTTACTGGTACCAATGATTCCTCTATTTCTGGAGCAGTTAAAGACACCTCTTCTCTCTCAAACACACCTCTTTCTTGGCCAGCCCTGTTCCAAATCCCAGGACCTGATTTTTTTTTTAAAGATCAACATACTTTTATTTTGCTTTATTTTTTATTTTTTTAATTTGTATTTTGAATATTTTCCCATGGTTACATATTTCATGTTCTTTCCCTCTCTCCCAAATCCCTCTAGCCCCCCCCCCTTAGCCAACACACAATTCCAGTGGGTTTTACATGTATCATTGATCAAGACCCAATTCCATATTATTGATAGTTGGACTAGAGTTATCATTTAGTGTCTACATCTCCAATAATATCCCCATTAGCTCATGTGTTCAAGCATTTGTTTTTCTTCCACAGTTCTTCCTCTGAATGTGGCTAGTTTTCTTTCTCATAAGTCCCTCAGCCTTACTCTGGATCCTTACATTGCTGCTAGTAGGAGAAGTCCTTTATGTTTAATTGTACCACAGTGTACAATATTCTCCTGGTTCTGCTCCTTTCACTCTGCATCAATTCCTGGAGGTCATTCCAGTTCACATGGAATTCCTCCAGTTTATTATTCCTTTCAGCACAATAGTATTCCATCACCAACAGATACCACAATTTGTTCAGCCATTCCCCAATCGAAGGACATTCTCTCATTTTCCAATTTTTTTCAACCACAAAGAGCAAGGCTATAAATATTTTTGTACAAGTCCTTTTCCTTATTATCTCTTTGGGGTATAATCCAAGCAGTGCTGTGGCTGGATCAAAAGGCAGATAGTCTTTTAAAGCCCTTTGAGTATAGTTCCAAATTGCCATCCAGAATGGTTAGATCAATTCACAACTCCACCAGTAATGCATTAATGTCCCAATTTTGCCACATCCCCTCCAACATTCATTACTCTCCCCTGTTATCATTTTAGCCAATCTGCTAGGTATGAGGTGATACCTCAGAGTTGATTTGCATTTCTCTAATTATCAGAGATTTAGAACACTTTCTTATATGCTTATTGATAGTTTTGATTTCTTTAACTGAAAATTACCTATTCATATATATCCCTTGCCCATTTATCGATTGGAGGATGGCTTGATTTTTTTGTACATTTGATTTAGCTCCTTGTATATTTGGGTAATTAGACCTTTATTGAGTTTTTTGTTATAAAGATTTTTTCCCAATTTGTTGCTTCTCTTCTAATTTTGGTAGCATTGATTTTGTCTGTACAAAAACTTTTTAGTTTAATGTAGTCAAAATTATTTATTTTACATTTTGTGATTTTTTCTAACTCTTGCTTGGTTTTAAAATCTTTCCTTTCTCATAGATCTGACAAGTATACTATTCTGTGCTCACCTAATTTACTTATAGTTTCCTTCTTTATATTCAAGTCATTCACCCATTCTGAGTTTATCTTGGTATAGGGTGTGAGATGTTGATGTAGGCCCAATCTCTCCCATATTGTTTTCCAATTTTCCCAGCAGTTTCTTTTATTTTGCTTTAAAACAGTCTAATCACAATCTCCCTACACCCTCTCCAGTATCCTTGGTTTGAATGCCTTGTTTTTAGTTGAACCACAATAGAGAAGGCCATTAAGCCTGAGAAACCCCACAATTCTCCTTCACCAATCATTCTTCTTCATAAGCAAGTTGCAAATATTTACTTCAATGGATCTGTGATCTCATTGATGTGAGCACTTCCTCCAAAAATACAGATCACAGACCATTCATTTTTGCCGACCCTGTTCAATTCTCATTCATGTTCTCTTATAAATCTTCCAGGGGAGGGCAGGGTTCATACAACATATTAAGATTTTCCTTTACAACTCTTTGTGTTTGAGAGATACCACTGAAACATTTGGAATACCTATTGGTAATCCTTTTACTTCACTATGGGAGATACTCTTTTTATTCCCCCATCATGCATTTCTCCAATGATATCCTTTATGAACAGGATGACAGCTAGGGCAGCTAGATGGTACAGTGGATATAATGCTGGGCCTGAAATCATGTAGACATCTTCCTGAGTTCAATCTGACCTTAGACACTTACTAGCTCTGTGACCCTATGAAAGTCACTTAATTCTATTTGCCTCAGTTTCCTTATCTGTAAAATAAGCTAGAGAAGGAAATGGCAAAGCATTTCTTGACTAAGAATACCTCAAATGGGGTCACTAAGAGTCAGACATGACTGAAATGACCAAACAACAAATTGGAATGAGGGAAAGGACAAGAGGAAAACTGGCTCACACCCCAATTTCAAATCCTTTAAACCCTTCCTTCATGTTTTATCCCACATGATTCCTTATTTGGAGTGTGTTGCACCCTGTTTGTGTCTACAAAGTGTTTTCTTGTTGTCTTTTGGGGTGATCAACTTGAATCCTTTGGAGAACAGAATTCTATGGATCGCAGCCATATATCTCTAATAAAATATTATTGATGTTAAAAAGGACTTTTGTTGGGGCAGTTAGGTGGCTCAGTAGATTGAGAGCTAGGTCTAGACACTGGAGGTCTCAGACACTTCCTGGCTGTATGACCTTGGGCAAGTCACTGAACCCCCTTTGCCTAGCTCTTATCACTCAGTAGTATTATAGTGCTGATTTCAAGATGGAAGGTAAAGGCTTAAAAGAGAGAGAGAGAGATATTGATGAAATTTACCAGAAATGTGGCTATGGAGTAAAGAAACCATCATGGGTATAGGTCTGGTCTCTAATGTATACTGACTATGTGACCCTGGGCAAGTCGCTAGATATCCCAGTGTCCTAGGCAACTATTAAAGACTAAGTTGCAGAGTAATAATCAATTTATATTGGTAGGGAGTTTCCTACACAAAAGAAATTACAAGTCTGGTAAAAAAAAAAAAACAAACCATGCTTTCTGATTCCTCCTTGAATTTGGGCCCAGTTCATTTTTCCTGTGCAGTGTATAAATGATGCATGTAGGACTCAAAGGCCAGTCCTATGAACTATCCTCTAATTGCTATCCTACTGGCAAATTAACTGCTGATAACAATCAAGGAATAAAACAGGAGAGACAAGCTCACCCCAGGTGTTTCCCAATGTCATTAACAATGTCCAGAGCAAAGACCAAATCAAAGAGGGCTTCTCAAAAGAGGACCGCTAGATGCTCCATTTTAATGATGGTGTTGTACTGACTGCCTCAAGCCCCAGAACATTTCTGGGCCTCATAAATTAAATTTGTAATCACTCAAAAGTGTTTGGCCTAACTCCATACAGGAAAGTTATTATTATTCAAGGATATTATTGTTTAATGTTCTTTCCCTTCACCAAATCCTGTTAAATGATCTTTAAAAAAAATAAATAAATAAAGCAAAACAAAACCACAGTACTAAATTAACTATTATTTGTTTGGCTTGGCTTGAAATAAGACTCTCCCAATCTTTTCCTTCAAACACATCCTTTTCTTGGTCAGCCCTATTCCAGATCCCAGGATCTGGCTTAAAAAAAAATCAGTCTCCTCTTGTCTTGCTATAAAACAATCTTCTTGGCATTAGGTTGATGCAATACTACCTATAGGACTTTATTCCAAGAAATACTAAATTAATCCCCCCCACCCCACCCCTTCCAGGTTACCTTTAGGATAATAATCTGATCACTGTTATGGGGACTAAACAATAGTTGTTCTCTTGTTCCCTGACAGGCAAGGTAGGACTTCTAAGGAACACTTGAATCTACTCCTTAACCCACACAAACACTGCATTTTATAAATTTGTACTTCAAAGCCCTGCTTATATTTGGTTATCTGTGAAGGAACAATTGAAATCCATCATTTTGTAATAGGTCTATTTTTTTTCACTTCAGACTACACAGATGTATTATACTGAGTACAAGTTTGCTTTCACTTTTATTTTTTGGCATAGCATATTCCAGCTTTTTATTTCATTTCTTATTCTAAAGAGGGGCTCCGTGATCATGGCTGGAGTTTTTCAAAATGTCAGTTGTCTTCTGTTTGCTGGCAAAATTTAATTTTTAAAAATTGAAGCTATAAACAAAATAAATAGAAACTCTGCTTATGTTTAAAGCAAACTAACCTTAGGATTTTTCTCTGAAGAAGACTTGGGGAATTTTCTTAATTTGTACTTTCCTTTCTTTGACCTCCCCTCCCTCCCCCCAATAACTTCAGGACAGTTTTGTGTGATTTCCTTAAAAATTATATTGTTCCCTGAGGGTTGTCCTGTGATCTCTTTTCTTCTTCCTCTACTTTATTTAACTTGGGGATCTCATTAGTTCCCATGGATTTAATTATCATCTCTATGCTGATAATTATTAAATTTCATCTATCTAGCCCTAACTTCTCTGATGGCCTCCAGCTTCACTTCTCCAATTGCCTATTGGACATCTGGGATAGGATGTCCTTTAGACGTATGAAATTCAGTATGTCCAAAACAGAATTTATTCTCTCTAAACCCTCCCCTCTTCCTAACTTCCCTATTACTATTCAAAGGTACCACAATCTTCCTTGTCACCAAGGTTCACAATCTAGGTGTCAGCCTTGACTCTCTAATTCTTACTCCCCTCCCTCCATCCAAGTCTGTGGATTTCATCTTTGTAATTCCTCTTATATGTTCTCTTCCCTGACACTGTCGTCACCCTAATGTAGGTGTTCAGTAGCTCATGCCTGGATTATTGCAGTGACCCCTGCTGATAAGTCTCCCTACCCTGAGTCTCTCCTGACTCTAATCTGTTTTCCCCTTCCAGTGATCTTCCTAAAGCTTAGGTCTGACTATATTACATTACTCAATAAATCTCAGAGGCTCACCATCGCCTCCAGGATCAAATACTGAACCCTTTGGCATTTAAAATTTGCCATCTTCCACCTTTCTAGTTTTATTACCCACCTGCCTGCCCAGATACATATACACACACTCTGCTGCAATCCAATGACACTAGCCTTCATATTATTAATTTGAGGAAACACTCAATATTCTGACTTTGGGAATAAAAAACCCCAACTCTTTTATCTTCTATTTTAGCATAAATTCTAAAACAGAAGAGATGCAGGGACTAAGCAATTGGGGTTGTCACTTGCCTCGGGTCACACAGCTAGGAAGTCTTGAGGCCAAATTTGAAGCCAGGTCCTCCCAACTCTAGGCATGGTACTCTATCTGTGCTACCTAGTTGCACAGATAGTTTTCTATGGCTATACTCCATACCTGAAATCCTCTTCATCCCCCATTTTCCAGCTTCCTTCACATCAGTTAAAATCCCTCCTTTACAAGAAACCTTTCCTGTTCTCCCTTAATTCTGTGGATTATTTCTTATTTGTCCTATTTTTATTTTGTTTGCATTTTGTCTCCCCCATTAGATCTTGAGCTCCTTCAGAGCAGGGAATGTCTTTTGCCTTTCTTTGTATACTTAGCATTTAACATCAGCATTTGCATGCGATTGGCACTTCTCAAGATTGTTTCCAAGGTCTAGGGCAATTTTGAATTGTCTTCCAATTTGTCTTTTTTTTCCCATTTTATTCTTCTATATTGATGCACTTCTGTATTTTTGCATTTTGCCTAACTTTCAGAGCACCCTCTGCATGAAGAATTTCTGTCTTCTGTTATAAACTGAATTCTCATATCTTTTCAAATCCCTCAAGGCCCTTTCTCTTCATTTTTGGTTGTCACTTATTCCAGAGGTTCTTGCAGTTGCTCCATTTTCATTCATGTAGACCTAGTTCTTAGATTTGTTATTTTTTTTCCCCTCATGGCATTTCTACATTGTATTAAGACCTCTTTAATTTCGCCAGTTTCTGATTGGTTTGTTGCAATGCTTTCCTTGCTAGGATGTCACCTCCCCTTTTTGAGTGCTATTTTATAGTGTATTTATTACTATCTTGAGGTAAAGAGCTAAATATGTCCACTTATTTAACGATCTTATTGGAAGTCCCTCCAGTTCCCAACATCTTGTTGCATTTAGAAGAAATTTGTAGGTGATCACAGAAGCTTCTTCTACTATCTTTGCTCCAAATTTGTCCTCATGCCTGGGGATAGAATGGTCCCAAGAAGGCAGACATAGCCCTATATCTGCACGTAGCAACCTAAGGTCAGAAGAAAGACAGAACCTATCTGTCCATAAAGACAACTAACCCCCTGGGTGGGGGTAAAAGCCTCCTAGAAAGAGTAAAAGGGAAGCCAGGCAAATGACACAGTACAGAGCAATGTTATGCCAAGAAGTCAACCCTGGTCATAACTCCTCAAAATCTTTTATTTGAAGATGTTTTACCCTCACCTCAAAAATAGACACAACAGCACACTAATGGGTTAATAACAGTGCCCAGAGCCATGCCTACAACCCTAGTCAGCTCTAAGTCCCAACCAAGAGCCTTCCCCAAGACCTGGTACCAGTTCCCATTCTTACTGGGCACAAGGCAAGATAATAACTGTTGGGGTGGGGTGGGGTGGGAGGCAGTAGTGGTGGCACACAGAGCTGTTTGGAAGCCCCTTCACACTCAAAGCAGATATCTGGATCAGAGCTGGGAGAGAGGGGGTGTTGGGAGGAACGCCAGCACTGGGGATTTGGTGTGGAAAGCGAGCAGGAGACTCAAAAGCTCACAGATTTTATATATTTATATATTTGTTGGTTTTGTCGTCTTAAAAGAGAGTCTGGTATAAAGTTTCCAGCAGGAGTCAGATCAGACGTTCCCTTTCTCTTCCTCTTCGACCCTGCCCTTCCTGGCCTCACCCACAAGGTCTGAAGCAGGGGCTTCATCCTCTCCTTTCTCGTGCCCTCCGGCTGCCTTTGCATTGGGGACCCAGAGGCCTGAGTCGATGCAACGTTGCATGTGATATTTTGCTTCCTGGAACAAGAGGTTACCCCATCACCAATGAGGACGTTTCCTCTCCTACAGGTCTCTCTACTCCCTAAATTTCCCAAAGCCCTGGTGGCTCTGCATATGTAGCCCCTATCAGCCGAACCCATAACTCCCAGCCACATGTGAAGAGGCAACAGTCCCTGACAGCCAGCACACTTTGCTCCACTGGGGCTGAGGTGGCTGAGAGCCAAGTCAAACTCCAAAAGAAAGTTTCTTGTTGCTTTCTGGCTTAGGAAAATGGGAGAAAGTAAAGGCCCAGTTCTTCCAGGATAGCTAACTTTACATAGAAGCTCTGGGGTTCCAGAGCCTGCCAGGGTAGGAGAATGAGTCAACTGCTGACTACCAAGGAGAACAGGAGCCTGAGTGGTGAAAAGTCTGGACAAAGAAAGGAAACTAAAATCAACCAACAATCCTGCACCACACCCCAAGTGCTTAAGGAAGCCAGTGTGACAATGGCCATGGCAAGGCTGCACTTTATTCCAGGCTCCCCCTACTGGCCACTCACCGAAGGGTCCATTTTGCTGATGGTGTCTTGTAGCATCTGTACATCCTTAATGTCAAAGCACTTCTGGAGCTCCTAAGTAAGTACAGGGATGGATAAGGGGAGAGAATTGTCCAGAATGCTGGCATTCCAAAGGACAGAACTAGAGTCAGCTAGACACAGGATGGTCAACGACTAAAACAATAACTAGCCATAGGAGAACAGGTTCAGCAATCAAGTGGGAGATGAGCAGGAAGTCCTTTCTGGGCAGCTGCCACTCTGTGAACTTACCCCTTGGGGAGTTCAATGGGCTGACACAGCCCTAGGACATCCTGGGGCCAGGGACAGATGAGATCAAGCAGTTCCCCAACTAGCTCCCACTGCAAGGACATACCACAGGCAGTGCCTCATAGACCTCCACAGGGTCCAGGCCCCCAGGCCCTAGTCGTTTCTTCCGTTCTTCTTCCTCATATTCCTTCATAGCCTTCTCAATCCGCACCTTGGCACGGCCTCTCACCCGCTCTTTAAAAGACTCTAGCTCATCTGTGAAGCCTTCCATGTACTGTTGGTCAGCTGTCTGCAGGGAATGAAAAGGGAAAAAAGAGAGAGATGAGAAAAGTTCCCTCTGCTGAGATAAATGGAACCACAAGGTTCCCACATTCTTTGGCTGGTGTGGTTCAGAGTGCCCCATAATGCTCAAATTGGGGCCAGTCTACATGGCCAGGGAGTCTCCCTTCCTGTCACCCAATGCCAAGGGGCTAGTTCTCCCAGTTGGTTCCAAGAAGACTCACCTTAATTTTTGTGAAGAATTGCCTGAAGCAGGCCCGAGGATCCACCTTTAAGCTCTTGGCTAACTCCAGAATGAATTGCATAACAATTGTCTGATGAGCCACCTGCTCCATGAGGGCACATTTCTAAAGGGGAGAAAAGATCAAATGGTCAAATAAGCAAGAGCCTTCTCCCCAGGCCCACAGAGACTCAGTATAGACCATTTCCACCCCTTCATTCTAGGGCCTCATCAATCACTTTTTTTTACAATTCTATAGAGCATCTATGATGTACTGTTTACTGGTGTACACATCTCACACCTTTACTAAAGGATGAGCTCTTTAGAGCAAAGACCACATCTTATCCAAACTTGACCCCATCTCCCTCCTGTCTTGCCCGAGGACCAGCAGAGTGCTTACTCTACATGCAGAGTTCTGGCCCATACTTGTAGTTGTTCTAGGCTAGCCACAAGGCTCCCCTCCCTGGCAGCCCTTACCTCCTCTACTTCCAGGTCAATGCACCAGATGACCAGGTAGTTGGCAGTCTCCTCGCAGACCAGATGTGGGTTTTCAGACAAGTACTTCTGGCTGTCATCCCAGCGCCGAAGCATGCCTGTCAGAATGCATGGCACTGACAGGGACTTCAAGGCACTGAGCCCATACACTCACACCTCTCTCTACTAATACATGCTTTTTCATTCATTCATCTTTCCCACATGCCAGGAGACATAGCATACACTTCAGAGAAATTCATATTTTATCCTTACACTTCAATACTTTGACCTAGGCACTTCCTGAAGACATCAATTCTTTCATCTCCTATATTTTCTAGTTTTTTTTTTGTTTGAGATTAGAATATCCATAAGGCTAAAGGTTGTCTTAAAACCCTTACCTTCTGTCTTAGAATCGATACTAAGTATCGGCTGCAAGGCAGAAGAGCAGTAAGGGTCAGGAAACTGGGATTAAGTGACTTGTCCACAGCTAGGAAGTGTCAGGACCTCCTGTCTCTAGGCCTGGTTCTCCATCCACTGAGTCACTTAAACTGTCCCTAGAAGTTATGTCTTTTGCTTTTCCCGCTGCATAGCTCTGGGCAAGCAAAGATATGTTATAATTGGTTACTTTGAGTGATTGGGGCCAGAAGTAGTCAGAATTCTACTTCAGGGTCAATTAGGGGTCCAAATTGAACATCTTTTCTCTTTTGAACTCAGGACATTAATGCCTTAGGAAAGGCAGAAAAGAAAGAAAAGCCATTCAGGAATTCCAATATTCCTTGTCTTTGCCTTCAAGTTGAGATCAGGAAATCTGAAAATTGAATGTTAGAGCTGAATGGGCCTTCAGAGATCCAATACTCTTATTTAGCAGAACGGGAAGTAAGGATGAAAATATTTCATATCCTACAATGCTTTGGGCTCTAACTATAGCTTTAAGGCCATGACTCCTGGAAACCTTGTATTTTCATTAGTCTTCCCACCCAGATGGAAACTCTCAAATGGTAGGTACTCTACCATCTCAGGAACTAGCCCCCCATGAAAGGAGAGCCCAGGGCATACTAAAATAGCTGGGCCTTACCAAAATGCTTAATCTGCTTCTCATACTTCTCTACAAAGGTCTTGTGCTTCTGTTCTTTCTGCTCCTCAGAATCCTCCTCCTTGTCTGGCTTAATATTGAACACACTCTGTGATGGGAAAGTAAGGGAGAGAAACCAGTAAACCAAATCTTCCCTGTGCTAAGGCTCGGGCTGGGGAGGAAACTTGAGCATGAGCCCTACTGATCAGCCCCTCTATCTGTCTCTCCCCAAAGCAAGAGAAGGAAAACTGAGTTGGTCCATTTATTCAGATAGAGAGAAAAGAAGCTGACTTATTCACAGGGAAACTGGCTAAAAAATAATTAACTGGAAGGATTCATACTCTTAGAGATGATGGGATGACCACCTGCCTGTCTCAATACTGGTTTTGCTGCTTACAGTCTCAAACAGTATCTTCCTCAGGGAAGCCCTGGATCATACATCTTTACTCAGTATGTCCTTACTTCCACTGACCTCCTCTCCCTCCCCACAGGACACCCCTAGAGTTGAACCTTGCTACAGACATATCTGATCCCTGACTCACTTTGCTGAAGCCATCCTTGCTCAGCGTGTCTACATTCCAGGGCATGTTTTTCTCCTTCTTGCGCAGTTCATCAAGCTTTTGCTCCCAGCTCTTCTCTTCCTTCCGCAGTTGCTGGGCCTCTGCCTGGAGTCGCTGTACCTCTGCTTGGCCACCTTTGGGCTCAGCCACCTCCAGCTCCTTCAGTTTCCGCTGACATTCAGCCACCTTCCGCTTACATTCCCTGCATCCTTTGTCTAGCTCCTCCTTTTCTTTCTGAAACTGCTCCATGCGCTCTACTCGTGCCTGTTGAGAGCAGTGACCACCTTAGGAGGAAGCAGGGCACAGAGCAGGACCTGGGGGAGCTGGAATTAGAAAGAAGGGCAGGCAACACGGTGGCCCTGGGGCTGAAAGGGCTAATCTTAGTCCTCTATTATCCAAAAACACAATTATAAAAATATTTACAGTAACTCACATTAAGGTTTACCAAACACTTTCTTCTTGCCAACCTTATGAGGGGAATACAAATATTATCATCCCTATTCTACAGATGCAGACAGTGAGGCTAAGTGATTTGCACAGGGTCTCATAGCTAGGAAGTATAAGAACTAGCATCCAAACCTAACTGCCTTAACTGCTATTTTTTCCCCCCATTTTACTCTATGCTTTTTTTGGTAATTTTTTTTTTATTACAGGGTTCACCATACCTCTCAAGTCACCCCACCCCATCCCTGGGTTAATTTGCTCCATGTAAGGTTTCTCCAGATGCCTCCTTTTCTGTAGGGATCCAGAGAAACAATTGCTTCTGGCTAGCTTGGCAGGCTGCTCTTTGTCCCATGGACCCAATTCTGACTCAAAGATGCCAAATCCTCACCCCTGCTGAGCTAAATAAAGAAATGTGAATAAAGGCTTAATATACCCAACAGGAAGAAGCAGTAGCTTGGACCTGGCCTCTCCTCAAGAGTATCATATTATGGGGTTGGAACCACAACTGACTTGGTCAGAGGATTCTGGGTTTGGTCTGAATGTCCCCAAGCATGAAGGTCCAGGGCAATAAGCATTTATGGAATGCTTAGTAGTGCAAACTCCTTTTTCTAGGTGAGGAGGATTCACACAAAGATACAATTAAAAGGAATACCTGCCCTCAAGGGCTTTATATTATACTAAAATGAATATTCCATTGGTCTCATGGAGTTATCTGAGGAATTTTGGACACGAGTTAAGGCACATGTTCAGGTATGAGGGAAGCAGGTAGACCCTAGTAGTAACCCTAGGAAGTGAAATCATGGGGAGCCATCTCAGGTAGGAAAAGTTATCAACAGAAGAACTGAAGAGATCTCAGAGCTGGAAGTCCTTTAGAACTAGAAAGGGTGGGGGGCAGCTGGGTAGTTCAGTGGAATGAGAGCCAGGCCTAGAGACATGAGGTCCTAAGTTCAAATCCGGCCTTAGACACTTCCCAGCTGTGTGAGCCTGGTCAAGTCACTCAACCCCCATTGCCTAACCCTTACCACTCTTCTGCCTTGGAGCCAATACACAGTATTGACTCCAAGCCGGAAGGTAAGTGTTTTTTAATAATTAAAAAAAAAAAGAGAGAACTAAAAAGGGTGTTCTGGATCTAGTCCAACCCCTCCTTTTACAGAGTCCCTTCATTAAAGTGATTTAGGTCACACAGGTAGCAAATAGCAGAGCGGGATGGTTTTCAAACTCCCGACAGAAACTCTTACATTAGATTTCACGACGGAGTAGGACTAAGGAAGTGAGTAACAGGAAAATCCCACAGGGATTTCCACCAGGAATGGAAATTTCTGGGCCTGCCTGAAAGGTGCCTGAAGACACCCTGCCACCTCCCTAAAGCCTATCCACCTACATCCTGGAGGTGGGAGAAGATTTTTGGGCTGCCCCAAGCCTCCTAAGTAAAGTCTGGTTGGTGGTTGGGGAAAAGTTCCCCCAGAATGAGAGACCCGGGACTTGCATCAGTTTAAGGGGGTGGGATTTGGGGGAGGAAGAGAGGGGCTTGGCTCAGTATCCGAGCCCGCGGCGTCAGCTCAAGAGAATTCCTACCGCCGGGATGGCGTCCCCTTAGCCCCGCACGCTGCCACCTCGCACCTAAGTGGTCTCGTAGCAAATGGACTGACGTCGGGTTGGGGGAGCCTGGACAGAGAAGGGGGACAAGAGCGGGGGCCAGAGGGGAGGAATGCCCCCCAGTTCCGCTCCAGGGGAGGCCCGGATGTAGGGTCAGGGGAGGAAGGAGCCAGGTTAGGAGTGCGGGAGCGGGGCGTGGGGTGTCTAGTGATCGGGGCGAAGGGGGCTGGACCCTGGGTCCGGCCGGGAGTCCAGAAAAGAGGGCGGGCAGGCAGGTGAGCGAGGCAAGGTAAGGGCGAGTCCGGGATCTCCGAGTCTGAGGAGGAAGGTCCCTGGGTAGGGTCCAGCCCCGGACGCACCTGGTGCCGCCAGCGGAAGAGGCTGGCCGTGTCGATGTTAGGGTGCGTCTCGTCCTCATCGTCCGACACCTCGATGTGGTCCCACACGCTGTAATCCACCATCTTGGCGCCAGACCGATCCCGCCTAGCTCAGCTTCCCAGCGGCTACGGCGCCTCTGGCCCGGCCCCTACTCGCTCCGGCTTGGCCCCAGCCCGCCCCTTCCGCTTCCGGGGAAGGGGGCCGGCCCGTCCCTCCCGCCGAGTCCGCCCCTCTCGCCAAAACATCACTTCCTTAACAACGGGAGCCGCCGCTGCAATTACTACATCAAATACCCAGGAGGCTCGCGACTTAGAAAGTCTTTAAAGAGACATCCAGTTTAGCCAGTAAGAAGGAGGCCCCTTTCCGGCCCGAGCCCGCCTCCTTACGGCTCCGAGGTCCAGGGATTTGGCTGTAGCCTAAAGGGGTGGATCCTGGGTCAGCCAAAGAGAACAGAGCGCGCGTAGCGGCTCAGCCACCTCTCACTTCCTCCCCTCCACGCCTTGTTTCTATCTAGGGGTTGAAAGCAGGGCGGATGAGAGGTGAGGAGGGTTCAACCAGAGTGTCAATCTGGTGTCTTGGATTCCACCCACTATCCCCATTTTACCGAAGAGGAAGCTGTATTCTGGGGAGTGGAAAGGACTTGCCCAGGAACTTACACACAAGTCTCTTTCTTCTTTGTTCAGGACTCCATCCTCCCAAAGCCCTGTCCTGATTCTTTTCCAAAGCCCCAGAGTATTTCGTGGTGGAGCAGCCAGTGGGGAAAGAAATGTGTCTTTACTCCACTAAACTTATTTTATGGGACTATAGTTGGTTATTTATTTTACCTCTGACACCAACCTTGTGACCTTTGGGCAAGTCAGAGCCTCACTAAGCCTCAATTTCCTTATTGGTAAAATGGTTATAATACCCGTGACATCTACCTCACAGTGATGTGAGGCTCAAATGACAAAATGCACTCTTTGAAAACTTTAAAATTCTACATTAATGTCAATAATCGTGTAATGCATAAACTGTAGTTTCCTTCCAACCCCCATTCCAACTAATAGGCTTTTTAAAATTGTATTTTTATTATAATTCAAAACACTTCCATACTGTTTATTGTTGTAAGAGCGTACTCATACAAAAACAAAACTCCAAAATAAAATCTTAACACACTGATATGAAATGCTTTGATTCAAATCCGTACTACCTCAACAGTTCTTTCTTTGGAAGCGGATAGCATTTCCCATCATAAGTCTTTCAGGATTGTCCCACATCATTGCATAGGTGTCTTTGAGTTCTTGTCTTTCACAGTTGAGTGTAATAAGATAGTGCTGTTACTGTGTACAGTGTTTTCCATTCTACTTATTTCACTTTGCATCAGTTCCTACAGATCTTTCCAGATTTTTCTGAAATTACCTTGCTTATTTCTTATAGCACAATAGTATCACCAACATGTACCATAATTTGTTCAGCCATTCCATCTCGATTTCCAGTTCTTTGGCACTCCCCAAAGAGGTGCTATAAATATTTTTGTACAGGTAGGCCCTTTTCCCTTTTTTATGATCTCTTTGGGATGCTGACCCAATAGTGGGTATAGTACAGGATCAAAGGGTATGCACAATTTTATAGCCCTTTGGGCATAATTCCAAATTGCCCTTCAGAATAGTTTGATCAGTTCACAATCCATCAACAATGCATCAGTGTCCCAATTTTGCTACATCCTCTCCAACATTTATCACTTTACTGTCATATTGGCCAGTCTGACAGGTGTGATGTGGTACCTCAGGGTTGTTTTAATTTGCATTTCTCTAATCAAGAGGGATTTACAATGTTTTTTCATATGATTATTGATAGCTTTGATTTCTTCATCTGAAAATTGCTTGTTCATATTCTTTGATTTTTTTTTTTTAAACCCTTGTACTTCGGTGTATTGTCTCATAGGTGGAAGATTGGTAAGGGTGGGCAATGGGGGTCAAGTGACTTGCCCAGGGTCACACATCTGGGAAGTGGCTGAGGCCGGGTTTGAACCTAGGACCTCCTGTCTCTAGGCCTGACTCTCACTCCACCGAGCTACCCAGCTGCCCTTGTTCATATTCTTTGACTACTCCCAACTAACAGTCTTAAGGCCTCCTAGAGTGACAATTATTTCTCTTCAAGGCTCTTTGGGTAAAGCCCTGAAAGTTTGGGGGTAGTTTTCTTGTACTATAGCTCAGGATACCACTGTAAGGAATTAAATTTTATGGTTGGACTAAATATATGAAAATTTTAAGATAATACTGTGGTTGCTGATTTACAAAATATTGTAGCTCAAGCCCAAAATGACTTTTAGTAGTTTTATTTACAAAAAAGGTGGAAAGAATGAAAATATAGAAATGAAAAAGAGGATAGAGGAGATATCTATCCTACCACACTAAATATTTGTTCCAGTGCCCATTCAACTCCTGCAGGGCTTGTTTATCCCAATCAGAGGGCCCAGTGGTAAATTAAACAAGAATTCCACCCACTAGGCCTCTTCTAAGAAGGGGAGGCCTCTCCAGAATTAATCTCTTCAGAAGCCAGGAAAAGAGGGTCAGCTTCTCACTCACCCTGGTCATAGCTCCAAGCCACAGTTCCAGTTCTAGATCCTCCAACCTGAAAATTCAGGAAGAAGACCTCTTGCATAGGAAGTTCATCACTTTTTATAGTCCTTTTTTTACATCACTTCCTGTCCCTTCCTCCACTTTACGGGGACCAATTGCAGTCTTTAAATTTGCTTAGCACTGCCCAGGGGGTGGTCAGTCGTTTCTGAGATGTCACTCACTTTAGCAAGTGGCTTGTTAAACTCCCCTACTTAGTGTTAAGTAGGGGTGTCTACACTTTTGGTTGATTACATTTAAAAGTAGGCAAGGGGAGAATCAATCTCATCTTCACACCACATTAGTCCTCTTCCCCCAAAGATTGTTGGTTGATATCAATTAGTTGGCTAGACTATATCAACTTTCAGAAACCAGTATTTACTGTGGTCATATCACTGGCAGGAAACTGGAGAGGGGTGAGAAGCTCCCCCACATCCCCAGTTCACATAATGCTATCCAGGATTATTACAATCAGGAAATTGTGCAGACCTGAAGCAATTTGGATGAACTTTGTTTTAGATTGAATGACCTGAGATTCTGCTGTAGGTCCTTTGGACAATAAGGATAGAAAAGCAGTTTTGGGGACTTTGGGGGAGAGCTCCAGGGAAGAATCTCCTTGCTGAATGCTTTTAACATCCTTACCATGGGGCTTTTATTTTATTTTAGTTTTTGAACTTTTTAATTGCCTTGGGAACTTCTTATAGCTGAAGGTATGGGAATATATTTTTAGTAAAAGGACTATTTGTTTGAACCTTCAGGTTCAATGTTGATCACAACTGAGAAAAGTAGTATAATTTGTTTTAAAAAAATTCTCTCCAAAATTCCAGGACATACTAAGCTACAAATACATACAGAAACACAGTAGTTGAAAAAAATCAACTGTTTATAGGAGAACAATCCTAGAAAAGAGCCAGTATTCAAATCCATGATCTTCAAATGACTATACCAACAAAAAGAGGCTTAATATAAAGAGGCAAATTTTACTCAATAGGTATCTCTGAGAATTGGTGGGGTGAAACACATGACCAAATTAAAAAAAATCTAGGAACCAGAAGGGGGAAATGATGGAGAGAGAGTAAAGGTCAATGGAGAGAGAAATAGAAGTGATTTTGTTATTGACATATACTATAAACTACCAGGACAGAAAAAGGAAATAAATGAGGAACTTGAGAATCAAATCATAAACCTGACATGAAAGCATGATGTAATGTTGGGAGACTCCAGTTATTCAAAGGCTGCTAGGTGGTGCAGTGGATAGAGTGCTATGCCTAGAATCAGGAAGACCTGGATTCTAATCCAGCCTCAAACACTTACTAGCTGTGCACCCTTGGGCAAGTCAGTTAACCTCTTTTTGCCTCAGTTTCCTGATCTATAAAATGGATATCACAATAACACTTACCTCCCAGGGCACATTGTCGAGCACATAATAAGCCCTAAACAAATGTTGCATATCATCCAGGTATCTTCCCTCTATGTATTGTTTCAGTTTTGTATTTGTATACCCAATTCTTACCATAAAGTAAATGCTTTTCAAGCATTCATTTTTCAACTCTCTCTCTCTCTCTCTCTCTCTCTCTCTCTCTCTCTCTCTCTCTCTCTCTCTCTCTCTCTTTCTCTCTCTCTCATACTCTAGATTTTGGAAAAGTGGATCTCAAATGTTTTAGAAGAAATATAGGTAGGATTCTATGGATTTAAATGCTGTAAGAGAAGTTATTCCAGAAAGGATGAGAAATGCTTGGAATTCTAAAGACACAAAATGAAAGAATTCCAGTGCGTGTGTGTGTGTGTGTGGGGGGGGAATGAGATTTATCTGAGAGTCTAATGTAGATGGGCAAGGGACTTACCAACTTACTTAGATTTCTTAAGAAAATGTACAAAAGATGGAAATTAAGTCAAGTAAAAGTATACAATGGAAGACAAAAACTCAAAATGACTGAGGAAATGGAAACTAAAGACAATGAAAAAGAATATGTTTTGTTTTGGTTTTAGCTATATAAAGAGAAAAAAAGAAAGAGAAAGACTAGAGCCTTTGCTTATTGGAATTAAAACTGCTTAATTCTTGTTTTGTTTTTGTTTCAACTTTGGAAGTGACAGAACAAAAATGACCAAAATGGAGTTTATGTCTAAAATAAATAAGAATATAGAAAGAAAATGCATATCTTCCTTTAATGAACTCAAATTAGTTTGGTCCAAATAAATGACATCTCTGGTGCCTGTAAGAAGTGGCTATTATGATTGCTGAGCTACTGTCTGTGGCATTTGGAAGAATGTAGAACCAGGAGAGGGAGCACAAATTGGACAAGGGCAAATATTGTTCTAATTAAAAAAAAAAAAGATAACAGAGTCTGTAAAATATAGGCCAGTGATCTTTAAAAAAAATTTTTTTTTGATTAAGAAAAATTTTCCATGGCTACATGATTCATGTTCTCCCTTCCTTCCTCCCTTCCTTCCTCCCTTCCTTCCTCCCTTCCTTCCTCCCTTCCTTCCT